>NC_073745.1:25182975-25490475 GCF_029784135.1 Toxorhynchites rutilus septentrionalis
CCACTCTTAGAGAAAAGCGTATTGAGCTTGTTTAGTAAGGAAGGAATTGAAAAAACAATTCTCATCTTCTATAGTCAGAGCTCAAAACACCCCAAAGGTGACCCAAAGAGAAAATCCGAACACACATCCAAAGTTGCATAATGCGAGACATCATTTTTGCACGAACATTTCAAAACATTCTGCTGAGCGATTACGAAAAACGAAACAAAAAAAATAACACACTGACCAGTGTGTCACACGCATCGTAATAGACATGCTATTAAAAATTAGGAGAAAACTCGGGAAAAGAAAGACGGCCAAAGCTCTAAACGTCTAAAAATCACGTTCGAAGGCAGACAAACAACCTGACGCCACTTGCGATTGTGCGATGATGATATGGGATTGGGGAGGGGACCGAAGTGGTCATCTAAACAAAATTAAACAAAATAAAAACCCCTCTGCTTGGTGTTGCCGAGTGTGCGAATTACGAAGTCCATGCGTTGCAACGCAATGTAATGTTTTAATCGTCGGGCACACATATTTGTGTCCCCAACTTTGCTTACTATAATTGTTGCAATCCGATTCGTGGTTTTGGGAAATCATCAATAACCCTCTCGCTGTCGCAGTTCGTGACTAATTCGGAATAGTCTGTTGTTACGTCAAGGTATCCTCTCGAAATAGGCCAAAGGACAAACTCCTTTGGCCTTAAGCTTATCCACCCTAATGCGATCTCCAAGCGGCTTTTCCACCGAGGCCCTCACCGGTAGTAAGAAAGTAATAGAAAGTAGTCACCCCGTCGCGGTGTGGAAAGCGTGAATCCGCGGAGAGATGGGAAAAATTGGATTAAGCTTGTGCAGTTCCATTACGTAAGCTGAATAGAAAAAAAAAACAACAACAAAGAAGCGACGGGAAAAAAGAAACAAACTCAACGAAACGTTCTGACGGTTTTTCGCTCCTTGGCATGGGTTGTGTGTTTTAGTTCCACACGATCCACGCAGTAGAGAACACACGCCTTTGGGTATTTCTTGTGTTTGCATTATTTTTTTTGGTTGGTTTTCGTGCGCGCGATCGTATCGTTAGATATTTTCCCACATACAAAGACACACACGCATACGCACACGTTCACACGGTTGTGTGTGGAGGGAGAGGTGGGTGTGAGGTTTTTTTTTCTCTTGCCAGCTTACGTCTGGCTGATAAGCAAATCTCGCGAATGATGTTATCAGGTGAAGGTGCGATGTAGTTTGTGAAAATCGTCCGCTAAAGTAAGATGCCAAAACCATGGCCCCTTGAAGTGTAAGATTGTATCCAAAAGTGGTCTTCTTTGGTACTTAAAAAGTTATTTGGGGTTCTATTGTGCCATACCGTGTATTGTGTTGGATATTGTGTGAGCAGAAGATTGGATAGGGTTAACCAAAATAGTTCGAGTGGAAGTTACATTCGTTCGGTGCGGATGCTGGACTTAACGTGAACACACAGTAGTGTAAATCATTTGCTTGTAATCAAAGTGATTAACATACCCATCCGGCTAAACCGTCACTGCCTTTCCGCTCGAAAAACACGGGAAGCAGACACGACTAATTATATCTCTGATAAACGGGAAGAAAAACAAAAACCATCGTACAAAAATTGTCATCTCAGTGATAATAGAAAAAAAACATGTACCTTGCCACAACCGCACAACTACTTAAGAGGCAAGAGACGGAAGGAAACATGTGGCTTTCCTGGAAAACACAGTGAAAAGATAAAACGATGATATGACAAAGATGAGATGTGTGTGGAACTACCACAAAAAGTGCTGACCTTGGAATTCCACCTGCCCTCTCGGAGTGGAAGAAGAGCAAGAAGTGCTTGTGCACCAGTTTTGTTTTCCTTTTTTTTCAACGTTTTTGGTAACAGCAGAAAAAATGCACAGTTTCAGTGACCCACTGCCGGGTGGAAGGTGGTTGATGAGTTGCCGAAAAAAAAACGGTCGGTTATGACAAGAAACCTGCAAACAGAGTGAACAAAAATGGAACACAGCAGCGATCGCGTTGCCGCACATTGTGTTTTCATTCATTTGAGCGCTTATCGGGAACAAATTAAGCAGGAAAACAGTGATAATTTATTGTGCGATTTTTTTTTTTATTACTCGAAGGAATTTTTCTGCCAGTGTAAAGGTTGCAATGCGGAAGCGTACAAAAAAATTACTGTCATAAAAATAGTGCCACTAAGACGGAAGAGTGACGGAAGTGGGGACTCCTGCGAAACTAACTTGTTAGAATTGGCTAATTTGTGCCGACAATGGTTAGCAACAGTTGGTTCGCAGTGGCGTGAAGGTCTCGGCTGTTCCTGAATCGGAGACATTTTGGTCAAGCAAAACCATGAGCTGAGACAATCGCATTTCATATCGATTTAACTTTGGCACCGAAGGCGGTTAATTCCCGTGCTGTAGCCATATGGCGGAGCATGCAGCATAAGATTGCGTTGCAGTCAAGATTTATCACCACTTGCATGCCGACTAAGAACCGAATCCACACACATGTGCGTTCGACCGGATTTGGAACATATGTCTATGTTCTGAAGGCGGATCAGAGAAATCCCACGACATTCTGGTTAATTGCTGTTTGCGGAATGCTTTGAACGAAATCGATCCGGCACGTTCGGGTTCAACGGCATCTGATGTGGTTTTTCTGTTACTTAACGGAAATATTGTCAAAAATACTAAACATCGGATAAATCTAAAATATATTGATGTTTTCTTTCAATATCTATTGGATCTATTCCTTTAACAATGTTTTATAACTCCACACAGCGCCAAATTAGCGAATTCGAGCAACATCTAGCGTAGAACAACAGCGCATTCGCTTTAATGTATTACCATCTGGAATCCTGTTAATCACATACTGAACTACTCAAAAAAATCGAAACACCCAAACTCGACACTAAGCGTATGCATAAATAAAACAGTTAACAATGCACAATGGTCCAGGAGATGCATTTAAGTGGTAATTAGCATTTTGAGCTCGACAGTTATTCTCTAGACAAAAACTGTCTCAGACAAAATTATTACATATGATAGAGCGCTCATTTTTATGTTATCAAAAATAGGGTGACCAAACTTGTCGATGAATTACAAAATATAACTTTCTTATCTTTATAGATAGAGGTAAACATAGTTCGACAATATTGTAGTACCAGTTATTTGAGACATCTTTGTAGAACAAAGTTTTTTTATATCTCTTGAAATAATCGATATACCTTCTTTTTTCTAAGTTACGTTAGGGTCACCATGAAAAACAAAACTGTTTTATTGCTCTAACTTTTATATTTCAAATTCTACATCATAACTATCTTCGTACAACTTTTAGAGCTTATCAATACAAACATTTTGCGATGCAGAACTTGTCAATATCTCAACTTCACTCAATGATATTTAATATTTCTTCCCAAAACATTCGCTCTCTTCAATTGTTTGTCATTCTTTCTGGGGCAAACATAAACAAATACCATTGACATTTGAAAGAGCATATTTTACTCTACATGATGTATGATCTCCAAAACTATGTTATTTTTCGTGTTTGAGTAAATTAAAATTGAAATTATGAATTTTTGGGTAAAAAACATCAATAACTTTGAGTAGGATTAAAATATTGACAAGTTCTGCATCACAAAATTTTGGTATTGATAAGCTCTAAAAGTTGTATGGAGACAGTTTTGATGTAGAATTTTAAATACAAAAGTTAAAGCCAAAACCCCCGTTTTTTCATGGTCACCCTAATGCAACTTAGAGAAAAAGCGCTAACTCGATTATATCAAAAGATAGAAAAAAGTTTTGTACTACAAAGGAGTTTAAAATAACAGGTGCTACAACATTGTCCAACTATGTTTATCTGTATTTATGAAGGTAAGAAAGTTAGATATTTTATTTCTTCAACAATTTTGGTTACCCTATTTTTGATAACATAAAAATGAGCGCTCTATTATATGTAACAACTTCGTCGAAGACAGTTTTTATCTAAAGAATAAATATCTCCCTCAAAGTTGTTTTTAGCGATTTCTATCTATGTTACATTAGGGTAACCATGAAAAAACGGGTTTTTCCACTCCAACTTTTATATTTAAAATTCTACATCGAAACTGTCTTCGTATGACTTTTAGATACCAACATTTTGCGATGCAGAATTTGTCAATATCTTAATCCGACTCAAAGTTATTGATGGGGTTTCATCCAAAAACTCATGATTTCAATTTCAATTCACTCAAACAAGAAAAATAACAGTTTTAAAAATCACATATTATATAGAGTGAGATTTGTTCTTTCATATTCTGTCAACAAACAACAAACGTGTTTTTTGGAAAGAATTATCAATAACTTTGAGTGAAGTTAAGATATTGACAAGTTTTGCACCGCAAAATGTTTGTATTAGAATGTTCTAAAAGTCTTTCAAAGACAGTTTGTATGTAGAATTTGAAATATGAAATTTAGAGCAAGAAAACAGTTTTTTCATGGTGACCCTAACGTAACTTAGAAAAAAGGCGCCATATCGGTTGTTTCGAGAGATAGAAAAACTTTGTTCTACAAAGATGTCTCAAACAACTGGTACTACAACATTGTCGAACTATGTTTATCTATATCTATAAAGATAAGAAAGTTATATTTTTTATATTATCGACAATTGTGGTCACCCTATTTTTGATAACATGAAAATGTGCGCTCTATCATATCTAACAATTTTGTCTCAGGCAGTTTTTGTCTAGAGAATAACTGTCGAGCTCTAAATGCTGATTTCCACTCTCAATGCATCTCCTGGACCATTGTGCAATGAAAACAATTTAGTGCATCAGTCATCACAGTTTCTTCATATCAGTGTGATTACCAGTTTTTTTCTGCCAGAATATTTTCTTCGTTTTCGTAATACAATTTTTAAACTAACTCCTAAATGGCTACTGCTTTCCCGTCTAAGAACAAGAAAAAAATTGTTTTATAATGGTCTAAGTAACAATAATTATGATAATGAATTATTAATCTGTGTTTTGTTAATAGCTTTCAATCATTCTCCCCAATTTTTTCATACTGCTCTTAGTTACACTTTAACAAGGTCGTGTTATGGCATTAGTACAAATAAAAACTCTTTAAGGTCAATCAAGAGGGCTTAACGATTGCTTGTATGTATTTGATTCACTATGACTAAACCAAAACATATTTTCAGAAACTTCGTCCACTATGACTGAACAATTTAACTATGAAATCATTTCGTTCATTCAATACGCTGTCGACATGGGTTTTAAACTGTTCGGCTCCTTTAAACCTATGTAACTGAGCCTATAAAAATAAACGATTTAAATAATATTGGTTTTAAACTGTGGAATTTTCCTCAATAAAACTATAGGAGAAAAGGGGGGAATTTCGACCACCTAAGCAAATCGCCTAATATTTCCAAACCAATACGGTCTAAACAAAAAATGTCACATTGTATACTGAGCTAAGCTTGTTTCCTCTCAATAAATAATGTTCAGTCATTATATAAAGCTTCATTCTACCAAATATATCATAAAATAAAAGAGATGATCTTTGGACATTAAAATTTGATGCGGGGTGATTTGGACCGTCTGAGGGGTGATTTGGTCCAGTGTGTATTTCATCGAAAAAAAACATACTTATGTTTATGTAAAGTATTTTGTGATAATGTTACAATCAGTAACAATGTTTTGGGATCGATACCAGGTGTCTTGACCAGATTCCAGGCCAGAAAAGTCGGATTGACACCATCTCGAATTCAGCATGAATCTTTTCACTGTTGGTCGAGCATTTTCAAACACTTTTGATGCTTGGTCAAAAAAAAATCCGTTCTCGATGGCCTACGTTGCTCTTTCAAGCTCCTCCTTCTTCCAACGTTGTCTGTCCATCCTATTTTTGTAATTCAGTGGCATCTGGAATCAATGAGACCAAAGAAAAGTCTAAAACCTGTCAATTCACCCCACAGAAACGTGTCCATGTCACCCCACACAACACGCAAAAATTAAAATGCAATTAATTTCATTTATTGCTATCAAACTTACAGTTTCGCTACATCAAATTGTTCCTCTTCTGTAGGCGAACAGAACTTTACTGCACAATACACGAAAAGTTTGTTTAATCAGCGGGAAGAACCTTAAAACCACGATCGGAAAACTCACATTTTTGACGCTCAAAGTACTTGATGTATTTATGCTACCGTTTCCCTCTACTTGTGAAGTTTTACCAAAGTTTTTTTACTTTAGGTGCGTACGGTTCAACAATAGAAGGAAATGACATTATAAAAAATCCAAGTTGAGCCGTAATTTTTGAGATAAAGGGGTGGTCCAAGTCACCCCATATGACCAAATCACCCCATGTTACCCTACAATGAAACGCACTGGTTTTATGGCTTCAAACAGTATTTTAATAACCAGAAATGATCGACAGAAAAGCATAAACATTGTGTTTCAATGTGAGTTACTTTTCCGTGTTCATTGAAGGACAAAATTCGAATCTTCCGATTCAGAGAAATTAAATATTTCATTCCTTCTATTTTCTGGTTGTCAAAAAATCGTGGCTTCTCTCTAGTCGCTATGGTGATATGCACTCGGTTCACTCAGACTGCATACTGTTATCAGTTTTTGCTGATCAGTCAAAATAAATTTGTGCCATAAACCTGGCTGTTTACAACATAAGTGTGATCTAAGTGCGATGAAAGCAAAATGTAGGTTAAGAAATGCTTGATAGTTTGCTACTACAAACTCGTTTTTTTTAAATTTTGTTACTTAGTGCGATTTGACAGAACACCGACCAAATGTAACATTCAGATACAAGATTCCTTGTGAATCCTGACACTTTTAACCAATTTTATGTTCTCATATAAGCGGAACTGCTGAACATTCAAACCAGTGTTTGGAAATATTGAGCTTATTAAGTTATATTGAAAAACGATTTTTATCAGTGTAAGACTTATTGTCGCTTGTCGATACTGCTGTCATTCATTCGACTTCAAACATTTTTACTACTGTGTTCATTCATATAGATTCTGTTCTATCTGAGCTTTCTTTGAAGTTCGAGTGATGAGACTTCATCCACATTTATTCATTGCCATTGAATTGTCAGGAATGTTGTGACTGTTCATTTTCTATATCTTGACAAGTGTGTGATTTTCTCATTGAGACAGTGCCTTGCTTATTCTGAAGTCAGTTATTCTTGAAGTTACTCCGAATGGAAAAATAAATCGGTGGTTCAAGCGGAAATTCCAACAAAAGAGCACTATCAGCACGCACATTCCGAGAAATTGCTAGGGATAACATAGGCTTGAGCGACGTGGAAGCATTTTACAAAATCGATTCGACCATCGAATGCAAACTTCGGCAGTAAAATTTGCATTTTAGCAATTTCATCTGCCATTACGTTCGCAACACCCGGAAATATATAGCGAATACGGTCTGCTGGAGGAGTTTGATTCGTCTGCGAAAAAAGCTCGAATTATTCCCAAAGTGGTCCTGCCTTGGACACCATCCCATTTACGCCTTGTTTGTATAAAATATATCCGTTAACAACACTCGCGTTAAAAAAATAATAAAAAAAAACACTCGCGTCAAGCAAATAAAACAAAATACGATGCTACCATTTTCTACTGCGGCGATCAAGACTGTAACTAGACATCAATTGATTGAATTTATCAACGGCATTCATATTATTATTATAATCCACAATCAATGAAGGAATTCCCTGACGATTTTTTCTCTGTACTATGGAGTATTGATTTGGATTGTGAAAATTTTAAACAATGATAACTTCTTTATTGTCCACCCATTCAGTGGCAATTATTCCCGTATCACTTACTAATGATTCATATTCTCCTCGATGTTTGATATTTTTACTAAACTTAGGCATTATTTCTCGTTTTATTAATAACACCGCAAGCATTTATTTGTTTCGATTTCAAGTCCACTAATAAATTTATAGTGGTAAAATAATTAACAAAATAAATAGCATGTTCTTTTCCAACCAAGTCTGAAGTAAGAGTAGTCACAATTTTCTCACCATGGTTTTTCGTTTCTTCATTTTCAATTTTCCAGTGTATACATTAAATTTGTGGAAATAACCTGAATTATTTGCTAGAATCCATAATTTGTACCCTCTTTTGATTGGTTTATTCGGGAGACATTGTTTCATAGAGCTACGCCCCTTGAATTTTATCATCGATTCATCGATCGCGAGACTTTGACCTGGATTCAAATTCTTCTCTAAATTTTCTTGTATCTTTTTCAAAAATGGACGAACTTTATATAGTTTGTCAAAAATGATGGTATCTCTTTTTGGAATCAACATATTATCATTTATATGTATATGACTTAGAAGCCAACCGAAACGATTTACAATTGACATATGTATTCATTGCGTAAATAAGATATAGTGCTCCAAGCGTCTCTATAACTGGGGAGTGGATTTATTCCCATTATAAAATTTATACCAATAAATGCGCGAATTTCTTGTTCATTATTGTATCTATTATTGTATCTATTATTTTGTGTTCTGCATATAAATTGGTTTGAAAAACGATGAAGTCATGTGTTTCCGTTTTGAAGTGTCCGTGTGATGTGTTTCCGTTATAACTCCATTTTGGAGACTTTTCGGCAAATGATTCTCTATTGTGCATTTTATTTTCTTCTATTTCACTGTTTTCAGATTCATCTGAAGTAGAAAGTAGTCGAATTCGTTCTTTCATTGCACAATGGTCTAGGAGATGCATTTAAGTGGAAATTAGCATTTAGAGCTTGACAGTTATTCTCTTTACAAAAACTGTCTTAGACAAAGTTGTTACTCATGATAGAGCGCTCGCTTTTATGTTGTCAAAAATAGGGCGACCAAAATTTTCGATGAAATAAAAAATATAACTTTCTTATCTTTATAGATAGAGGTAAACATAGTTCGACAATGTTGTAGCTACAATTATTTGAGACATCTTTGTAGAACAAAGTTTTTCTCTATCTCTTGAAATAACCGATATAGCGTCTTTTTTCTAAGTTACGATAGGGTCACCGTAAAAAAAAATGATTTTGTGCTCTAACTTTTATGTTTCAAATTTCACATGCAAACTGTCTTCGGAAGACTTTTAGAGCTTACTAATACAAAAAAAAATTCGGTGCTGAACTTGGCATTATCTCAACTTTACTCAAAGTTATTGATATTTCTTCCCAAAAAACATGCTCTTTTCATTTGTTTGTCATTCTTTCTGGGGCAAACGTAAACAAAGTTTATTGGCGGCATTTGAAAGAGTATGTTTCACTCTACATGATGTGTGATTTTCAAAACTATGTTATTTTTTGTGTTTAAGTTAATTAAAATTGAAATCATGAGTTTTTGAGCATCAAAATGGTCTTCGTGCGACTTTTAGAGCTTATCAATACCAACATTTTGCGATGCAGAACATGTCAATATCTTAATCCTGCTTAAAGTTATTGATGGGTTTTCATCCAAAAATTCATGATTTCAATTTCAATTTACTCAAACACAAAAAATAACATAGTTTTGAAAATCACATATTATATTGAATGAAATCTGTTCTCTCAAATTCAGTCAACAGACATTTTTTATGTTTGCCCTAGAAAGAATGACAAACAAATGAAGAGAGCATGTTTTTTGGGAAGAAATATCAATAACTTTGAGTAAAGTTGAGATATTGACAAGTTCTGCATCGGAAAATGTCTGTCTTATGAAGACAGTTTGCATGTAAAATTTGAAATATAAAAGTTAGAGCAATAAATCAGTTTTTTTCACCCTAACATAACTTAGAAAAAAGGCGCTATATCGGTTATTTCAAGAGATAGAGAAAAACTTTGTTCTACAAAGATGTCTTAAATAATTGGAGCTATAACATTGTCGAACTATGTTTACCTCTATCTATAAAGAAAAGAAAGTTAGATTTTTTATTTCATCGACATTTTTGGTCGCCCTATTTTTGACAACATAAAAGCGAGCGCTCTATCATGAGTAACAACTTTGTCTAAGACAGTTTTTGTTTAGAGAAAAACTGTCAAGCTCAAAATGCTAATTTCCACTTGAATGCATCTCCT
This sequence comes from Toxorhynchites rutilus septentrionalis, assembly GCF_029784135.1. NCBI lineage: Eukaryota > Metazoa > Arthropoda > Insecta > Diptera > Culicidae > Toxorhynchites > Toxorhynchites rutilus. Next base: position 25,193,017 of record NC_073745.1, read on the forward strand.
GGACCATCAGAATCAATTATAGAATTGTCATCTGAGGCTATTTCTTCAAAATCCAGGTTATTTTTGTTCGTCTTGAATCAGAAAGGTAAAAAATACATATTTTAAAACTAAAATTATAGTTTTCACTATAAACTTAAATAATAAATTAAAAACCTGCTTTTATTTCTTACTCGCTAGCACACTTTCATCATTTACAAAAAAAATTAGGTGATAAAGTTTCTATTTTTCTTAAAAATAATTTTAGTTTCTTATATAGAAGTAATGTATAATAAAGAAAAGGCTTTTTATTTATTTTCACGAAATCATGAAATCACTAAACAAAGCTGCACTACTAAAATTGTTTGGTTTCAACACTTGATGAACTTATCATATGATGATAAACTTTGCCAACGCAATCGAATATATTTCTGACATTTGCTAATGATGTTGCCAACTAGCTTAAATAAAAAGGTTCCGGAAAAAATTATGAGCGCGTAGCTATTCTTATATTTCTAGGTGAGACAAAAAATGTCCCACCATGCGTTATTACGCATCAAAAAGGTGGGACATTTTTAATACCACCGTGCCCCAAAGAGTTAAATAGCTCCATATGATAATCAAGAAATATCAATTGGTTTCTAGTTAAATTATCGAAATTTAAGCACCGGTTCATTTTATCACCCCTGTTCAATGTAACCACGTTACATTTTGTCGTTCTGTGTTCGCAGTGATATCAAATGCAACAAATCAAACCAGAAAACATTGACGAATTGAAAAAAAAAGTCCTACCACCATGGTAAAAAGAGAATTCGAGTTAACGGATCATTCCTGAATTTCACGTTTTATATCATTATTATTTACGAACCAACCTGATATAAAAAGGACTCAAAGGGCACTTGCTTACCTTCAGGAAACGAACAATTTCGTTAATCCGTTCCCCTCAAATTCTAACATCGTCACTGCTTTTGCTGGCATCACTGTTTCATCCCACCCGTAGCAAAATCAATTCCGGCGTAACAATCGATAATTAATAATCGAAACAACCGGGAGCAAAACAAGAACACGGTGAAGCGGAAAAAAACGAAACCCTTTGAATTTCTGTTGCTGCTTCCAAAACCGACTCCCAGATTCGGCTATCGAAACGCTCTACCACGCATCCGTAAGCATTGGCAGTTAATTTGAGCCATTAGCTCGCCCTCATCAGGCCGTGTGTGTCTGCGCGTTGCTGGATGGATGGAGAATATTCTTCGAGGTTGAAGTTCTTTGTACGGGAGAACAGATAAAAACCATTAGATACATTTATGAAATAACCGATATCCGGGATGCGCGAGAAATAATTCTCCCGTAGAACCGGTAATGTAGCGCGGTTACGTGGCCGATCGAAGATGAGCTTCTCGTGGAGAAGTTCTTACCGGTTTCAGCCGTGAAAACGTGCTTTCCTATGCGGTCGTGCACTAATGCTGAAAGTGCAGTTGTTGTTGTTTTGATGGTTTGTTGAGTTCGCTTCGCGGCAAATCGATAAGACTAATGGGATTTCGTTCGCCCTGCCTGCTCTAGCGAGTGTAACTACGAAGGTAATGGACTACGGGAGTAGGTTAATTGCAGATCAGCAACGTTCACGCCGTGAGAAATACAACTCAGCGCATGATTTCTCCGAAATCTCATTACCATTTCCTCGAACTTATAACGTGATTTATTAAACGTGAAAATTTGACTGCGCGTTAGATTTACCCATTCTGTGTTTGAACGTTTATCACGCGGCCTTAATCCGGTTGTACAGTTCGTCTCCGGAACCGTTTTTTTTTTGCCTTGTTTGACGTTTGCGATCTTGGCACAGTTCGTGCGCGCGATATTTCTTCATGCTTCATCCGCCAAACGAACAGCGGAACGAAACCCGAGCACCGGTGGTTGCAGTTCTTCCTCCGGTAAACCTCCGATTGGGGGCGTCATCTGTTATGGTAACTTTTCTTCCCCCGTGTCGCTTTTACTTTCCTCGCGTGCTCTTCCGATGGCGGACGGAAATAAGCCAGAGACCCTAAAATAACTCATCTTGTGCGCATTCGCGCGCTTGCCTATTTATACGAGCAGAACCATTCCTTCATTTTGCACAGCGCACAGTCGCTAATATCCGAACCGGAACAAACCGGGGCGAAAGTTTTACATTATCCAAAATTGAAAATTTTAAAACAAAAAACAAATTACCATGACACAGGGAGGAAGTGATCGACTCGTCAGTTATTTTTTTTTTCTTGTTTTTGGACTGCTGCTAATTGCTAATATTGTTTTGCATTAGTTTTTGGCTCGCCCATTATTCGGAACCATTCAACTGGTACCAATACGATTCATCAGAGGAAGTAAATTTTTTGTCTGATGAGAAAATGAGAGGGCGGCTCGAGCGAACATGCGAACAGTCGATTTTTCAATTCGGAATCAAGTTTTGTCCATTGTTGCGTTGGTCGATGATCCAATCGACTTGGGTAAAAACCTATGTTACTTTATCAGTAAAATTAATGCAAATCAATAATTATCATTCGAGCTTAGGTTAATCAAATTTGAATTCACGTAGTTTTACATTTGTATTGAAACCAGACCTTTTAGTTAGCTTTGCTGTTTTCAACTTTGACAACTCGCCTAGCTAGAACTTTTCCAATGGTAGGGCCCTTATCATTGGCATTCAATTACGCCTCAATTTTATTAGAACTCAAGCCATACAGCTATAGTTGTTTGAAAATAACAACACTACGTTGACTGACGTCGTCCATAATTCTTGATTTTGAGTCACTGCTGAGCTACTTACTACACGAGGCTCGACTTCAATTAGTACCTGAATGAAAACAAGCTGTACACGTTATCTTAATGTGTATTGCCTCACCCGTCGATAACAGTACTGCATTTTTCGCTGATAACCATTGCGATATTTTCGTGGTATCTTTGTTTTTGTGTCATCCCCTCCCACCCATCCTCGATTGGCGCCTCCAAAATCTCTCCGGCAAAAAGTAGGTTGATCCCGTTGCACCGATAAACCGGCATCGATTGAGCAGATAACGTTGAGTCAGACTAAAGCAGACTGTTGTACTAAATTTGGTTATCTCTTTCTCTCCCCCTGTCCAGACTTTTCATAGGAGCTCAAGCGACCCGCCGAATGGATTGAAGGTAATGAAATACATCAAAGATGTTTTTCTCCGTGATGATTTCTTGAAAACTTTATTTCTTAAAGCTTAACCTATAACTATCTTTAAACTATAATGAGCACACCACATAATATTAATGTATACAAGGCTTTGCAGAGTAAAGCACTTCATAAGTCCTTCATCTACGATCGTTTGATATGACAATCTCACGTTTAATTCACAAGTTGTACTGATTTTAGAGAAACAACTTTGATTTTAAATAAGGAGGAATTAAGAGAAAAATTTAGACCAAGTTAGTCCAAGACCCGACAGCGGAATTATTGCATTAAATTCGCATGTTTATCACTTCCGATATTATCTCAGGAAGGAAAGAAGTTCAATTGAATTTGACCCTTTTTGAGATTATAATTTTAACGACATTCATTTAATTTCACTCTTTAGTAAATATTTTCCGGTGGCCCGGATGCGCGATTTTATTATAACTTTGATAATTTTCATATTTAGATGCTGGCTGCTCGCTGTCTAGAGTGGAACTGAAAGTGAAATTACAGAGCAATCTTATTAATACGCTTATTTGCTCGACGCTGCATTATCTGCTCGTTTTACAAGCAGAACGGTAATTCAGAATTAAATTCAATATTTTAGGTTTCATTATACACATAAAATTTGTATTTAATATATTTAATTGAATGTAATAGTAATGATGTCAATACATAGGTTTAATCCTTCACTATTATAAGTGGATTTCGTAGACCTACTGTTCGGAAGTTGCTCATAAAGCTACCGGTTTTGCTTGAGCCATTGATAATTGATGAAAATCCAATCCGTTTTCTTCTAAAAATTTAAAGTTCTTATTTCACAAAAAAAAACTGTTCCGCACAATCACACTTCTACGTGAGGCTCCTTTTAGTACCCTAGGTACAGAACCTACTTTTTATTATTTCTTTTCGGTCATAGAAATAATTTAAAGTATAATTGTCATCCAGTTTATTTAAGTGCTGTAGGACTGTTTTCAATTTTCAATATTTTTTCCCGGTTTTTATAGCTTCTAGTTCTGTGCCATTTTTAAAGAAATTGTTGAACCCTACTCCTCTCTGTTCTCTCTTTCTCTCTCTTTCTCTCTTTCTCTCTTTTTCTCTTTCTTTTTCTCTTTCTTTTTCTCTCTTTCTCTCTTTCTCTTTCTCTCTCTTCTCTCTTTCTCTCTTCTCTCTCCTTTCTCTCTCTTCTCCTCTTTCTCTCTTTCTCTGTCTGGCGCCACTCTTTCTCTCTGTCTCTTTCTCTCTTCTCTCTTTCTCCTCTTTCTCTCTCTCTTTCTCTCTTTCTCTCTTTCTCTCTTCTCTCGTTCTTTCTCTCTTTCTCTCTCTTCTCTCTTTCTCATTTCTCTTTCTCTCTTTCTCTCTTTCTCTCTTTCTCTCTTTCTCTCTTCTCTCTTTCTCTCTTTTCTCTCTCTTTCTCTCTTTCTCTCTTTCTCTCTTTCTCTCTTTCTCCCTCTTTCTCTCTTCTCCTCTTTCTCTCTTTCTCTCTTTCTCTCTTTCTCTCTTTCTCTCTTTCTCTCTTTCTCTCTTTCTCTCTTTCTCTCTTTCTCTCTTTCTCTCTTTCTCTCTTTCTCTCTCTCTCTCCTCCTCTCCCTCTCTCCTCTCTCCTCTCTCCTCTCTCCTCTCTCCTCTCTCCTCTCTCCTCTCTCCTCTCTCCTCTCTCCTCTCTCCTCTCTCCTCTCTCCTCTCTCCTCTCTCCTCTCTCATATATATATATATATATATATATATATATGTCAGAGAGCAATATTCTAACATGGACACGAGGAACTCGACACTATTTGATTTTTATATCGATGTTCAAAAATGTGCACAAAATTTACCAGCCATTACCACACTTTTCTTTTATTTATTTAATTATGCAGAAGAAGACCATTTATAAGTGCATTTTTTAACACAAGTCTAAATCAAGTCTACATAGATATGAACCTAAGTCTAATAAATCTAAAACTACAGAACAATATTATAAATATATTGTAAAATATAAATATATATATATATCAGAAATAACATTTTCTACTACGTTTCCACGTTGTCTGGAACATTGTTTGTAGAGGGTTGTAATAACTTTATAGCCAGGTGATGTATATGTAGATCATCCCTTCATTTTTTCTGGAGTTTAATTCAACAAGCTGTTAATGTTCCCAAGGGGATGAACCGACAATGCGAAATGTAGTAAAGCAAGCTTACTCCATGGAAACATTCGCAAGGCATACCGAACGAATTTATTGTATACTCAATCAAGTTCAGCAGCATGCGTCGCTTGGTATGGATCCCATGTAGGAAAATACTTCAAACCAAAGTGCAGAACAGTGTTTTGAGAGTGTACATATTCACAAATTGAAATGTCTACCTTCGAATGATTCCGAGTTTCGCAAACGCTTCAGTCGTTGCAGTTGATGTATTCTCCTGAAACTGTAGTTTCTAGTCTCTAGGCACAGATCACGAATAGAGTCGACCCGTTCCAATGCTTTGATATTGATACGATACAAATGATTGGTGCTCTGGAATTTTTTTTCCAATGGCGCAGCCGTGTGGCCCAGTATCCAATGCAAGAATCGACGTAAAGCCTATTTCAGGTGTAATTTGGTCGCATAAAGTAGGACATTTCTAATCATAAAAATAACGTATAAAAAGGGAAGGATGTCATTTTGCAGGTTTCTTTCAATAAACCTTAAGGGAAAAATACATGAAAATTATTCGTCAGCAGTTCGGATGAATTTTCGAACTTTTTGTGTGATACACCTAGTACTGCTGCCATAGTACTGCTGGTAACCGTATTTGCTCTCTTGTTCCACCACTTTTCCAGCGGTCATTTTATCTTTTCATGTCTGCAGCATCCCGAGTCATTTTTGCACCAATTCTGCAATATTTTTCGATTCCATTGTCTTGTTTGTGACAAAAACTTTGATTTTCTGTACACAGCTGCAAATCCCTTGTCAAATCAAGAACTTCTTGGCAAATTTTCAGCGAAAACGAACTTAAATTTGCTTGAAATGTTCCCTCTAACAGTGTTCTTAAATCATTTCAGACCTGCAAGCTGTCCAAAATTAATCTTCACGCACGATTCGCCATCCATCAGCATGAATCAAAACTTTGTTGTACAATCTTCGAGCGCATCTTTTGGTCACCAAATGTCACCAAATGCTTCAGCGTCCTGTTTGTTTTCTTACAGGCACAGAAACTACGACAACCTTCCCGCATATGGATTCTCCGGATAAGGACTTTGGTTAGAGTTGTGTTTGTGGCGATGTCGTAGTCCGAGAGTTTGCGTTAATTATCTCAATACCTTCAACCTCAGCTTCCGACCTATGTTCCACTAAGACGCGTCCTCTGATCCATCAGAGCAACACTTGCACAACTTCTTCAAAACAAAACGGATCAACGTGAAATTTTCCGTCGAAAGATACAGGTTTTTTGAACAATTAGCTGTCAAAATATTTGAGATACGCCTACTACAACCGCTGTTGTAAAATGAACTGAGATTCCGGATTTTAACTGAATAAAACCTTAAGGGTAAATAGATGAAATGACCGCCTGCACCTTTATTCTTCAGCACAAGTGTTCAAGCCATTTCGCAGAGCAAGTAATAAATGTAAATTTCATATGAAAGTCCTGGTTATGAGCTATGGTTTCAGACACGAGACTATAATCAGCTTATTCACAATGCACAATACACAGATAGATTGCTTTATGTGGTTTCCAATGCTCTAATTAAATTTTGGGAATTAATACCCAGGCCACAAAGTAACCTTAGTTGAATCTGTGAGATTGACATGAAACTCTCAGTACCTATTCCGAAAATATTTTTTACACATTCAAAATATGTACGTTATATCGAAATTCCCCTGTAGAGGAGTTTTTGGTTAAACGAACCTCTGAATAACAGTTCATTATTACATCAGTGGAAGCAATAAAACATTGAAGAATTATTTGAACTCATTTTTACGGACAAACAACAAATTTCAAATCTCTCGATGAAAATCTCGGAATTGATAAAGTCCCCCACATTCATGGGTCGATCACCCCTCGTTCCAGTTGAATGATTCAATCATGCACGCACTAATTTGCCTAAATACCTTTATGACCCTTCAGCTCAAAATTGTGCGACAACCGACTGTCGAGAGCCGTTGAATCCACCAGCACCGGTAAACCACGTTCCGCTTCTCATGATCTTTCACAGCCCGTATTATGCTCGGCTTTGCTCTCTAACTGATGGTGCGATGGTGCACTCAACGCAGGGGATACAAATTCACTCAACTCAACGAGAAACGTCTTGCGGTGGTTGTGCGCATCTGCTCTCACGCTGGCTGTCTGCCGCCATCGAGATCATTGCGCGAAATCTCACAGCAAGAGATCACAGCGCTACCGGTACCGCTTTAGTTCGAAGTGGGAAGCACAACTGACGACGACGACGACGACGACGACCACTCCCCGGGGGGTGCGCACTTACGATCCGTTTACGATTCAGTACCATCCCAGTTTAGTTCCTTCCTGCTTAGGGGCTGCTTAGATCAGTGGTGGAGTAGGAAGCTCTGGAAATCCGCCGCACCTGCTGATACCCCATCCCAAATGGGCAACTACCGAGTGGAAATTATCCACATCCTGCTCTGTCTGACGTTCGAGCTGTTTACGTATTTCGTGCTGTGTTTTAACCTGATCCGTACCTATCTTGGCCAGCGGGAGATCAATCTTCCGCTGGTGCCGTGATCCGTTGCAGCCGTTGCGTCGCGGGTTGATACACGTGGGAGTTTCTTCCTTTGTGGACATCACACGATGTGGCACGAGAATACGATCGGAAGGTTTTTAGTGCAAGGTGTGTGTGTGTGTGCGTCAGTTGATGTGTGACGAAAATTCACTGAAAATTCAGTCGAAAGGAGCCGAAATGTGAAAACGTTTAGACGGTGTCCAAAAATAGTCCCTACAAAGTTGAGTGTTGGACGTGGTTACCAAATCACGGTTCTCACCGTAGCAGCAACAGCAGCAGCAGGGTTGATGTCCAATTTGTATATAATAACCATCCATTTGGGGGAAGTGACCTGCGTTTAAACTATCGTTACTATAAATGAGTTTAATTGCATAAAGTGCCTGAGAAACTGAATTAACCATCCGTTCGTCGACCGTCGATCATCGACATCGGCTAAATCAGATTACAGAGCAATGATTTCAACATTTTTTTTTGAACGAGGTAAAGTGGTGGTGACAATGACGATTATGTTGAAGATAAAGTGACTGCTTGTGAAATTTGTTGAGGTCTGTTTTCCTCCGCTCGCTGGGTGACAATCGGCAACGTACAAAGCTCGACTATTACAAGATAACCACCAGGTCCGGTGCTGAGTCAAAGCCGTCGCGAGGTCGGTCGGTCGGACGGTTTGACGGCTATTAAGATACGCGCCATTGGGTAGCGAATACCGTCGCATTTCGCCCCTTCCTCCCCTGCGGTGGTGGTGTCGGATGTGAATTGGGACAGCGGGTGGCGTTTATTGTCGGCAAGTGGCATTATATTTAACAGTGGCAAACGCGAGGTCATCGTGAGTCCATTGCGGCTGAAATATATAATTTGTCGTATTGTTCAACTGGGAGGTGACGAAAAATCGGATCTCCTTTGGTTCATAAATCTTCTGGGAAGTTTAATTGGATGCGGTTGCAATCGGCTGCAATTGACCGCGGGCCGTTTGGGGGATTTTCACACGCAACCGGAGACGTGCATCGTAATATTTTGACACTGTGTGAATGATTGATGTTTCGCAATGTTTTGCTCCGTGGATGAGCGATTATTAAAATTTCATATTTGTCAATTACGCAGCCCAGTAACTGAGCCTGTAAAAATAAACGAATTTATTAAAAAAAAAACGCAGCAATGGGTTTGGGTCGATTTCGAGCGTTTTGTTCGATTGTAATCCTTTTTCCAGTGAGAGATCTCACAAATTACCACTGGAAAGTTTGTTTGGAATACCATTTATTTGTTATAACAAGATCGTAAATTGGTCAGATAATTTTAAAGTTTCAATTCTGTATCGACTATATATTTTTTTCAAATCGGTAGAACAAAAAACCCTCTTGATATTTTGTTATTTTATGTATTAAATATAGGGGGTTATAAACATAAATAATGTATTGTTATATTTAATTTACTTGTTTATCAGTCCTGTATTTTTTCAGAATGCATTGAAATTTTTGAAACAACTCTCAAGTAGAAAGTTTTGGTGAGCCTGAAAAGAGCCGATAATTTACGTGATTTTGTAGAAAGTCAGTCGAAGGGTCGCCTCTATAGCGTGGTTCCCTAGCATTTATCATGGAAGGGATAGTTGTTAGTGGGGGAAGGTAAACATCAGGATTCACTGTGGTAGGTGATGTGATTTTGTGAACGCTGTTCTCAATCACTCATTACTCCGCGATTTAACGTACACCTCACCGTCGAGTTAAATTAAACACAATAAATATCGCAACCGAGGAAAGAAGACAGAGCGCAAGCAGCACGTCTAGTCTGCATCGATGCTAAGCCTGAACTCCTATATTACTAACTGGAACTGTAAACGGAAATGTGAGAATTGGAAACACAATATAAAAACTAAATCAGGAAACCGAAATATGAAAGTGGATCTCAAATCATGGACAGAAACCAATAGAATCTGAATGTAATGTCCCATGAAATCTCACAAAAAACGTTACAGGTATGCGACCAATTTAAAAAAATGTTTTATCCTCAAAGAAAGCTTACGCATGTTTATCGGGAGATAAAATTGAAAATATGAACTTACAAAAAGAAGCTGGCAACCATGATATCTGTAAATAATGCTCATGCTTGTAATTATTGAATTTGTCTGGCTCACGTCTTATATCTCGTGAGACACACATGGACCTTACTGGCCGCTCAGAGAATGGTATAACAAAGAGAAAATAGAGCGTATACCTTTGAATGGAGAGAATGAATCTACAATCAACAAACAAGCACCTAAAACATATAATGGAAAGAGAGACAAAACAAATTTTCAGGTCCAAAACTCGAAAGAATATAGAGCGAATGTGTATAAATTATCTTTAATTAATCGTTCTGACAGCTGTATTTCTTGGACACTTTACAATCTAGAATTAATTTTGGAGTGAAAAAATATGTGGAGAGCAGAAATGGAATTTGGAGAAAATCGAAACTGTCCCTAGTGAAACACAAACAGGAAGACCATCACACGCGGCATTCTCACTATGTCACTTTTCTGTTCTCATATATGAGAACCGATAACAATGAGCTGAGAGAGACTGAGAAAGAGAATATGTTTCACTTATGTTTCGCCTTAAGGTGAAGGTGGAAGCTAGCCATTGTAGTAGTATAGGTAAACCCACGTGTAAATATGGGGTAATAGTGTTTGTGAGAGAAGAGCGAAGCACATGTAAATAGATCAATTCACTTATCAGACCTTCAACCTCAGCTTCCGACCTATGTTCCACTAAGACGCGTCCTCTGATCCATCAGAGCAACACTTGCACAACTTCTTCAAAACAAAACGGATCAACGTGAAATTTTCACCGTCGAAAGATACAGGTTTTTTGAACAATTAGCTGTCAAAATATTTGAGATACGCCTACTACAACCGCTGTTCGAACTTAAATTTGCTTGAAATGTTCCCTCTAACAGTGCGTTTGGCGCTTCATTGACACTGACAATACTGATTATACGCGAGCGTAACATGAGCAAATTTATAACACATGCGAATTGGGCCTCTTTTGATATTAACAAGTTCTTCCGCATGCTGATAATTCCTTCATATTTTCCTTCGTTGGTCGTATTGTTTTCACATATTCACGTTGGAGAGCCTTAACTCTTCTCTTCGTTGGCCGAGACATTTTGATTGAATGTAGTACTTTTCCGTTTATTGTTTTTGAAAGCATAGGCAGCCGTGGCAGTGTTCCGAGCTCTGCAATACAATTTTCTTACCCAATGTTGAAGTTGCTAAAACTTACATTATAGACCCATTAAACGTAAAAATAATGATTGTATTGATATCAACACAATTTTATTCTATTGATTTTCATGATATGAAACGCTATGACTCAGGAATAACATTTTATTGAGTGGTTTTGATAGATGTTTCGATGATGTTGTCTGGCATCAGTGTCGAAAAAATAACGATGCTTTCTCCAATACAAACAAAACCATTGTCGAAGATTGAAAAATGAAAATTTAACTTTCAGAGCACTTGCTCGAGTTTTCCGACGTTGTTCACTATACAGTGCGACAGCAGATGAAAATTTAATATCTTGTGAGTAATCGATTAGAGTTTGGCTGATATTACTTCATGGGAAGTGTGGGAAAATGATCATTTTCTCCACACTGTTTCGCAAAATTATTGATTTTCGGGCGAAGGGTGAGGGAGCGAGATGAAAGAAATGAGCGCCATTGTGGCAGCCATTTGTGGCTAGCTTCCACCTTCACCTTAAACATTAAAAAACGTAGAATATATGCAAAATAACAACAAAGACGTTAGATGCAATGATTATGCATCTTACATCACACCATTTCCTGTTAACTGCAATCACCACACTTTCTTTTCACTTCTATTTTTATCACTCTAGAGAGGGGGATATTTAATAAAAATTTGGTCAAGCAATGGATCCCAACGATAAGTTTTGCTTTTGCTCTCTTTTGCTTCGCGAACACTTTACATCCCCGACGGAAAACATCCGCGATTGCCAACTATTTGCTCACATCGGTGAGAGAGAAAGGGAAGAAACTGAAACATGTCTAAACATGTCGATCGATGACTCTTTATATTTTCTTCAATATTTATAAAATAAAACACTAATCCCTAACACAACCATTTTACAAAATCACGCCGAACAAACGTTTTGAACTGTAACTGAAACACTTGTTTTTCCGTTACTTTGTCGAAAAATAAACGAAATAGATTTGCTCTTAAAAATCGATTGAGCGCTTCAAAGGCTACATGTTTTCAGAAATGGGCGTATTCGCAATTCACTCGTGTTTGCAGCCATCCATGCTTTACAGCTGGTCCATGCTTCATTCTTCTTCGTCTTCTTCAATGGCACAAACGTTCCTAGAGGAACTTCGCCGTCTCAACGTAGTATTACTTGCGTCATTTTTATTAGTACTTAGTTGAGATATCTATGCCAAATAACACGCCTTGAACGCATTCTGAGTGGCAAGATCTAGAATACGCGTGATCACAGTGCAAGTCGGAGGAAATTTCTTTGAAGAAAAATTTCCCCGATCAGAACGGGAATCGAACCCGAACACCCGGCATGTTAGTTATGACGCTAACCACTCGGCCACGGGAGCACAATGCTTCCTGGGGTTTCGATTAGATTGTTTACTTTACAAAGACTTTAAACTTGAGAGTACATTCGCTTTTAGCATCTTAGAAAAAAAAATAAAGGAAATGTGAATAAAATTTTTCTTCGAGTAATTAATATAACAGATTTGGAAAAAAATCAGAGCATTTTTTCGCTACTTTTTTAATGTAATTGCTATCATAACAATTCGATGCAAAAACGGGGGTTTTATGGGGGTTTCGGACATGCAAAATCTGCTTTCAAAGTCATTGGGCCCCTGTGCAAAAATTAAAGAAAAAAAAATCTTTTTTTTTCAATCTCTGGAGTTTTTTCTTGAGTAATTGGTTATTTTGAAAGATTTTCACAATTCACGATTTTCCAAAGGGTTTCATGGGATTTAAATCAGATGAATTTGGGGGCTTGAGTTGCACATTGATTTTGTGATCATGAAACCTTTTTTTTCCCAACTTTACCTGTGTACCTGAATAATTGAATATTGATAAAACCTCCAAATCAGCGGCATTTCACTCACGGTATGGGGTAAACAACATTTTCCATAATCTATTCATTGAAGCCTGAATTATGAAATATCTGTACGCAAAAAAAAACTGATCTGTCTAGAACCCATGTGTATGAAATAAAAATGTTAAGTACTCAAAATGAAAGTCTTTTATTGCACATACACCATCTCTTTCTGTCTGTCGAATCCCGAGTCACGTTTCCACGCTTCTTCAACTTCTGTTTGAGAATCACCCAATTCTTCTCAATTGGGCGGAACTGAGAGCAGTTCGATGGATTTATGTCCTTTTCGAAGTAGTCCACCCCGTTGTTCCGATAACACTGTTGTATCGGAGCTCCGCTCGCCAAAACTGTACAGGTGAACAATTAATGTTCGGAAGAATACGTCTTCAAGGTACTTCTACTTTTACATTTTGGAATCAACAGTCTAGTTTGTAACGATAGCCTGAGTTTTTTGTCTCAAATGTCAAAACATTTCAGATTCGGTCACGAGGAGCGCTGCAGTAAAATAAACAGTGCGTACATATATTGAGTGACTGAACCTTTTTCATTCATTATTTCATCAATACGATGAAGCGTAATTTTCGTTAAACGGTTAGCCGTTTCAGCCGCGCATTTTGCTCTGTAACGCTTTAACAAACGATTTTGTAACGCCCATCATCGATTCTTTGTATATTTTCGTTTCTATTACGTCCTGTGCTCAGTACCCGATAAGCGGGAAACATTCCATCGGAGTTACACACCTACACCTTAATGTGATTCTCCTGCCTTCTAGCATAGCATAATAGCAGTGTCCTAGCTGAAAAGAGCATTCAAATATTTTCTAACCGTAGAACAGTTTGCAACAAAATTAGAACCGAATAACAAATAACAACCAAGGCAGCATAAAAATATTTTAAATCATGTTGGATCCTGAATAAACATACAATCATATATACATACAAAAAAATCTGAATAAACACTATGTTATAATTTGGAAAAGTATAATTTCATCAATACTTCAGTACTGTTAGTATTTGAACGATATCAGGGTTGAATTATGAGTCCTTATTTCCGTATACACTTCACGGTGAAAACGAAATTACGTGTACCCGCGATGACAACGGTACGGTGTCGACATCTGGATACGAAAACAGTTTTTAACAAGGCTCATTACTCTCTGTCAGATTAACCGGCCCGAAGGCAGTTTTGAATTGCTAAAATCTGAATGAAAATTTTTACTTGGCGTTATTTATTTACTTGAAGCACGTCTTCCTACCCTAAATCCGTTTTTCTATACCCCCAGAAAACATTGAATCGTATGAATAGACATAATTGGAGGTGATATGCATACCTCCAAGACACATTGGGATGAAATATGATGCATGTAACTGGCAAATACACGCAAAAGTGGAGGCGATATACGTATATGCCTTATTTTATACGCATATACGCATATAAAGCCGTATATATCGATACACGATGATTGTCACACTGATATGCGATTTGACCTGACAATGTTTTATAAAATGAATACAATGTACGTATACACTGCGTATACACCGCGATATTAGGATGATTCTAATACCGAAATACGACTTAATCCATCAATGATATTGAAAATCGCGTCAAAGAATGCATGTTTCAATGTAGAGAATGCAACTATTGCGCGGCGCGAGTAACCGGCACAACAGCAATATTGCCCAGTTGATTAACGCATGGTGTTAGCTGATCCCTGTCTAGAGTATAACTAACTTCGAATCGTTAGACCAGCCAATTTTTACCCCTCTCTCTCTTTTTCTGTATCTTTTCTCTCTCTTTCTTTTTCTCTCTCTTTCTCTTTCTCTCTCTTACTCTTTCTTTCTTTCTCTCACTCTCACTCTCTCTCTCTTTCTCTCACTCTCTCTCTCTCTCTCTCTCTCTCTCTCTTTCTCTCTCTCTCTCTCTTTCTCTCTTTCCCTCTTTCTCTTTCTTCCTCTTTCTCTTTCTCCCTCTTTCTCATTCTCCCTCTTTCTCTTTCTCCCTCTTTCTCTTTCTCCCTCTTTCTCTTTCTCTCACTTTCTCTTTCTCCCTCTTTCTCTTTCTCTCTCTCACTGTTTGTTTGTCTCTTTTTCTCTCTCTCTATCTCTCTCTCTTTGTCTTTCTCTTTCTTTCTCTCTCTTTCTCTTTCTTTCTCTCTCTCTCTTTCTCTCTCTTTCTCTCTCTCTCTCTCTTTTTTTTCTCTCTCTCTCTCTTTCTCTCTTTTTTTTTCTCTCTCTCTCTCTCTTTCTCAATGCAACGTGACATCGGAGAAAGAAAACATACCATGTGAGCAGAAGCCCGAATTGCATGGAAGAATGAAGCTCGTTACATTGTGAGAGAATGTGAGCGAGTGAAATCGCAAAAAATCTACCTGTTTAATTCCTAGCATTGATTACTTCTTTCACTATTTCTATTATATGTGTATTTGGTGAAAAGTTGGGTGGGGATATTTTCTCCTTACTTAACATTTTTTCTATAAATTTTCCAATATTTTCTATAAAAACTCGTCATTGTAACATAACATTTTTATCGAAGACAATTCTCGTTAGAGATTCTGTAATAACTTGCTAATATTACTACACGGAATACATATTTGATATCTTCTTCTTCTTCTTTTTCTTTTGGTTTTGAGAGGCCTTAAACTTTGCAGTTCATTAGCCTCTAATATTTTATATGAAAATTAATGTTCATACATCATTTTTAATTCTAAAATACGTCATTCCACAGAATCCCTTATAAAAAATCGCTTCACACCAACGGAACACGGATCTCAACTCCGTCAACGCGAACTTCAATTGAATTGACAACGCCTACTAGGAGCTGACAATGCCTACTGTAGAACGAGTGGAATTCCACTGTTTTTTGAATTCGTCTACGTATTTCATTCAGGGTGCCAAATCAGTAAACATGTCACGTTTTTATGAAATAAAGTTAACGTTGATAACTACTTTTGCCGTGAACGGATTCTGGCGATTTACATACCAAACGAATCGGAAATTCCCTAAGATTTGTTTGATATGCTATATATTACAATCCCATAGTCTGTATAAAGTTTAAATTGATGAAAATTGGAAGCATTCCCATTTCCTCTTATATTTGTTCTGTCCATTTGTGTGCTTTCCCGAACAGAGCTTGCAATAACGAGCAACTTATGGACGAGCAACGAGGGGGAAATGATGTAAAGGGAGGAGATGTAAAGTGTCCGTGAACAAAGGAAAAGAAGAAGAACGAAGGGGAATATTTGCCTAGAGTATAAACAGTGGATCTCGCTGAGGCAAACTTCATTCTTCGTGAGGACACCGACTGGACAACACCGTTGCTGGGCGAGCTGGACGGCGAGGGATCGAATGGTTTTCTCAAGGCAATGGAGGTGAAGGTGTAATATGAGGAAAGAGTAGAGTTTTACAAGGGCCTTTTTGAAGGCTAGAGACCAATGAACTGAAGAAGTTTAAAGTCTCTTTAATTCAACAAGGAAAGGAAGGAAAGACAAATTTTCAGTATCGTTCTAGATACGAAACAATAAACATCGCTTGTTCTTTCTTGTTTTGCGCCATCACATATCTTCGTTTCGGACTATGCTGCGGACTCGACCAACTTACTCACTCGCTGATGTCTCTGGTATTGCAATCATTGCATCAAACTGACGCCATTGAATTAATGTTTCGAACTACACAATTGTGTGGGGAATCATCAAGCTAGGTTATCGTCAGCTCACCAAGAAAATAAATGTTCTAGAATTTTGTCAGTGATTTGGTTTCGCATGACGGTAGGAAAACTCTCTCCGCAAAGGAAGACAGCTAAGCTAATCTGGACTGGCAATATTAACAGAAAGGGCTTTTGTTGAGAAAAGCGCAAAACAGAGATAAGTGTGTGTATATTTTGTTGCTTCAACGCATCGATATATGGATATTTGTGTGCGAACGTACGTGCTTCATAACCCGTACGTAAAAAGAGTGCATCTTCGCTACGCTGAAACCCCATTTGTAATCTATATAAATAAAAATGTAAGGCAAAATCTGTTGGTAAGCGGAAAACCCTAAGAAGGGATGGACCGATTTTAACCTCCTGTATTTTGTTGTATTCGTCTCTTCCCGTATATCAATATAGTGGAGAGAAAAATCGGAAAATTTTCGGAAAATCCTGAAGGAAGGTCGGAAAATTCGGAAAATTGAATTCCCACATGTTCGAAAATTACATCATAATAAGCGATGTTAGTCTATTCGATATTTGCGCTATCGAAATTGATCTTTGTTCGTAAGTGAAAATGGGTTTTCAGGCGAAATAACGCATTTGCATATCTTATATCTATAAATAAAAATGGAAGGCCAAATGTGTTGGTAATCGGAAAACTCGAGGAAGGAATGGTTCAATTTGAGTCATCTATATTTCGTTGTATTCGTCTCTTCCCGTAGATCAATATAGCGGAGAGAAAAATCGGAAAATTCGGAAAATTGAATTCCCATATGTTCTACGATTAACTAAGCGTTGTTAGTCCATTTGATGTTGGCGCTAACGAAATTGATTTTCGTTCGAAAGTGGAAAAGGATTTTCAGACGGAATAACCCACTCTTATATCTTCTATCTATATAAACAAAAATGGAAGGCCAAATGTGTTGGTGTGCCCTAAACCCGAGGAAGGAATGGTCCGATTTGAGCTGTCTTTACTTTGTAATATTCTGTGTATCAAACATGTATTCCATGCAACGGAGAAACATGTTATTTCCAAATGCTTGAAGAATCTTGAACGAGAACTGTGTCTGAAAATAATTTAATATTATAAGGACGAATTTTTGTAGAAGTACTAGACAATTTATAGTAAAAGGAAATTGTAAAGGGTCAAAGGGTAATCAATAAATGAAGAGTTCAGTGATTGGACTCACTAACGTTCACTTAGTAAGAAAACGTGGATGTTTGAAAGTATTCAAATCAAAAAATCTATTGTCGTTCTGGAATTTTGTATGTGATTTGGCTTCGCTTGCCAGTAGCAAAGCATTCTCCACTAAGGATGACAGCTGCGCTTATATTGAGTATGTGTTGTTCTGCGAGCACAAGAATGAATCATCAAACAATTATCGTAAAATGATTTAATAAAAGAAATATTTCAGGGCGACCAAACTGCTAGAATGGTTATTTCAAAATTTTCGTAGCATTATAAAAAAATATCCGCAGTTATAAACAAGCGACTTGAATTAAACTACAGCGTAGTTCTACGTCAACAATGCGGTGGAGTCTTGAATACAATCTCCTATAATTTTTTTGTCACCGTGCCATTTTTCTACGAGCAGAGACGAACACAGCAAAATAACACAGCAAAATAACACAGCAAAAGCAGCTCAAATCGAACAATCCGTTCTCGAGTTTTGCGCTCAGCAACACATTTTTATTTATATAGATTATTTCATATTAGTTAAATAACCTCAAAATAAATTGACAATGGATTATAAATGTCATGAAATTATTTGTTTTTCCTAATTGTAATTTTTTACGATGGAAACATTCTGCGAATGTTTTTATCGACTAACATTATTGCCAAGCACAAAAAAGATCTGCAATGGAATTGAATGGTGAAAATGTTCTGGAGCCAACACTAGACGGAGACTCATTATTGCATTTGACATGAGGGGCGTTTAAAGCGGAAATTCCTGAGCGTCTATAAACATTCTTTGGCTAAATCCGTTTTACATCGAAGTATTACAGTGTTACAACCCGGAGCGCAGAAATTATTTTGCAGCAATTCCACTAGGAATGGAATCCGAAATAAAATAATTGATCTCAGGGAACGGTTCAAAAGGTACAAATTTTTGAATATGGTTAATTCGGTTAAGCTGATCTTTCAAACTGCCTTTGTTCAGGATTTTGGACCCTTATGGTTAAAAACATGTGCAATATTTTAGCAAAATTGGTTCAATTTTTCCTTATAAATATTTTTCTCATTGGATTTTGTATGCTCACAGCTGCCCAATCAACTAGGGACGTAAACGGGGAAGTCTTCGTGAGGCCAAGCTAATGCTCTGCGTTTGGTGAACATATATCAAATTATAAGCCATTCGTTTGAAGAGAGCATTGACCGGGAACGAACACGATATGCGACCAGCCATGAGGCTGTAATATTCCATCAAAACAGCATTGGTTATCGGTTAACAACTAACGAATTGAATGCTGAACAGGAATACTGACCTTCCTGTTTTTCTGGCCATGAATCCATAATCTGCCAGACAAAAGTAGTGATGAGAAATTTTTGAATGAGATGTCTTTTTTTGAATAATTTATCTAAATAAGCATTTGTTCATCCTTATACGGTTATTGAGTTGTACTCCCAGAGCATTTAAGCAGATCGCCAAATGATACGTTATGAGATCTCGAATATGTTTTGCTTTTTCATATTTACAAATATGGCACTGCGTGTTTTCTTTTTCAGAAATACAGAAATTAATGATTAGTTCTTCAACACACTTCGACTAAAGCACTGATAAACCTATGAGAATTATCTGTCTACAAATATTATTTGTTAGTTTTTATTTTATTTTTCTTATGATGGATAGGATTCTAGTTTAAATCCTGTCCAATTGAGTGGAGGAGGAGGAGGACTTTGATCACCGATTCAAACATTGTTATATATAATTTGTCATGTAACGCATATGCTTCAACATTAACGAGGCAATATTCTACTAAACAGTTCAGTTGATTGAGTTCAAAGATCATTTTTACTGTCTGTGAAATACAGAATTCTTCACAAGAGACACTTGCCACGAAAAGTAAAGGTGAAACATTCGCCTACCATATAATATTTAATCGTTTCTAATGTGAACCCATTGCCCGGTAATCTCTTGTTATTTTTCCTCGTAATTACTCTATCCGAATTAATGAATGCATATGAACGGATCTATTATTCATCTAATCGTTGGGAGATGAGTGGAAATCCAGTAGCAACAGCAGCATATGCTCCAGGTGCAATGCAATTTTAATTTACTTTTTTCTTCCCAAACAAACCATGTACCGACAGTAGGAAACTCGTAAAATTATCGAAACTGAGTAGCGTTTCGTGCTTATTTGCCCCTGTTTTCACATTACTCTCGAACGGGATTGATCCATCATGTTTCTACGATACGTCTCGAATTGTCAGCATTTTTTTCGTACAAGCTTGTTGATCTTAACTGCAGTTGATCAGTAATTACAAGAGTGACCTCCTCACTTTTGCAATTACTGACAGAAATGAAACTGCGTTTTATATCAGCTGCGATTAAATCACGCGTTCGTTGTAGAACATCAACAAACAACAACAGATCAGCGGATGTTCGTTTATGACCCGCGAGAGCTGATCTTGAGTGAGAGATCAGCTTAGTGCTTCCGACCTTAGACAGGAAAACCACTGACCACGCCGCCACACGAACCAAAACATATACCACGTGCCATTCCCTGCAGGGGTCTCGACCTTCCCTCTCTCTCACACTCTTATGCTTGGCCATTCGCATCCGAACATTCCGAAAATTCACCTAATTGGTGGTGCGCCAGCGCCCGCGCGCGCATTAATAAAGATCATTTGAAGTGAACATTTGGGCGGCTGCGTCCGCCTTGCCAATTATACTGATGTATCTTTTCGACCCCCGCAGCCGATAAGTGTGTAGTGTAGCGTAGAAGTGCAGCATTAGTGATGTGCAAGTCACACCCTCGCGTTGAATCATCGTGTGGCTGAATAAAAGTGAAACTGATGGTTAATTGATTGTTACGAAAGAAGATTTATTAGCTCGCGATAAGCAGCGGAAGAGGACTGGTCAATGTGAAAAACAACATGAAGAAACATTACAGTGTAGAAATAAACAGCAAATACAACCGATCGCCGTCCACAATACTGGACAAGATCACCAAGCGGTACTCGGCGATCGGCAGTCGGCTGATGCGCAAGTCTCCGGCTCGGAAGAGTGGAATTGCCGATCCGATCACCGGGAGCTATGATATGAGCGGGGGTCGATCGGATGATTTCCGGCCGGAGATTGGCGTTCCTGTGCTTATCTCCAAAACCATGAAGTTCGATTTCGATACGGATGTGGACAGCGGCTCACGTTCGAACCGCCCATCGAAATCTCCGGAGCCAACCTCGGTCGTTACCCGGTCTACCTCAGATGGCAGCGAGAACGATCTCTTCGTTGATGCCAACAGCTCATTGCCAAATTTTAGTGACATCAAGTTCACGTTTCTGACCGAAAGCAACAACAACTACCTGAACGAGCGCGACAACAAAGAGAACCAAGCCAATCTGGAGAAGATTCGTTCGAAGTCCGCTCACAACCTTCATCAGTCCGAATATCGACCTCACCTCGAGAAAACCCCCTCGCTGAATCTATCCGCATTTAGCAACGGTGGTTTGAGGAATGTCTCGATCATCATCCCCGACAGTCCTGCCGTAGAGAGCATCTACGACTTCCCTCGCAATGCCAAAATTGGTGATTCATCACTCGATCTGGAACGAACCAATTTGGTCCTGAACGAGATCAATCTCAACCTGATCAGCGATGCGGACAGCACCCATCTCTACCACAACCTACCCAACGGTAGTCGCGTTACCTCGTCGAGTGGTGTTGTGACGAGTACCCCTGCCATGACCCGCTCCGACAGCGCCCAAAGTTTGGCATCCAACAGCACTCAGGAGGAGGAATTCAACCTGAAGTCTGCTAGCTTCCAGAGTTTGGACGCACGCCACCTCTTCCTCTCGATCGAAGAGCTGGACGAAATCACCCGCCAAATCAACGAGTCCGACATCTTCGACGACGCCAACAACGAGTACTGCGAACACCGCAAGCAGCTGCATCCGAGCGAGCGGCGGCTCACGCTGTTGAAAAACAAAACTGCCAACAAGCATTTCATAGACTTCGACAAGAAGAAGGCCAAGCTGACGCGCAAATGGAGCGGGTTCAAGAGCTGGATCGGTGAGGAACAGGACCGAATCAAGGAGGTGGTGCAGAAGCATGCCGCAATGCAGCGGGTCGGAGCGGATCACGACGGCGGTAAGTCCACCGCGACAGCAGGAGGTCAAGGCAAGTCAAGCTCGAAACAAAGCAGCGAAGTTAGCTGCGACTCGGAAACGAGTGGCGTCGAGGGAAGCAGTCTGAACCTGTCGTCGCTGAATTCGCCGTGTGGTGGCGCCGGCGAGGAGAAAGAGCGAACGCACGAGTCGATGGATCGGGACGAGGAGCGCAGGAAGAAGGCGCACAGTGCGGAAATTTTGCAGGTGAGTCGATTCGTCTGTTGTTTTCCTTTTTCAAGGAACATTCAATACAAGATTACAATTCGTAAATTTTTTCGTAATTTTCGCATCAAATAATTTATTTTCATCTCTATGAAGGCAAAGCTTTCCGCCAAATAGATCCACACTTTGTTTGATGGATGAACTAGTGAGATGAATACAATGCTTTTAAAACTTACCCTTAGCTTACCCTTTAGCTTATTGGAGGTTTGGTCCCCAGCAATGGAGAGGATAATTTTCATGCTAAACCACCACAGTATATGTCTACAGAGAAGGCTCACTTTGACTGGATAGCATGGAATTTGAACTCAGTTTGGCTTCATAAAAAAAAGGTTAATAATGAAGCAGAAGAGCAATTCTCCCAGAATTGTTCATCCGCTACCTCGTCCATATCCGCTTTTTTGGATAGATAGTGGCTACCCGAAAATGTTTTATATTTGTATGATCATTTTTAGTTCAGAATATTTTCTTATGAGTGCTTTAATAAAACTAGGATTCTTTTATTGAAAAAAAAACATCAATTGGAACTACTTCTCTCGTCGGATATGGACATAGACAGTTTTATTGTGAAGTTATTAGACTAAAAAGAAAAAAAAACAAATTCTACCAAAAGCAGAAAAAAAATCTAAAATCTTAAATTAAACCTTTTCTATGACATCGTATTTTTTCAGTTTTTCAAACCTTTTAACATTTAATTACCCATATTATTTCGGATGAAGGATGTCCACGGCAAAACTAAGTCTTTCGATAGATTGCCCTCAAACATTCATGAATTGGAAAAATGAGTAGACTATGTTTCCGTACTTTAGCCTTAACACCACCCTTAAGGCTTTGTACAATATCAGAATTGACTCCGTATGTGCTTACAAGAATCATGTTCCATAATGGCATGGTATTGATATCCTTTGCTACAACATCGACATAATTTTCCGTACATAATTCCAGTTTTTGCATTGCGTATTGACATGAAGCCAAATCAGTCCAGTAAGATCATTGTGTGACTTCAGATGTGGAGAAAGACGCTTTTGTTGGAACTGTTCTTCCTTAGCATTAGTTGTTACGGAAAGTGCTCTCCATCTTTCGAACGAACAAATAGCTTGCCAAATCATGAATGTCTTGGCGAACTTGGTTTGATGCAACCAAAGTTCTCACAACTAAAATTATGACCAGTTCGGAAAATTATAAACAAACCTACTTTCTCAAATTGATGAAACCATGCTCGTTTCCATACTATCCGCTGGTTTCATGTGTTCCCACATCTCCGCCCTCTAACAAAAAGCCTTTGGGCATTTTAGTGGGCTTCAATCCTTTGATACAAATGTTTTTTGTTGCTTTTGTGCCATTCTAGCATATTTTAAGAGTGATGGAAGCTACCAAGTTCAGACCATAGAATTGTAGGCTTGTTAAATTGTTTGACCTAAAACAGCAACCTTTTTTACAAACATTCCTAGATTGTATCATCCATTGTGTCTGTCATAATGACTATTCATTGTTCCAGTTTGTATCACATCCCGTGTCGATGCCGTGCGTTAGTTGGGGATACCCAAAGGGATATTATAAAAAATCGAATTTTGGGATTTAGATGATAAAAAAAAATCGAGATGACAATAGATCTCGACATTTTATGCAATTTGAAGACATTTGGCATCTACTTTTTTTTCAAAACTATGATTTCATGTACTCTTCTTTTTGGCGATTTTACGACAATAGTAAAAAAAAGTCCCGCTCGTAAATTTGAGATGACCTTTTTCATTGGCACTCCAATGCGCATCGTTTTTCATAAATTTGTTTTTAAACCGAAATAGATAAGCATTTTCCAAACAAGTTTTATCAAATCTTTTCTGCTAGAATATTATAACATATGAAAATGATAATTAGACATCTTTTGAGAATCCAATACATCAATGGAATATTCAAAGGTTCATCACTTATTTTGTATTCTTTGCAACAATCTTAACCCGCCTACCCCAACTTTTCCTTTTACTTAGGGGCTGTCCACATACCACGTGGACAGAAAAAGCACGATTTCAGATACACTCCTCCCCCTCCGTGGACAAGCGTGGACATTTCCTATACCCCTCCCCCTGTTGACCACATGGACATTTCTCGATTTTTTTTGAATGAACATCGCAAAAGCAAGTTCCATTTTAGGTTCGTATCCATGTTTAAATATTGATATAAAAGTCTATAAATAGTTTATTAATAGTAGCGGTTTGTACTCAATTCTTTGATTTGTTTCCCAACATTATCCGTGAAGTCATTTATATAACTCCTTAGTTTCATCCAAATTGCATTTACGTTGTAATTACTTTATATTACGTTATATTTACATTATATCAAATCGTCACTTGTGAATCTCATCTCTGACATTTTGTAGCACAAACTGACGTAAACTGGCTGAGCTGCTTTTGTTTTGGAGAAAACCAAGCAATGAAACAAGGCCTCAGAGGTATAAAAAAAATCGATATCATCACGCTGTTCAAAATATTAAAATGTTGTGCGGTGTTATGTAGTTTTGATTTGATCAAAATTTATATTACTCAAACTAATAGACATTAGTCAGTGTCAACATTTGGATCGCTTCGTCTACGATTTAATTTCGAACAAATGCTGATAGAGACAGAACTAGCAGCAGCTAGTTGGGTCAACCAGTGGCTCATAGGATACTTCAACTAGATGTTGTCATCAATTTCATGTGAAAGGTTGGTTTTCAGAACTGGCGCTAAAATCAAGAATCGGCTTCGTCTACATGACGGACGCACGACACGTTTGGCTTTTATGGGATCGTTGTCAGCCGAGTTCTGGGCAAATACCAGCTGTTGAATTTCTAATAATGCTTCTTCGATTAATTTATTTTTTTCTGTGTCGTGACCAGGGTCGCAAAACTTAGAAGTCATCTTTGAATTGTTTGCTCTGATCCGAGAAGTACCTTCCACTCCAAAAACCGTACATAGGATCATCTCTCAACTCGATGCAATGCATCGTCCAACCAAGAGATTCAAATTCTCTCCCGCTCAATTTTATCTCAGGGCTCTCATTTTCCTGAAATGATACCAGATTAGATTGAGTTCTCTAAAGTCCTTGTCGTTCAGCATTTTCAAAATTTTTACATCTACGGGGAAATTCCACAAGAAATCTGAGCTCCTTGTTCTCGCATCGGAACAATGCGATCTATTGATTGCCATCGGCTCGACCTCATCGCCGTTTTTTTTTTCAAACGTCTCGTCTTTCGGTAGATCTTGCGTTCAGGAAACTTTGCGTTTTCCTACACTGTTATATTAAGTGTACAAGAAATGGGTGAATTTCAGTGCAGATTGAATGAATTCATTATTTGAGGTATCGTATGATAAAAAGTGGTAGTTTTGTTCTTTATCGCAAATTATTAGACCCGTTTTTTTTTATTTTTTTGTTAGGGTGACCATTTCCATAGGGTGGTCAGAAAAATCCATTTGTTTGCATTTTTGCCAAAAATGACTTTTTTCAAAAATTTATAACTTTCGAACCATTGGACCAATTCAGATGTTCGACACATTAAATTAAAGCCAATTAGCTGGTCTTTTTGTAAAAATACTACAGTTACGGAAAATTTGATTTATGTTTTCGTTATTATTGATTGTATTTATTTTTTTATAGATTTCATGGTCTCGGGACCAAAGGCGGTATATTTTTTAATATTTTTTCTGGAAAGCTGAGGATTTTTCACATAACATATTTCGAAACCAGGGAGGCGTTTTTCTTCGTTTTTGAGTTATGATTTTTCAAAGTTAACCGATGGTCCGAAAAATCTTTTTTTTCCATTTTTCCCACTACAAAAAATCATAACTATTGATCTACTGGACCGATTCAGATGATCGATATATCAAATCAAAGCCAATAAGCTAGTCTTGTATTACACTCTGAGCAAAAATGGATTTTGTTTTCGTATTTATTGATTATATTTGTCTTTTATAGCTACGCCATATTTTTTAATATTTTTTATGGAAAGCTGAGCATTTTTCACACAACACACCTCGAAACCAGGGAGGCGTTTTTTTCGTTTTTAAGTTATGATTTTTCAGAGTTAACATATTTTCAGTTTTCGTTCAATATTTCTATGCGACTAGACTGGATGTATGTGCCTTTAATCCAATTAATTGGCAAGCGTGTTTTTTTTTCAAAAAAGGCAAGGCTAGTAGGGTAAATGATTTTGGTTTGTCCGATTTGGGGTGTATTTACGCAACTAGTAAATGCAAATCGATTTTTCTTCATGAAAATCACATATAATCGATACGTTTGGGTTTGTTAAAAAGCCCCAAGTCTCTAGTTGCTAATACTACCATAAGGTGTTGAAATTATTCAAATTTTTATGTTTTTTAACGATTTTCCTCAAAGAGGAATTATGATCATGGTTTGACCACCTCTGATTATGGTTTGTCCAAAAAATGATCATGGTTTGTCCGGCTTTAGAAATCACCTTTTTTGAATGAAAACATTCGAATTCTCAAGTAGATGTTGCATTTACTATTGTTTGAGTTTACTGTCATCATATTGATCTATTCATAATTTGGGCTTTCTTCAGAATATTGCATTTTTTTGGGCATTTTAAAAGTGTTCACCTCAACACACTCAATATAGAGAAACTTTATTTCTGCTATGCCCGAAGGACACAATAAACAAACTGCAGCGCGCTAAGCGGTTGCCATAGAAATCATGGGACAAAACAACATTATTGAATTGGACAACTCATGATCAAAATGGAGTTCATCAAAATGCGTTAATTTAATGGTTTAGCTATGTAAATCTGATACAAAAGGTGTGCAAGAATGATGTTTACAATATTTGTAAGTGTTATAATCCAGAAAAGGTCTGAATACGTGCGAAATAATCATCTGGTGATCGATTGAAAGTTGGCCCGAATGAGGGGCGCATTGACACCAATAGATAGTGTATTTTATAATCCTTTAAAACATGTGATTCCGTAAAAATATACTATAAAACTACTGTAAATCATGAAAAAGACAATTTTATTTATATATTTTGAAACATTCGAATACCTGATTTGACAATGGTGTGCTGAATTAGAGCATTCAAAAAAGTGGACAAACCATGATCATATTTTCGACTGGACAAACCAAAATCATTTACCTTAGGCTTTAATTTGATATGTCGATCATTTGAATCGGTCCAGTAATTCAAAAGTATTAAATTTTTGCAAAAAGTCATTTTTGGGAAAAAGCCATCCATCGGGTAACTTTGAAAAATGATAACTCAAAAAGGAAAAAAAAAGCCTCCCTGGTTTCAAGATATGTTATGTGAAAAATCCTCAGCCTTTCAGAAAAAATATAAAAAAACAGAGTGCCCTTGGTCCCGAGACTATGAAAACAATAAAAATAAATACAATCAATAATAACGAGAACAGAATTCAAATTTCCTTCTGAATCGGTTTAGTAGTTCAAAAGTAATGATTTTTTTTAAAAAGTCATTTTTGGAAAAAAAAAAAGAGGAAAAAGTTGATTGAACCACTATATCGGTTTGGCATGGAATGGCTATATATATATATATATATATATATATATATATATATATATATATATATATACGTTACACCACAACCGACCGACCAAGGCGTCCCAGAAGTCAAGACGTCAGCAAAAGCCCAGCCGAGACCCATAGCAACAGACAGAGGCGTCAAAGTTACACCGCGCGTGTAAACCAACATTTGCCGACGCCGCGGAAATCAATCGAACGACGCGAACAAAGGTTCGATCAGGTTCGAACCACCGACGGAAATAATGAGATCAGCAGATGTAGTCTATTTAAGCCTTGTAATACGACTATAGAATTCAGTCTTGAGCGTAGCCGAGTTGAATACGGGCATAAAGGTTTATGAACCGAATGTAAAGTGTTATAAACGAATAAAAAGGGTAATTAGAAATTAAATAAAAGTTTTTTTAAACCGCGAGTTAAGTCACGGCATAATTGGCGCAGTCATTGGCCAAGTGGTACAACGAAGTGAGTAGTGTTTATAGAGCGGATATCTGGAAGCACCGCCACCGAGTTAAAGAGGAGAAGTTTACATCTACTGAAGAAACCAAACGAACAAGCGAGAGGACCCCCTGAGCGAAAATCAAGGACTCGCTGCCGTTAGGAAAACTAATCCCGCCACCTGGAACGAACGATCTACGAGGAAACCGATTCAACCTACCCAGACTCCAGGAGATGAAAGCAGTAATCTTCCTGTAAGTAAACACGAACAATTATCTAAACCTAACACAACAAAATACTAATTCAGAAGTGCGAGCCCCCACCAGTGGTAAGCGGACACTTGATATATCACAAAGTGAATAACTAATTCATTAACAAGTGAAGTGTAGAACAACACATTTTCTCGCGCGTATAAAGTACGTAAGATTTTTTTTAAAAAAAAAAAAAAAAAAAAAAAAAAAAAAAAAAAGAACAAACTCTTTTGAAAAAACAAATTTATTAAAATGGCCGAGCGGGAGCAAATGATTTCTCCGGAACTTCTGGCCCCGGAATTGGATGATCATGCACCAATTCCGCAACAAGAAATAACAATTCAAGGGTTACTCCAACACATAAGGAGCCTAACTCACAATCAGAACGAACTGATTGGGCAATTGAGAACACTTAAAGCAAAAGCGGAGGATCCGTTTATGCAGTTTAGAACTCCGGATCCTATTAAGAATTTACCAACATTCTCCGGAAACAAACGGGAAACAAACGCATGGCTTGAAGACGCCGAAAACACCCTGCATCTTTTTGAAAGATACAGAGATGATCCGGTCTACAGCCAATTGGTCAGAGCGGTAAAGAATAAAATCGTGGGAGAGGCCAAAGAAATTTTGATTGCTGCCGGCAACCCGAACAGTTGGGCAGAAATCAAAGAAATTATTCTAAATTCATACGGCGATAGGAGAGATTTGACATCTCATATCCAATCGTTGTTTTATATAAACCAAGGAAAAAAATCCATCACTGAATACTACAACCGAATCAAAACCATAGACACTGCTATTAAATCCACAGCAGCGACAATGGATGATTATAACAACTCTACAAGAGCAATAAATAATCTAGTGAGCCTTATGACTCTCACTAGATTCATAGATGGGCTCACAGAGGAATTGTCTATGCACGTGCGAAGCTCAGACCTAAAAGTCTGGAGGAAGCGTATGCAATCACCATACAATATGCCAACGCTGCATATAGGCAGAAGTTAAACCAAAAACCATCTGACACAAATAAAAATATCAGATCCAACAATAGTAACGGTTCACATAATTCGAAACCGTCTCCCAACCCCAATAGTAATGGCAATCACTTTAACGCGAAGCCATCCACCTCAAATTCTAACAATAACTTGCATAATCAAAAACCATACGGGTCTGCGAAATTCAAAGCTAGAGCTCCACCGCCAGATGACGATGTCTCGATGAGGACAGCGAAATCGCGGGCAGAGGTTAACAGCCACGAAACAGCAGAACACAGCAAAAATCATCAAACAGAACCTGACACTTCGGAACAGCTGGACGAATCCGTCCTCGATTCGGAAGATGACGATTATTTCGTCAACGATGAACTAAATTTTCACGTGGCCGAGGCGCTACAAAAAGAAAAATAATGAACGATAATAACTTTATTCCCTACATCACCATTGCAACATCCAAAGGCGAGATGAAATTTTTGATCGACACAGGAGCGAACAAAAATTACATATCACCCGAGCATGTAAACATAGAAAACTGCAAAACAGAACCGATTTCAAAAGTAACCAACATTAAGGGAACCTTTACAATCGATAAATCCGCTTCCTTCGACCCATTTCTTATAAATAAAAAACTGAAATTTTTCATTTTCAAATTTCATAAATTTTTCGATGGACTCATCGGATACGAGTCATTGAGAAATTTAAATGCTAAAATCGACGTCAGTAAAAATACATTGAAGATCGGGAGAAAAACTTTCGCAATGAAAAAGAGATTTCCCGAGAAACATAAAATCAATTTAAATGAACAAGAATATCAGTTCATAAAATTGAAAACCAAGAAAAATGGAGATTTTCTTATAGAGGAAGAAAAGCCTCACGGAAAATTTTCTATCTTGCCAGGCCTCTACAGAAGTGCTAATAACACAGCCTTTGTAGCAGTGCAAAATTATACAAAAAAATCGATGGAAATCAATTCGAACGAGATCAAGCTTTGCAATGACTTGGATACAGAGGTTGACCCATTCGAGCTGACAGAGCTACCGAAAAAGGTTGACTCTGAAAATTACACCATAAGAGACGATCATATGAATGAGGAGGAGAAATATACGCTCAGGAAATTGATCAGGAAATACAACGACGTTTTATATGTGGAAAGTGATAAGTTATCATTCACCCATAAAATTAAACATAAAATACGCACCGTGGACAGTATTCCGATACACTCCAAATCGTATAAGTACCCCTACGTGTACGAAAGCGAGGTGCAGGAGCAAGTTAAAAAGATGCTGAAAGACGGAATCATAAAAGAGTCAATCTCGCCTTACACGTCACCTGTGTGGGTGGTTCCTAAAAAGTCCGATGCATCTGGACGAAAAAAATTCCGTTTAGTGATCGATTACCGAAAACTAAACGAGAAAACAATTAATGACAAATACCCTATACCAGAAATTACGGATATTCTGGATAAATTAGGAAAGGCGAAATATTTTTCAACAATCGATTTAGTTTCTGGCTTCCACCAAATTCAATTAGCGGAGGAAGATACAGAAAAAACTGCTTTTTCCGTAAACGGTGGCAAATATGAGTTTACTCGTATGCCATTTGGCTTGAAGAATGCCCCAGCGACTTTTCAAAGAGTCATGGATTGCATTCTGAGAGATTTAGTAGGAGTATGTTGTTTCGTCTATATGGACGATATCATCATCTTCTCCAGCTCGCTTCAAGAGCACTTGAAAAATTTGTCGCAAGTCTTCGCAAAATTGAAAGAAGCAAGACTAAAAATTCAGCTGGACAAATGCGAGTTCTTTAGGAAAGAAACGCAATTTTTAGGTCATACAGTCTCTGAAGAGGGAGTACGACCAAACAGCGACAAAATTGATGCAATAAGGCAATGGCCAATACCTAAAAGCGAAAAAGAAGTGAGACAATTCCTAGGAATGCTTGGCTACTACAGGCGATTTATTAAGGATTTCGCAAAAATTGTAAAGCCGTTAACAGCACTTCTCCGAAAGGATATTGAATTCGAAATTACACCAGAAGTAGTAACATGCTTCGAAAAGTGTAAGCAACTCCTGACGATCGACCCGGTATTAATTTACCCTGATTTTAGCAAAGAATTTTCACTAACAACGGATGCGAGTGACCACGCTATTGGTGCAGTGTTGTCACAAGGGCCAGCAGGTAACGACCGACCCATCGCATACGCCTCACGTACTTTGAATAAAACGGAAGAACGATATTCCACTACCGAAAAGGAGTTTCTCGCGATAGTATGGGCAGTGAAACATTTCAGACCATACCTCTATGGTAGAAAGTTTAAAATGTTCACCGACCACCAACCACTAACATTTTCTTTCACGAACGCTAACCACAGAATAATTAGAGGAAAGCTGGCTTTAGAGGAATTCGATTACGAACTAATCTACAAACCGGGAAAACAAAACGTTGTCGCCGACGCGCTGTCGCGCGTAAACATAGAAAAACACCTGAACGCACACTCGCAATCATCGCTTTCCCTAAATGTTGAACCTTCTGAGCGAGGAAACGAACCTTCAGACGACGAAAGTGACGGAACGACAGTACACTCAGCGGATACGAGTGATGACTACTTTATTCGGTATACTGAGAGACCTATCAACGTTTTTCGGACACAAGTCATATTCAAAATAGGAAATGTAGAACTTGCAGCCTACGAACAAATTTTTCCAAAATATCACAGACACACAATAGTAAAAAGAACATACACCGAAGAAGACATAGTTGAAACGTTGAAACGGACCCTGAATCCGAAGGGTTTGAGTTGTATAAAAGTACCTATCTCATTAGCACAACTAGTGCAGGAGACGTATAAAAAACATTTTTCCTCAAATATTATTTACAAAGTATTTATTTCAGAGACCATGTTGGAGGACATCAGAATGGAAGTCGAGCAAGACGAGATCATAAGAAGAATTCACCAATACGGACACAGAGGAATCAAAGAAAACCGGAACCAGATTCTACAAACACACTTTTTCCCGCAACTCGATCGAAAGGTCAAAATTTATGTCGATTCCTGTGATATTTGCAAAAAAGCCAAATATGACAGAAATCCACCCAAACTAATTAGAAAAAGCACATTTGGACAGAAACCTTTCGACAGAGTCCACATTGACATTTTCTTCCTAAAAGGTCAAAAGTGGCTCACCATAGTTGATTCATTTTCAAAATTTGCAAACGCGATTCCATTAAGCACAAGAACAATAGTTGATATCAAAACCGCAATAACCGAACACATTCGAAATTTTGGAAGACCTCAAACTATAGTGAGTGACCAAGAGCCATCTTTCAGGTCCATAGACTTTATGGGATTCCTAAATGATCTCAATATAGAGATACACCTCGCAAGTGGATCCAATTCAAATGGTATCGTGGAACGTTTCCACTCCACTTTAATTGAAACCTTCCGCACAAACAAAGCAAAATTTAAAGATTTAACATTAAACGAGCAAGTAAATATCGCCATCGACATTTACAATAATAGTTTCCACTCAGTAATAAAAACCCAACCGCGAAATTTGATTTTTAATAACTCTGGATCTACGAATATGGAAGAAATATCTGAAAAATCTAAAAACCTGCAATCTGCAGTTAAAATCGAACTAAATAGACGAAAAGATAAATACGAACAACAAAATATGAATAACGAAAAACCTGAAGATCTTCAACCAGGCGAAATTAAATACATAAAAAACTCTCAACGTTTAACAAAGGACAAAGATCCGTTTAAAATAACAACGATTAAACACAACAACGAACTAACATTTGAAGACGTCAATAATATTAAAATCCACAAAAATAGAATAAAGAAATAACCGATAAATCAATTATTTAACTCTCGTTGCAGATTTTCATGCATCGTCATAATAAATTGCACAAAACTTAAAGATCTATCTCACAACAATGGTATAATTGCCATAAAATTAAAACAAGTCAGGATTAGGATAGGATTCGAGAGAATTATCCAAAAGATTAATATCCACTCTATCGAACATAATATCAATTACATTGAAAAAATCGCAGGAAATATTAAAGTTATAGACCACTTAAGAAGTACTTTAGATTTCAAAATACAAAACTCAAAAGGTAAATTGATGAGCTTGTATTCCCACAGAAGTAAAAGAGCATTAGTAAACGCATTAGGAACAGCAATAAAATTAATAGCAGGAAACCCTGATAATGACGATTTAGAAATTATAAACCATAGTTTGGGAACTTTAGAGAAACAGGAAAATTTACTATCGAAATCTATATCAAGACAAATAATCATTAACGAAAAAATACAAAACAAAATTAATAACATAACAGACGTACTCAAAAAGATCAATAAACAGATTGTGGAACAGAGGAACAATTCTTTGGTAACCAGAGCAGATTTGGAATATATCAACATGATTGTAAACCTTGACTCTATAATTCAGATTCTCGGAAATATTGAAGAACAAATCGAGTTTGCTAAACTCAACATTTTAAACAGAAATTTATTTTCATTTGAAGAGAAGAAGTACATTTTCAACAGACTCAATGCTCAAAAGCTAAAGCTAGACTATTTAGATCAAATATTCCAGTACAGCTCAGGAAGCGTTATTGTAAGCCAAGGTGAAATTATAATACTGGTGAAAATACCCATCCTCGGGGACAACGAGTTCGACCTGATCAACATTCAGACGCTCAACATAAACAGTACACGAATCAGCACAGACGTAAAACTGGTGGCAAAGCATGGAGACATCATTTACAGACAAAGCGAACTTTGCGACATTTGCGAAGCTACAACCCTTCTCGAAGATGATTGCATCTATAACCTTCTGAATCACCAAACACCAAAATGTATCATAAAACCCGTCAGACAACCCATCCGTGTCGAAGAAATTAAGAAAGGAGTCATACTTGTTGACACAAACAAAAATGTATTGATCTCTGATTCATGCAACAATTCCAGACTGATCAACACCCCGACAATCATCGAAACAAACAACTGTACAATCAAAGTGATGAACATCACCTTCAATAACCAAGTAACTTTTGGAAATAGTGAAGAATACCTTCTCCCAATATACGGAAATAAGTTGATACAATTAAACTATACAGAGGAGAATAATGAAATCAACCACCTCAAATTGGAAAACCTTAACAGTCTGCAGGACATAAAGTTAGACCTGCATCGTTCAAAAAGGACAACAACCATCGGAGGAGGAGTCCTCCTCATGCTAATCATTATCTGTTCTTTTACCATTTATATCATCGACAGAAGATTCAAAGCGAAGGAAAGAGCAACTCTGGAAATTCGAAGCCATGTTGGAACCACCACGGAACTTAAACAAACCATTGGAAAAGGAGAATTTAGACCATTACCGAGTCTCGTCCTTTTCGAAAGATCGTCCGAGGACGGACGAGAATCTAAGGGGGGAGGCGTTACACCACAACCGACCGACCAAGGCGTCCCAGAAGTCAAGACGTCAGCAAAAGCCCAGCCGAGACCCATAGCAACAGACAGAGGCGTCAAAGTTACACCGCGCGTGTAAACCAACATTTGCCGACGCCGCGGAAATCAATCGAACGACGCGAACAAAGGTTCGATCAGGTTCGAACCACCGACGGAAATAATGAGATCAGCAGATGTAGTCTATTTAAGCCTTGTAATACGACTATAGAATTCAGTCTTGAGCGTAGCCGAGTTGAATACGGGCATAAAGGTTTATGAACCGAATGTAAAGTGTTATAAACGAATAAAAAGGGTAATTAGAAATTAAATAAAAGTTTTTTTAAACCGCGAGTTAAGTCACGGCATAATTTATATATATATATATATATATATATATATATATATATATATATATATATATATATATATATAATAATGTATTCCCTGTTTAAAGGACAGCAACACTCCTATAGAATAATCAGATAAATTGGAAAAAAGCATTTGAATCTTCCATCGATTCGGCAATGATCGATTCTTTGGTATCAATATAATCAGTGGATCGATCCCTACGCCATTTAGAAAATCGATTCGACAATATCTATCTTTTTGTAAAGATCGCCCAACACTAGTTTGCACCTCATTTTTAGTCCATTAACGCGTCATCCGTGATATTTGTTATTCACGGTGACCTTCCCAAACCATTTTTATGGATAATCGGGGTTCTACTATATTTGAAATGAAGCTGCTAATTCATGTGTCGAGTACTGAAGATTATTCTAGATCAGTGTCTCGATTTGATTATCATTATTGACGGTATGAACTTTCTGGGCAACCCAATAAAGCGTATTCCAGAACGCAGAAGAGATGCTAAGAACACTTTCGAGAGACACAGTGCGTGTATCCATATAATAATTTGTTGTTTGTGTTACATTTCCGCGAAGCCTTGGAAGTTTTCAAAAGATGAAGGCGAAACGGTTTTTACATCAAGAGCGCAAGTTGAATCAAAAACCCCATCTAGGAAAACAATGTCGTATATTTTTAATATTACAACATTCTAGCATGCATTGACGGTGTCTTCATCCTGTCATTTCAGGATTGTCATCTCAAACTAATAAAAATAAATCGGATATGAAAAATATGGTTTTTTCAGACTGCTCAACCCCGATAATTACCGACAAATTTGTCGGAAATGCCGAATAAATTGCATTTATTGTTAAATACAGATGTGATTTTTTTTTCAAATTATGTATTTAACGTGTCCACGTGGACATTATCTATACCCCCTCACCGTGGACAAGCGTGAACATTTTCGTAACCCTTACCCTCTCTAAAGTTGTCCACGTGGTATGTGGACAGCCCCTTACTACATCCATAATTATTCGAACACACTGTGGATGAGCGGATTTAAACATACTAAACGGATCCTGCTCATCCTATATACATTCATGTTTCATTGAATTATCATATTAGGTATGTTTCAAAAATAAAACGAAATGTATTCATTAAAATTTGGAATTTTCAACGTATATAAATCTACTGCGGATAATCGAAACAAGTTGTATAAAACTACCCCTATTCCAACCCCCTAGCCTAGCCCAGCTACAATTTTTCAATTTTGTTCAAATAATCATATTTATAAAGTATATTAACAAATTATTAAAAAAAACTATTAAAAAAATCAAATCTAAAATAGTCCGGATAATCGCGTTTCCGGGTAATCGAGTCCGACCTGTATTTGGAATGAAACCAGTCATACAAGGGGAAATGGCTACGATTTGAGACGAATCTTTGAAGCACGCGACAGATCAAATATTTATTTTTTCTAATTTTTTATCTTACGGTTCAATATGAACTCTAATCGTATCAAGATAGCTGCTGATGCTAATTTGACTTGCGATACGTTGCCACATAGCTACTTCACTGATTAGGTTTTCCGGACAATTCGATGCGCTGTATATCGCTGATTGCTGTCAGTGTAAGCGGTAAATTGTATCGTCCAGACCCTACGATGTCTGTATACACCGGAGTATACACCGTCAAATATCGAGCACATTTGCGTTTGTACAAAAAAAAAACAACACTGACATTTAAACTTGTATTTTTGAGTTTGTTTGGGCAAATTAAACAATTAAAATTACAAAGTTCTACATCTGAAAAAACCTAAACATAAAAAAACGTGAGAACAAAAAATATAATTCACACAAATTATGTTACGAGCGAAAACCGGCTACTTCCACAGTTTTAAGTAATCAGCAGTGAAATGCGCGAGTCCGAACATTCTCTCAGTTAAATGAAAAGGACATCATGCATACTCTCTAAAGTAATTCGATTTTGTATCGCATTTCTGCTTTCACGATCAAGAAGCAGCAGGCTCAAAAGCTCACGCCGAAATCTTTTCCAGACTCTCAGATCTGAATATTAACGCAGGAAGACGAATGAGCCTTGCACCGCTTTTAGGATCGGCTTCCAAGATCTCGGCTCGTTCGATTCATTAGTTCTTTGTTCTGACGAGTTTACCGGTCTATTCTGTTTTTGATGCGCATAGCATTACTCTTCGATATCTCTAACTTTACCACAACACCTAGTTCTGATGCTGAATGACAGCTGAATGACTTCTTATCTTTCAGTCGATATCGATACTTCGTTATCTTCCTTTTCTTCATATACCTTATAGCAGTTCGAAGTGCTCTCGGACGCTCGCAGTTAGCATTTTTGAACCGCCTATGTATAATTGTTGTGTGTGGATTTATCCACCTATTGTCGTCAGATGGGAATAGCGATTGAATGCTCCACAGCTTTCAGTAATTGAGATATTCTTACCAGAGACCATAGCGAATACCACAATCAGTGTTGAAAAAAATCATCTCCGCTAAGCTCAAATGCATAGATTTTCA
The DNA here is from genome assembly GCF_029784135.1 of Toxorhynchites rutilus septentrionalis. Classification (NCBI taxonomy): domain Eukaryota; kingdom Metazoa; phylum Arthropoda; class Insecta; order Diptera; family Culicidae; genus Toxorhynchites; species Toxorhynchites rutilus. The sequence continues at coordinate 25,230,775 of NC_073745.1, forward strand.
GGCTAGGTTGCATCGAAGACCTATATATTCCAAACGAAAATCAAAATGACAGATCCAGACAACCAGTGAATATGAGCAAATGAACTTTTGTTCTTCAATCTTTGTTTATTTTATTTATAGTTATTTTTCCATCTAAAGTCATTTTCATCTTGATTATTCAAGATGCCAGAATTGAATTTCATTTTAGCCAAATGGATATCAGCAGTTATTTACTTTTAACCTGAGGCAACTTTTTTTTTCCTTTCTTTATTAAAGAGATTTTCAGCCAAAGTCTGGTTGATCTCTACACACCTGAGGCAACTGTGTGCGGTTTTTTTTACATTCTTTATTTTTGAGACTTTCAGCCTCCTGGGCTGGTTCGTCTCAGAACGCTGTGTGCGGTTGGTTTGTATTTATGCCGTTGTTACCGTCTCGCCAAACAAAATCGTCCGCGATTTCTTGCAAAGTTCGTTTCATCGAACTCTTGCGTTTTTGTTCTTTAAATGATCCAGTCTGACTTTTTTTTTTTTATTTTTAAATTTATCACTCGAAATCAACGCTAGAACGAATATCGTCTCGAATGTGATGAATATCAATTTGTTGCTTTTGATATTCAAAGTATAAATAACAGCGAAGTTATGAACCCCACTCAATGCGGCATTCATTCATTACAGCAAATTTGTTCATGCATCACCGATATGAACAAAATGAACTCGTTTGTTATTGTCATCAATATAATGAGGACAGTGTGTTTCAAGCATGAAAAAAAATCATTTACACTGAAATTAAATCATATTCGTTACTCGTGAATATTTGTTGACATTCTAAGACACTGATCATAATTCTCATGTATAAACCATAAGCACAAGCAGATTTTTCTTAACCCGGGTTGATTTCAATCTATTTCCGCCGCATTGTGATACAACTACCAAGCAGGGTTACCATATCTCCGACTTTTTGAAACCAAGAATCTGTAGATACAGATTACAGATTTTTCTAGTTTTCATACAGATTTACAGATTTTTCAAAATAATCTCAATATTTTTTTCCCAGCTCATCAATTTTATTCATATAGCATTCGAATCAGTTTGAATGAAAGTCATTTTGGCATACATATTCAGCGTTTAGTACTGCTTTCTCATGTGCAATCTAAGGCGAAAAGATACAAAAGTCTGCGTCATCTGCTAGCTTTACAATAAATAAATAACACTGTTTATCTTTTTCCTACTTAAGCACAGAGAATGCGAATTTTTACGTGGATACCACCAACACCGTCAAATTCATAATAACTATAGCAATCAATGATACTATAGCTAAGATTATGCTTCAAAACCCTTAACCCTTTGCGGTCATATAAAATTTCGACATGTGTGTCGTACTGCAATCATTTTTACTTGGAAAAGCAGTAATTTATAACTTTGTGAGATTATGAAGGATGGCCAAGATTCCTTCTATTTTTTCTAAACTTCTGATAATTATTTACTATTATTTGCTAAATAATGTTTTGATTTTTATGTTTAAAAAATATTTGTTATAATGCGTGTGATATCTTTCGCATGTATCGCAAAAATGAATGCTCTTTACACAGTGCTGCAATACATGGAGTTTTCCATTAATTCTTTCCTCAAGCATAGATGACAACTTTTGTTTATACTGAGTACCTTTATCTATCATTCATAGTAGCACCGTTTTGGTTCGTGAATAAGTAAAAATTCAAAATTCGTTTGGAAAAGTGTGAACTGATACATTGTTGCATAAATTATAATATTAGTATACTTCTCAGCTGTGGTGACTGAGAGCAGATAAACGAACACAAACAGTTAATACAGATACAGATACAGATTTTCTGAGAAAAAACACAGAAAAAAAGATTTTTTTAGACCAAAAACACATTTTTTTATGGCAACCCTGCTACCAAGTCGCATTATGTAATGAAGGTTATTTCTCATGTATTTCAATTTGACGCTACGGAATGTGATTATCTATACGCTAATACCTTTTTGATCTGACAAAGTAAGTGACGAACAATCGCACAAGTGCCCAAGGTAACGGACTTATGATTGTCGGCCAATTTCTTCTCCACGTCCAGCACCTTTCCAAGTATGGTTCACTGGAATAGCAAAGTCAATAATGGTGATGTGTCGATCGGTCATGTCATGATCCCTGACGTTCTCTGTTCCAAGCGTTCTTTTCCCGAAGCTTCTATCTATCGCATAGATCACCTGATACAACACATCAAATTGATCCTTTCCACGAAGTACTCCACCGCTCGGCAGAAATACTCTACTCTAAAAATGAAGGCCACACCCAAAGTTAATTTTTAGCACATGTTATGGCATCCCGATTTATTACATTAAATGAGCTGCTCCCCAATACATGTTTATCATTTGTATAATATATATGCTAGAGCCAATATGAGCGAGCGAAACAGGAGACACATTTAAATGAAAGCATATGAAAGCTTTTCGTATAGTTTGCCAAATACACGGCCAAGACAGAGAAAGATATATTCTCGTTCATGTTCTTCTTTATCCTCTTAGAAAATCAATATTATCACGCTTCTTTATAACAGCACTGGCAGCTATATGGATAGCGTGGTCGTGTGAAATATCTTTGCATTCCAGCCAGCCTTGGTTCGATCCTCATTGACGTCGTATGGACTTTTTTATTGGCACAATCCCAAATGAAATGAGAAAAGAAAACAGAAAGAGATGTCTGCTCGCATACTTACAAACCATTTATAAGCTTCTAAATCAGCTAATTATTTGCGCATTTGACCCTCCAGCACACGAAATGGCATCATTTCTGCCAAAGATGAAATGTTTTCAACCAATGCTAGTTTGGGTGCAGCAGAGAAATCACAAAAGTGTTGATTTCTCATACCTTAGGTAAGTTTTCAGGACACCGCCCTTTGCCGTAGAAAGCGTGGAGTTCTCAGTTAAAAAGATAATTCAATGTAATTTAACGAAAAACAATGATTTCAAGCCGTTCGACAAAAAATTGATAAAATTATCATTTGGTTCATTTGATTCATTTGTTCACCATGTTCACCATCCTTGTTCATCTGCCTCAAGACAAATAAAAATAAAATTTACATCATCACTTCAGTAGATTTCATCTCAATTGCACTCTGGACGTTTGAAGGAACATATTGATTAATGTCCTCGTCGAGATGCCAATGCCTGGGTTCCACGTGAATTAAAGCATAAAGAAGTCGACCTTGAAAAATATTCTGTGCCAAGGTTATTGTCTGTTTCTGATGGTTCAGATATGAAGCTGAAACTGTGAGACCAGAGTAACTAGCAAGGATGGAAAACAAGGGAGCATGATGTGATTTACGATTAATCGCAATCGGTGCAAACTGCGACTAACTATTAATCCTCACCCATCATAACCAAATGATTTTCTCTTGGTAACTCTGAGTTGACCAAAGCATTGCTAGACTGAAACTAGTTCGAATCAAGGCGCGTAGAAGTATATCCTAAGGTGGGCCAACTTGCTAAAACCACTCTTCAGCCATCTTGGAAGTCTACTGTGTTTTGTTTGTAAACAAAACACAATACGCTAGTGCCGAAGCTCGTTCCTGATCAGTCTGTCTCTTTCACGCTTCAAGCAAATAATTCCCCTTCTGCTTTCTTCCGTACTGTTTTCATATACCGCTCCCCTAACCAACTTAGTGACGAAACGGCCTCACCTAGTACCATAGACCCGTCTTGGTTCGAATAATTGAGTTACTCTCCTTCCTCGTTTTGTTTTCAACTCCTAACAAAAATTTGCTCCATGGGAATAGGTGTCTCTATGACGTACGCTTTACGATTCTCGCTCTCTCGCCCGGGCGTTCAATTTTCCCTTCCGAGCGCGTTTACTTCGATGAAACTGGGTAAAATAAAAAAAATGCGCTACAGCAGATAGGACGACTCTAATGTTTCATGTTTCACAGAGGATTTCTCAGATGTTGTTTAAATTAATCTACAAGAGACTACAAACAATAATCCTCCTCAAATCACTAATTTTGTGTGTTAATGTAAATGCGTTATTGGCCAAGGCTATTACGACATCGAACACGTGGTCTTGCGAGATAATTTCTCCGCCAGCCCAAATACAGACCTCTTTTTTCGGGCCCGAGTAAACTGGTGCCTAGAAAAGACCTTGATTGCCTTGAATTAATCAAAAACCATAAATTAGTGCAAATATGTCAACATGTGTTTTGACGTAGAACTACGTCTTTCATTAAGGGTGTCAAATCAGCAAACAGGTCACGTTTTTATGAAATAAAGTTAACGTTAATAACTATTTTTGTCGCGAACTGATTTTGGCGATTTACATACTAAACGAATCGGAAATTCCGTAAGATTTGTTTAATATGCTATACTTAAGAATCCCCTGGTTTGTAAATGGTTAAAATTCATGAAAACTTTAAGCGTTTCCATTTTCCCATACATTCGTTCTGTCCATTTGTGTGCTTTCCCGAACAGAGTTTTCAATAACGAGCAACTTATCGACGACCAACGGAGGGGAAATCGTAGGATTTAAAGTCTCCGTGAACAAAGGAAAAGTAGAAGAATGAAGGGGAATACTTGCCTAGAGTATAAACAGTGGATCTCGCTGAGGCAAACAGTTAGAGGCGAATGAACTGCAAAGTTTAAAGCCTCTTAAAAACAAAGATAGAAGAAGGCAAACATTCACTCGGCATCGGACTGTTGAGCAATCCAGTTCACTTTGCTTTCGCTGCGCTTCGATCTAAGATTGGACCCCACCAGTGGTAATCCAACTTAGATATCGCCGTTTGGTTTCTCTCTTCGTTTTTCGAGTTATTCGTATCGTTTGTTTTTCTTTCCGCGCTATAAATTGGACGCTTCGCGTAACGTGTGATGAGCAAGAAAGAAGAGGAAGGCAGGCTCGAGCCCTGCTAAAAACGATCGCATTGCCAGGGGCAATAACATTTCGAGGCAAGCGTCATCTGATGATGCACGCGATGTTGGTGCAGTGAAAAGCGCTCGCACTGAACCGAGCCTTCGCGAGTGTGACGCCGCATCGAACAACAGCGAAGTAGGCGATTTCGGCGCGTCTGTCGAAAATGTAAACGCCGTTACCCAAGCAGCAACCAAAATCAAGTTCCCCCCGCTGGTGGTGAAGGCAGTCGCTCTTGACAAACTCATCAGCGAATTCGCATCGATGGGTGTTACAGCAGTGTACAAGATGTGTGGCATAATTCAGTTTTTTTTCCAAACTGTTAACATCGTTTGTTTTCCGTCATCATAAGGGCTTCGTTGGTGCCTTTGAGAATGCATCATCAATGCATTAAACTGACATTATGGCGAAGCAGGCGATAAGTTTGTGCGCCAGAAAATTATTTGGGGAATACCAAGCATCTTGAATGTCTTACTGGAATTATTTGGGTTCGCGTGCCAGGCGCAAAACTGCCTTCAACTAGGATTGCATTTGCGCTAATATTGATCATAATGAAGCATTGCTACTGTTTTCGAGGTTGTTATGACCAAAAAGAGTTTATTTCGCTTGTTTAGTCTCCAAGAAGTAAATGTCGTTCTGGAATTTTGTATGTAATTAGGTTTTGCTTGCCAGTAGCAAAACTTCCTCCACTAAGGGTGACAGCTGCGCTTCTCTCGAGCATGAGAAAGTAATGCAACTTTTTTCGAGCGCAAAATGATGAGAAGTGTTTATATTCCTAGTAGTTTCAAGCCACCAATGTATGGCGACTTATATAAAATAACAGTATAGTTCTACGTCAACAATGCGGTCGTATCTTGGACACAACCTCCTATAATTTTTTTGTGTAAGCACGTAAATATTTGCTCATAATTTTTTTGGGTTGTGGAACTCTACATAATTTGTATGCAGATAGACTATCCACAGTTTGTGGGGGGGAATACTCATACAACTCAAATGGATAATGATTATCTGCTATCACAAAGCTGAGAAATTTTTTGACGTTTTGTTTTACTATTGATTCATTCAAAAAAAAAAGCTTTATTTTTAAAGGTTTTCTTATCCTGAGACTGGCTTACCATATTGCACTGCTACTCAATCCGTAGGCTAACTTCAAGGATATTTTTTATTCATTTTCGGCGAATAATCAATAGAGTGCCGTGTTATGAAACATCAGAATAATAGCAAAAACAATATTACGATCATAAGGTGTTGGACAGGTTATTCCAGACGACATTGGGATATATTCCATCTGATCATCTTTAGAAAGGTTAATGACCTTCAAAGGATAAATTTATCTTGGGCACATTGAATTGATGTTCATGACTTCCAGTCGGACGTTTATTCGCTCTGATAATAATCCAATGCCGCCAGTTCACTGAAATTCTTCGCATACCGTTTGATGATAAGGTAGGATGTTGATAATCATTTGCTGCGATACCTATTGTTCCAACAGTATTCATTCGAAAATATGAAGGCTGAATACCTGAAATTAACCAGATTCAACCATGCAAATCTGCGGTCAAAGCAGTATGTACACAACAAGATGCAGATGCAACAAGTTTTTTTTTTTATATATTAATCCGATTATTTTTACAGGCTCAGTTACATAAGTTTAATGGAGCCAAACTCTTAACTATATTTCAACTAGCATATATCAACATGTTGTTTCCTTAATTCGATGGTTAATGAAATAGGAAACCGATTACTCGCGGTCGACTCGAGTTTAGAAGGGTGACACATTTTCATTAGGAAAAGGATGGGATGTAAGGAGATGTGTGTTTACACTCGCACTCACATTCACATTCACATTCACATTCACATTCACATTCACATTCACATTCACATTCTCATTCACACTGACACTTCACACTCAATTCTTAAAACTATCCTTACATTTAATATGTGTTTACAATTTAACTTATTCTAATGTTAGTAGGAAGGGAACCGATAGCTCGCGAAGGACGAAAAGGAGGGGAAAAGGATGTATGAACAATCACACTCGAAGATCGATAGCTTTAAGGAAAACATATATTTGGGACATGTAATCAAGGTCTAACCGAGCCAACACATCTCTCACCAGCACATTGGACTGCTTTCCTCCAGCCCGAAGGGAGTTTTCTAAATTCGATCTGGCGACAAGATACAACTCGCACGACCAAACAACGTGTTCGATGTCGTGGTAACCATGGCCACAACCGCAGAGATTGCTGTCGGCAAGATTAAAACGAAAAAGCAGCGCGTCTAACGAACAGTGATTGGACATGAGTCGGGAGAAGGTGCGAATAAAGTCCCGACTCAAGTCCAGACTTTTGAACCACGGATTGAGGCTAACCTTAGGGATAATTGAGTGGAGCCACCGGCCCAATTCATCTTCGTTCCATTTGCGTTGCCAGTTAACGATGGTATTTTTACGAACTAAAGAATAAAATTCATTGAAGGCGATTTGACGCTGATAAATTTCGCCTTCAATTGCACCTACCTTTGCTAATGAGTCAGCCCTCTCATTACCCGGAATTGAGCAATGTGAAGGGACCCAGACAAAGGTAATGACATAACAGCGTCTGGATAAAGCACTCAAAATTTCTCGTATTCTCTCAAGGAAGTACGGCGAGTGCTTTTCCGGCCTCACTGAACGGATAGCTTCGACAGAGCTCAGACTATCCGTTACAATGTAATAGTGTTCAACAGGTCGTGAGGCGACGCTGTCCAGCGCCCAGTGTATTGCTGCCAATTCAGCAATATACACTGAGCAAGGATTCTGAAGACTGTGTGAGGTGCTAAAAAAATTGTTGAACACTCCAAATCCTGTGGACTCATTCATAGAGGACCCATCAGTAAAGTACATATTATCACAATTGACACGCCCATACTTTGCTTCGAAAATCGTAGGAACGATCCCCGATCGATGATAATCTGGAATTCCATGGATATCCTGCTTCATGGACAGATCAAAATGCACAGAGGAATTGATGTAGTCAAGAAAACAAACACGGTTGGGAATATACGAAGAAGGATCAACCTGCATGGAGACGAATTCATGATATGAGCTCATGAATCCAGAATGAAAATTTAGCTCGATCAGCTGCTCAAAATTTCCGATCACCAATGGGTTCATAACCTTACACCGAATGAGGAACCGAAGAGATAATAAATTGAAGCGATCTTTTAGTGGGAGTACGCCTGCCAAAACCTCGAGACTCATGGTATGTGTTGAGGGCATACATCCCAATGCAATACGGAGACAAAGATACTGAATTCGCTCGAGTTTAATGAGGTGTGTTTTGGCAGCTGATTGAAAACAGAAACTGCCATACTCCATCACTGAGAGAATAGTTGTTCGATACAACATTATAAGATCTTCGGGGTGGGCTCCCCACCAGGTGCCGGTAATTGTACGGAGAAAGTTTATTCTTTGTTGACATTTTTTACTCAGATACCTAATATGGGCCCCCCAAGTACATTTGGAGTCGAACCAAACCCCAAGATACTTGAATGACATAGCATGAGTGATCGGTTTACCCAAAAGTTGAAGCTTTGGTTTTGCTGGTCTATGCTTCCTAGAAAAAACCACCATCTCTGTTTTCTCCGTGGAGAATTCGATCCCTAGCCCAATGGCCCAGGTTGAAAAATTGTTCAAAGTATCTTGTAAGGGTCCTTGCAGGTCGGATTCGTTTGATCCTACGACAGACACCACTCCATCATCTGCAAGTTGTCTTAGGCTGCAATTTTGTGTAAGGCAATTGTCGATGTCGCTTACATAGATGTTGTACAAAAGGGGGCTTAAACATGAGCCCTGGGGGAGTCCCATGTAGGAGACCCGACTTACTGTCGAATCCCCGTGAGAAAAATTCAAATGTTTCTCACAAAGCAAGTTATATAACATATTATTCAATAGAGGCGGCAGTCCCCGAGAGTGTAATTTGTCTGACAAAACCTCTATTGAAACAGAATCAAAGGCCCCCTTTATGTCCAAGAATACTGAAGCCATTTGTTTTTTTTCGGCGTAAGCCATTTGAATTTCTGAAGAAAGCAACGCAAGACAATCATTCGTCCCCTTGCCCCTGCGGAACCCATATTGTGTATCTGAGAGTAGGCCATTCGTTTCAACCCATCGATCAAGGCGAAACAAGATCATTTTCTCCAACAATTTCCGTATACAAGACAGCATTGCTATTGGGCGGTACGAATTGAAGTCGGACGCGGGTTTTCCGGGCTTTTGAATAGCTATAACTCGTACTTGTCTCCAATCATCTGGAACAATATTATGTTCCAGAAACCGATTGAATAAATTCAACAAGCGATGTTTCGCCACATCAGGGAGGTTTTTCAACAAGTTGAACTTAATTCGATCCGATCCCGGAGCAGAATTGTTACATGAAAGGAGAGCAAGAGAGAATTCTACCATCGAAAACTCATAATCAAGATCGCACCTATCTTGTGGTATATTTCGAACAATTTTTTGCACGGGAGCGGAATCGGGACAAACCTTTCGTGCAAAATTAAAAATCCATCGATGTGAATATTCTTCGCTTTCATTCGTTGAAGAGCGATTTCTCATGTTTCGAGCCACTTTCCATAATTTTTTCATTGACGTTTCTCGTGACAAACCTCCCACGAAATTTCGCCAATAAGCACGTTTTTTCCCTTTGATCAAATTTTTGAACTGATTCTCAAGGGCTAAATACGTTTGAAAATTTTCAGGAGTTCCACGTTTCCGAAAAGCTTTAAATGCATTCGATTTTTCTATATAAAGCTTGGAACATTGGCTATCCCACCATAGATTGGGAGGCCTTCGGGAAATGGTGGAACCTGGGATGGGTTTCGTTTGAGCGCGAACCGCGCTGTCATAGATCAAACGAGAAAGGAAGTTATACTCCACCAATGGAGGTAAACCATCTCTGGAATTGATGGCTAGAGCAATCGCGTCCGCATATTTTTTCCAGTCAATGTGTCTTGTGAGGTCATATGCCATGTTTATAGATTCAGAAGAATTCGACCCAATGGTGATGGAAATTTTGATTGGCAAGTGATCACTACCGTTGGGGTCCTGGATTACATTCCACTTGCAATCTAACGATAGTGAATTCGAGCAAAGCGAGAGGTCAAGAGCACTTGGGTTAGCAGGAGGTTTAGGAACACGTGTTGTTTCCCCAGTATTCAAAACGGTCATATTGAAGCTGTTACAAAGGTCATATATCAACGATGAACGATAGTCATCGTACTGTTCCCCCCAGGCAGTTCCGTGAGAGTTGAAGTCTCCCAAGATCAATCGTGGCTCAGGAAGAAGTGAGCACATGTCAACAAGTTGCTTGCGGCTAACCGCAGCTCTCGGAGGCCAATACAAGCTTCTGTATTGTCAGCTTGTATTGGCCTCCGAGAGCTGCGGTCTTTGCCTCTGATGTTTGCATGACAAGCAACAGCTTCAATCCCTCCAATAGGTGGAAGGTCAATTCGAAAAAATGAGTGGCACTTATTGATCCCCAATAGCACCCCTCCGTATCTGTCATCACGGTCCAAGCGTATAATATTGAAATCATGGAAAGAGAGATCATCTCGCGAAGAAAGCCAAGTTTCGGACAGAGCAAAAACATTACAATTGAATTTATGAATTAAAAATTTGAATGTATCCAATTTAGGGATGAGACTACGACAATTCCACTGTAAAACAGTGATATCTCCGACCTCTCTATTTAAACTAGACATCAAGAGAGATAATCATTGCAAGGAGGGGCCATGTTTGCATCAATTGTTGCAAAATTGTCTTTAATACTGGAAGCATTGAGATGACAATGGTTCTGATGGAGTCGGAAACATTAAAACACTTGAAGATTTGATCCAGAAGGTCAGACAACTTTATAAATCCCGATTGGGAAGTTGAACTGGACGAAAAAATAGGGACAGTTGGGGTTTTTGATGTTCCCTCGAGTGCTGGGTCGTTCGAAGGTGAACTATTCCCACGGAAGCCAAGAGGAACCTAATTTTGCTTGTCCGCGGCACTCGATTTTTTAGGCAAGCTAACAGGGGGTATCACCGGGGGGACTTGTTCTTGAACTTTGGGAGTGGTCACATTCTTGCGCCGGGGATTCCCTTTGGAAATAAACGGTGTGTCCCCGCTAGCTGTGTCCGCTTCCATTTCATCAACTGGCAACGAGGAAAAAGTATTTTGTGTTGAGATTGGTTGTTGTTGTTGTTGAGTCAGTGGAGAAGCGCCCTTTAAAATTTCCGCAAATGTGCGCTTCGAGCGTTCCTTTAAAGAGCGCTTCTGTTTCTCCCAGCGACTCTTATAAGTTTCACAAGCTGAGAGCGCGTGTGGAGTTCCCCCGCAATATGGACATTTATGCTCAGTCGCACTGCAGGATTCCCCCACATGTTGCTCTCCGCAAGTTGCACAGCGCTCCTTGTTGGCACAATAATCTGAAGTGTGACCAACTGACTTGCATTTGTTGCAAGTCATGGGCTTTGGCACAAAGAGTCGCACCGGCAGTCTCAATTTGTCCACCATAACGTAGTCAGGGAGAGCGGAACCAGCAAAAGTTACTCGAAACGAGTCGGACGGCGTGAATTTAGTTTCTCCCCCTTCCTGGGAGACTTTGCCTAATTGGCGACAGTCCAAGATCTCGACTTCCATCGAGGGGAGCTTCTTGAACTTTCCATTTCCTTTTTTAATAAATTCACACGTCAGACCCGTTTCTGTAATCACTCCCGCAATTTCTACGTTATGGCAGGGCACGTATGCGCGATATTCTAAAATGAACCGCTTGTCGACAACAATCTCGTTAGCTTGCTTCCGATCAGCCACGACAACACGCAGTTTGTTCGGGCGAACCTTGGAAATTTCGACCACGGAGGAATAATTTTTTGTCAAATCTTTCATGATCTGAATGACATTCAGAGATTTTCCTTTAGGTTTAGGTCGGAAGAAAACAACCCATGGGCCAGTTCCAGTTGCATTTTCTGGATAAACCTTGACACGGGGTGGAGACACAACAGGAGAGGAAAGTGGGGTCGATTGTTGAGCGGAAGCGGAAACAGCAGGGTTGGGTGGCGTGATCGGGAGTTCAGTGGGAGCGAGAGCGTGAGGGGGAGCGAGAACGGGAGTGGGAGCGAGAAGGAGAGCGAGAACGGGAGCGAGAGGAGGAACGGTAGCAGGAGACTGAGGGGGTGAAGAGGAGAGGTTTGCAAATTTTCTTGAGGGGGGCTTGTTTAGGTGGGTTAATTCCTCCCCCGAATAGACTTCTTCTGAAGGGGGAACGCGTTTAAGCGACTTCCCACCTCCCGTAGATGTGGAGGGATAGACAGTGGATTCAATCTCCATGTCAACGGGTTCTCCGCATTCTGCCATATAAAGTGGCAGATGTACAGTTTTTCAGTGATTTCTCAATCTTTTTTTCTGATTATTTCTTAAACTAAAAACCTTAATCTAATAAAAAATATACTTATATCGCACACCCGTGCGGTTGAATTAGAACGGTTCCCAGCGAACCGCGTGTCGATCGTACAGCACAGCTGCAACGGTGTATGGCTCCACAGTGCGATGATGATTTCGATGACGATGATATGGCGATAAACACGCCAGCACACAGCGTCCGCGATGCAGGTCTTCTTCCTTCCGCTTTGTTTGCTTCACACTATTGCTGTCCAAAAATCCCGTTTGGGTGAAACAATTATTTCACCAGCAGCGAAAGTAACGGTATCACAACAGTATCACAAGATAACGGTATCACCAGACGGGAGAAAATACACCCGGCGGCCTCGACTTCACGAAGACGAATGCAACAAGTTTGATAGGATATAAAAAAAAAACATTAGTCGTTCGATAAATCTACTGTCACATATGTCGGAAGTCCACGATATAAGAATAACATACGTCCATACTAATTCATTACATTTATTCGCAACGAAGAACGTAACCACACAGAATTGAATTAATCAAATATGTGATCCGTTTTATCTACAAAATAGAAAAGGGTCTGAAATTCAATCGAATTCGAAAGGTGTTTCGTGAAGTCACTAATTGAATTACTATTGGGAAAAATATTTGGAGAGAAATGTGAATGTTCAGAACTATTGGAATCTAAAAAACGATTTTGGTCGGGATGAGATTCGCCCAAATCTGCTGGTAATAAAATGAATCAATTGCATCCATTACCCGTCTGCTGTTTATCGGGCGGGAGACGACTAGAGACGTCGGATAATCGTTCGATTAATTCAAATAATCGAATATCTGAAGTTATAATCGATTAATTTTGTATCGAATAATTTGAAATCAAAATATGAATACATCGAATAATTGTCACTGTAATCGCGATTAATGAAAGAATGAATCTTTCTCAAGGTTAATGCATTTAGCTATATAATTTTTTTTATCCAACATTTCTTATCCAACCATCTAACATCGACAATCCGATAGACCACGCGACCAGAATGACAACGTGATATGTGATTATTTCAAGAATTAATATTCGTTCGATTAATCGAATATTGAAAGACAATTATTCGAATGAATCGAATATTGAAAAATGCAAAATTTAGACATCACTAGAGACGACAGCAAAATAAAATCGACACGTCACTCACTGCGGTCAGTGCAATAGAGAATTAAAAATCCCTCGATGAGTGTCGTAAGTTGATCGTCTATTGTACACTTTACGACCAAGAACTCATCATCCGCTCTATGGAATGGGATTAATCGTTTGTTGCTTGCACTCACGATAAAACTTGAGTAGTGGAAGTAATGCTTCGAGAGTGCAAGCAGTGGGGATTCCGCTTTCATATTGCTTTTTTGAGATCTTGGTAGCTCACCGTTCCAAGTATTCTCTCTGTGTACATATGAAGAATAAAAGAGCATCCTCTGCTGGGGGTGATTTAAAAACATCCGACTAGAGGGATATACTTATTCATTGATCGTTGAATGTGATTTTTTACCATCCCTGGTAACTAGACAGACATAGCTTCTTTCCGCTACCGCTTGGGCAAGTGTTTATTTATCAAATATTTCTATTCTTTGCAAAGATTTACCATTTAGTACTGAACATAAAATTTTCAGGTTGGAATATTTGTCGGTGTTATTTATGACATAAAAAACCTTATTTTATAGACCTTTCAGTGGCCCAAAATTTATTGCCCGTGCATGTATAATCCCTTTCCAGTTTCGCTACTTTCAAAACATCAAACACGTTCTGGGCTCTCTTAGCGTAATTTGTTCTTTCTCTTTACGAGTCTCCGACAGAAAAAAAACAGCTTTCGAATCGCTGCCAGAAACAATATGAAACCATTGACTTTACACGGATTGTCCCCGATGCCGCGGTGACCGAATATGAGTGGTGTCGATTAGCATTCCTGGCTGCAACCGAGAGATCCGATTGACGATGACGGTTCGCTTCATGCCTCATTTTCCTTATTAGCTGAATTATTGGTGGAACCGTAAACAACCCTACAACCTACAGACAGACGGGTCTTCCGCAATTTCGCCAACCGCAAGACCCACTTTTTTCTGCGCAGGTAAATCCACTGCTGCAAACAGAAGACGCTCTCACTCTCCCCATCGATTGCACCCCGTGTCCTTGATGCGCGCGCCAGAGATGGCATTTCATATCTCTATAAATACATTTCACGCCAAGCTTACCCCCGCGGCGGCTCGACGTCCAGAGCTGGGACGCGATCGGCCTCCACGCGGTGCGATGGGCGCACAGGTGGGATTGAGTCGCGTGTTTGCGCAAGGTTCAGCCAAAACAAGTCCACCGAAAGGGGAGGTGGAGCGCGGAAGAGTGTGGCAGGAAACGGGAGGCTGCGGGTTTTACCTTGAACGACATTGAACGGCTAGCGTGTGAGTGTGTGTATGCGGGTGATCTTTGCGCCGAACTGCCGTTTGTGTTTCTGGTGAGGATTTCATTTCACCCCTCGCACAAGGGTTCCCCTTCAATCTGTTGAGGTCACTTTGCATGAAAGTGGTACTGATTTGCAAAATTTTGATTTATTCCACCGTACATTTGAATAATATATTCATGTCAAAATTTGCAATGCGGCCTTGGACGAGTCTTGGCTCATCTGTGACATAAATTTAACTTTGATGTATTCATCAAATCACAACAAGCAGACCAATCGACGACTTCTGATCATGAGGAATTGAATTCGCTTACTGCATCTGGGTTTAGTGCATTTTGCGGTGACTTACATTTTGATCAGGTTTTGGTTTCCAAGAAACGGATCAAAACCACATCACTGTTTGGCAGACTTGCGTCATACCGAGTGTGGAGCTCCGATAAAGATTTACGCCTGCAAACAACCCCCCTTCTCATTAGTGTTTGTTTACGTAGATTGTGCTGTGCTAAGCTTGTTGACTTTGCCAACGAAGGCTAAAAATTAGATGTGCTAATGTTTACACTTTTTCTCTCCTCCAGATAGGCTCGACTAAAAACGTAGGAAACAACCTTTGTGTAGGTTGTATCAACGCCAAGCGAACGTTTTTTTAAAAGGTTAGCTGTTTTCTGCCAATGAGTGCAGATTTTTTTCCTATGCCGTATGGGTGATCATTTAGAGCAATTTGCAAGACTGCTCTACGCATAATGAAATTTTATCCAATCATCAGAATTGTACCAATATTTACCAATTGGTGTTCATTGTCGCTTGAACCGCGTCAAAACCGAACATCTCAAACTGTCTTATTAAATAATAAACATTATTGTGACACAATTTTATTTGTTGTACCAATGAAGCCTCAAATTATGCCAATTACCGAGGAATTACACCAAATTATACCGAGGAATCTGCGAAAGCTTGCGTAGTTGGAAACATTTTCATAACTCTCCTATGCAATTGTACATATAGTTCAGTTCCTACCCAAATATAACCTGTACTGGTTACATTCCGGTACAAGATGAATTGTGTACATTGCGACAAAATTGCTACTCACGCAGGTTTTTTGACTTAGAACTACGTATTTCAGGAAGGGTGCCAAATCAGAAAATAGGTCACGTTTTTATGAAATAAAGTTAACGATAATAACTATTTTCACTGTGAATGAATTCTCATGATTTGCATATCAATCGAATCGGAAATTCTCTAAGATTTGTTTGATATGCTCTACATTACGATTCGCTAATCTCTAAACGATTTAAATTCATGAAAACTGGAAGAACTTCCTTTTTTCCCATACATTTGTTCTGCCGATTTGTGTGCTAACCCTACCCGTATTTCGAATGCATATAACACGAACATTTCTTAACAGATCGGAAAGATGTTTGCACCAATTAATAGGAAATATTCCTACGCGTCTATCACAATTAATAAAATGTTATTTTTCATGAGATGAACAATTGAATAACTGTAAAATGTCTAGCGTTATCTAAACGCCCTAACTGCCAAGTTTTGATTGACCCGATTCACGGTTTCCCCAACACAGACTGTGCCTGTGGAAATCCGCTTTGCAAATATATTAACATGCAAGTAGGGGGTATTTTTGTTCCCACTGAGCTGTGTTTCCCTAACACGGACTTCTAAATAAATGTGCCTGGGGGAATCCGCTTTGCAAATACATGCAAGTCGGGGGTATTTTTTGGTGTTGAGTACTTTTGTACTCGCTTGTCGTTGTGCAGACCGGAAAAAGGTTTTCCTAAAACGTACTTTTAAACGAAGTCTGGGAACATCATCATTTCAAATACTAGAGGTGAATGAACTTTCGCAGTTAGAGAACTACGTAAACATGAGATGTGCAATAATCTCAGAGGGAAATTTAGAATACAATGATCGTTTGCCAATTCTTCCGCTCACATATTTTGGTAGTCCTAGGCATCATATCAATCGTAAAAGGAAGTTCATCAAATTTATTTGTAACGAAGAATATAATCTATTACAAAAATTTCGATGTATCCTAAAATAATATTCGAAGTGGTTTACCAGGTGGATTGCAAAATATAATTTCGTAGTTCTACGTCGAAAATATGCGGTCGTGTCCTAGATACAACCCCTTACAATTTTTCTCGATTCATTAATTTATGAACAAATAAATCTTCCACGGTATGGCACGAACTGATCTCCACTTATTCTACTAATTTTAGGTTATTGCATTAAACATTGCCTAGTAATGATAAAGTCAAAATTATTACATACAACACTGAAAACCTCCTGTGCCTAGGAATGCTTTGCACTTGTTATCCAATTGGCAAGTGCAAGTTATCCAAGTGCACCACGAGTGTCACTCGATGTTGTAGGTGAAATGGTTAATGATCACTATTATACCATCTTCTTTGCATCAGTTCAGAACCGCAGCTCGGTTTGCAGTAAAACACAGTCCATTTGAGATGCGGGTTATCCCGCAAGGTTTTAAGGTCATTAGCAGAAAGCAGTTTTCCAGAGGATATTCGAGAACATAAATCGTTGATGAAGAACACAAAGATTCTCTTTTCGGGCCAGAGGAAGGCAGCCCAATGTCCGGGGAGAGATGTGTTGGCTCGGCTAGATCTTGATTACATATCCCAAATATATGTTTTCCTCAAAACTGTCGATCTTTGAGTGTGATTGTTCTTACATCCTTTCCCCTCCTTTTCGTCTTTGCGAGCTATCGGTTCACTTCCATTAGAATAAATTGAATTGTAATACATATTAGATGTAAGTATAGTTCTTAAGAATTGAGTGTGAAGGGTGAGTGTGAATGAGAGTGTGAGCATGAGTGTGAACTTTGTTACAGTCTCCTTACAACCCATCTTCTTCCTAATGAAAATGTGTCACCCTTCTAAACTCGAGTCGACCGCGAGTAATCGGTTTCCTATCCTATTAACCATAGAATTAAGGAAACATGTTAATACATTTTAGTTAATATATAGTTAAGAGTTTGGCTCCTTTAAACTTATGTAACTGAGCCTGTAAAAATAAACGATTTAATAAAAAAAAACAAAGATCAAAGGACCCACCACACTATCCAGTGATACGCTGTGTATCTTGAATGTACTGAATTGCGATGAGTTCTGAGCTATACAAATGTCCTTCGAATATGCTTAATGAAGGTCTTTAAAGACTTCATTTTCTATTTCGATCACACGTGCTGTGATGTCATACGTATTGACCTGGTAATAGCATAGGCTGTGTCGGTGTTGCTCATGATAGCGTCTCGCAAGAGAATGAATTCTTCCTCACGCCACTTTTGTTAATTGTATCGTAGGAATCTAAGTCGTTTGCTCTCTACCTTTGCGTATATTTATTTATTTATTTATTTATTTTGGCTTAGCGTCTTTACAACATGGCCTGATTCACATTTTTTCTCCAACCAACTCGGTTCGTGGCTATCTCCCTCCAATTCCGCGGGCACCCCGTGCTCACCATGTCATACTCCACTTGGTCTAACCACCTTACTCGTTGTGCTCCTCGTCGTCTCGTACCAGCCGGATTCCCGATGAACACCATTTTTGCAGGATAGTTGTCCGACATTCTTGCAACATGTCCTGCCCAGTGTATCCTTCCAGCTTTAATCACTTTCTGGATACTGGGTTCGCCGGTAAGTCGCGTGAGCTCGTGGTTCATCCTTCGACCTTTCCGTATATGTCAATCATGAATTGCTGGCACAACTCACGACAACGTAGAATAACGTTGTCCTTATCGCGTCGAATCATCATACAGTACACATGAAAACCCATCTGGCGCACTCTCTCTTTTTTTTCCTCTCCTCTAACCACATGTTAATAAATTTTATTTCAAAATGGGTGATGATCTTCATAATAAATTAAGTACATGTGGCGGGATCTCTTGTTTAATGTTTATGCGATGTCCGTGTTGTCGCTTCAGAGCGGCCGGGTAATTTCCGTCAATGTCATTCTAGGAATTGTCATTCAGAATACATCCAAGGCGTGTTTCATGGCATACAAATCTGAAATAAGTACTGATAAAAATGACGCAAGTAATACTACGTTGAGACGGCGAACGATAGGAACGTTCGGAACCATTGAAGAAGAAGATGGAAACCGT
The DNA here is from genome assembly GCF_029784135.1 of Toxorhynchites rutilus septentrionalis. Lineage (NCBI taxonomy): Eukaryota > Metazoa > Arthropoda > Insecta > Diptera > Culicidae > Toxorhynchites > Toxorhynchites rutilus. The sequence goes on from NC_073745.1 coordinate 25,249,660, forward strand.
TGTACGAGGGTCACTATTTATATTTCGGGAATAGGAACAAAAACAAATAGTTAAGCTGCGAATATAGTTTTATTGTTTTTCAAAGTACTCACCACGATGATCGATACACTTTGCATGCGCTTAAACCAATTTTCAAAGCATTTATTCCAATCGACACGAGCCTTTTTTTTTGAGCGATTGTCAAATTATGTGGGATCCAACGTGAACATAATTTTCGCACAACTAAGTGTTCATGTAAAATCGCATATATGCTGGTGGAACTAATGCTTAGGGATGCCTCAATCTCACAATAGGTTACATGACGATCTTGCTTAATCATTTCGTGCACAGCATCGATGTTTTCTGGCACTACAGTCGATTTTGGACGACCTTCACGAAACTCGTCGGACAGCGAACTACGACCACGATTGAATTCACTATACCAGCGATACACAGTGGTTTTTGATGGAGCTTCATCGTCAAAAGTCAAATTAAGTTGATTGACGCACTCTTGTTGTGATAATCCACGTCGAAAGTCGTAAAAAATCATCGCACGAAAATGTTCACGATTCAGTTCCATTTTTTTTGCCGAGACCAAACTTTCAACTAAATATAAAATAAACAAATAGCGTCCGTATGACAAAATGTTCTGAGTACGTATATCGTCCAAAATGTCAAACTTTACGATGGAACCGTCAGATGGACTCACATGACATCAGTGTTGCCAATTCCCGAAATATAAATAGTGACCCTCGTATGAACGGTGTGTATGACGATGGTTTACCAGATTAGTTTCTTCTTCAAATTACAGTTTCTTGCGTCGCTATATCTTCAAATTACAGTTTCTTACGTCGGTATATCTTCAAATTACAGTTTCTTGCGTCGCTATATCTTCCAAAACAAGCGAACGGGATCAACAAACGTGCTACAATAGCGTGATTGTCAACTTGCAATTTTTGTAGCCAAATTTGAGAAAAAAAAAATTTAAAAAAATTGTTTTGTCTGCATAGGACCACCCTAATCGGTATTAAATATACGGTAATCGGAATCCTACCAATAGGAAGCTTGCTTGCGAAAAAATAGAATTTTGTTTTTGTGATTGGTTCCGGGACCAAGGGCGCTATATTTTTTTATATATTTTCTTGAAAGCTGAGAATTGTAACATAACATATCCAAATATCAGAGATTTGTTCTTTTTCGCTTCTGAGTTATGATTTTTCAAAGTTAACATGTTTTTAGTCAACTTGCGATATTTCTATGCGACTACACTAGATCTATGTGAAAAGAATTCAATTTTTTTTTTGCAAGTGTAATATTGTTCCAAAAAAGACTAGCGGTTTAGTAGCTCAAAAGCTATGAATTTTTGAAAAACGTCATTTTTTTATTTCTTGAAAGTCTTTTTTTACATAACATAACTTTCATTTACAACACACTATAGACCCACGTGATGTTGTTCTATAACTTTTTATCGAGCAAAACCCCTTTGTGTGACAGCAGAATTTAAAAACTTATGAGTGTATAATCGCAAATGGCATCTTTTATACCTTCGCCTGTGAGACAAGCGGAGCTTAAGTTGCAACATTTCCTTCTGCAGCACGCGTACCCAGCAATGAGCGACTCGACAAAACGTGAGACGATATCGACTGAAGCAAAGGCAGAGGAGACCAAGACGGCGTTGAAAAGGACTGCCGCGTGAACAAAATCGGAAGAACACATGCGACGGGATCGGACTTGTATACCCGAACGGAACACGGCTGATTAGGCCTGGGATCAATACGTACATGCTAGCAGGAAGGGATGATCTTCACCGAATCTTTCTTGTAATTGACAGCGACGAAGTCGAACTGGTCGACGAGTTGATCTGCCTTGACTCGTTGATAACAACTGACAATAACACCAGCATGAAATTCGAAGACGTATAATCAACGGGAGTCGTGCCTACTATGCGCTCCACAAATCGCTTAGGCCCAATAAACTGCAACCCCGTACGAAGTGTACCATATACAAATCCCTTATACGACTGAAAGTTCTGTACTTAACTTTAACTTTATGGCGAACCCAGCATCCAGAATGTCGCTAAAGCTGGACGAGTGCGATTGGCAGGACATGTTGCTAGATTGCCGGACAGCAGTTCTGCAAAGATGGTGTTCGCATTGAATCCGCTGGGGACAAAAAAAAGAGGAGCGAGGATTGGTGAACTGCAGCCATGGACCGAGTTTATTTGTGAAACATTGTAAAGAGAATCTAATATCTTAAACAAAGTCAATTAAAAAGTTCAGACTCATAACCTTCTAATTGTATTGAGAAACTATCTTCGAATAAGTTGTATCCGCAGGGTTTTCGCAAGGACTTATAAATTTCTGACAACTCTTCCTTGAGGTGGGTGTACATTGGAAAAAGCACATACAGTGAATCAAACTCAAATACTTGATGTATTGTGTTAGTCACTAAAATCTTTGAAAAAACTGAAAGAAACCACTTTTTTTATTTCTTCCCGATATTTTTGTTCACTACATCTACATACATCAAGATAACAATATGTTCGTGAAATATTCCAAAAGCTCGAGATTTAAGCTTTTAAATTATGTATATTACCTAAACAGTATGTTTCAAAAGCTTGTTTTCGACTTTAAAAAGTAGTAAAAAGAGATCTGCATGTTGGGGCCCGAATCCGAGTTTAAGTCACTGTAAGTTCAAAGTGAACACAGTTAGTTCACATTTACTTTGATCGCAAATGTGACAAAAGTTCACTACTCGTCTACTGTTGGTTAATACACCACAAGGGAACATGGATGAGCAAATGAGACAAAAAAGTGGGATATTTCATTCTCCTTTTCGAGACACTGTATTCACCTAGAACTCCTTAGATTTTGTCCCCAATGTACACCCAATGTTTGTCCAAATACAAGAGCCTTCAAAAATTACTCTTTAATTAGAGTATTTTTCTCACCAGTAGAAAATATCTTTTGACGTGGGACTACGTTTAACCGGAATATATGGGGGGTAAAATGAAAACCTAAACACAGAACATGCAGGAAAAAAATTAAAGATTTCGAATACTTATAAACTCGAACATTTCTTGCTGGATCGGAAAGATAATTACATCAATTGGTAGGTTATATTTCTACGCATCTATCGCAATTAATAAAGTTATACGCATCTATCGCAGTTGATATATAAAAAATTGAATAACTGTAAAATGTTAAGCGATATCTAAACGCCCTAACTGCCTCATTCTGGTTGGCCCAATTAACGGTTTCTCCAACACAGCCATCTAAACCAAGCAACGTTGGAGAAATTGGCCTTGCCAATACATGAAAGCAGGGGAAGCTTTTGTTCCCACCGAAATGTAATCCCTAACAGAGATTTCAAAACCAAGGTGCCTGGGGGAAACTGGCTTTGCAAATTCATGCAAGTCGGGGTATTTTTATTCCGACTGAAATGTGTTTCCCTAACACAGACTTCAAATCTATTCACGCAAGTCGGGGTTTTTTGTTTCGACTGAAATGTGTTTCCCCAACACAGACTTCAGAACCAAGGTGTCTCGGGAAATTAGAATTGTAAATTCATGCAGGTCGGGAGTATTTTTGTTTCGATTGAAATGTGTTTCCCCACCACAGACTTCAAATCCATGGAGCGTGGGGAAATTGGCATTGCAAATTCATGCAAGTCGGGGTTTTTTGTTCCGACTGAAATGTATTTCCCCAATACAGACTTCAAAATCAAGGGGAAATCGGCTATGCAAATAAATGCAAACTGCGAGTACTTTTGTATTCGCTTGCCTTTGTGCGGACTAGAATATGTTTCCCTAACACGGTCTTCTAAACATAGGAACCTGGGAAAATCGTGCAGACACTGGAGGCGAATGAACCTTCAAGTTTAAAGCTTCTATAGTATAGAAAGTAGAAGTTGAAGTTGTTGATTCTGCATCCACATGTTTTATTTTGCACTCCGAAAAGTATTTTCCTAACACGGATTACAAATGCGGGTACGTATACAACGCTTTGGCTCGGTTATTCAAGATTGCATTAAAGGATATGCCTTCATATCTTCTGCTCACTGAATTTCCACGCATACCATTTGATGATTAGACAAAATGGTGATAACCATTTGCTGCGATAACGCCTATTGATTAAACAAAATGTGTTCGACGTATATGTCAAAATCGAAATTAAGTGCCTGAAGTTCATCAAATCAAGCAAATTCGCGGTTCGAGAAGTATGTACATTCGAGAGATGCAAACTACAGTGGGAAATGTGAAATAATATAATCGTTTGATAATTCGTTCGTTCACATATTTTGTCAAACGTAAAAAGACTGTCATAAAAAATTACATGTAACGAAGAACATAATCTATCGCAATGCATGAATTGACCTATAATAGCATTTGTTCAATCTTTTTACTCACGAAGAAAATATATTGAATTCAATTGAATTCGGAAATTGTTTCATTCAATCAAAAATTTAATCAATACAAACAAATGATTGCTAAGGTAAAGTAGTCCCACGTCAACCTTGCGGTTATATCATAGATATAACCCACCCGTTTTTGTTTTAGAAAGGCTTTAAACGTCTCTACATTAGAGAATAATAAATCCCATATACCAAAAGTGTATAAAGTTCCTAGTTTCATCTAACTTGAAAATGGCTAAAATTCGTAACACAGCAGACGAAGCAGTACTATTACAATCATTCCATCATAGAAAAAAAATATTGCCCCCTAAAACCTCCAGGTGCCAAATTTGGATCCGTTTGCTAGATTAGTTCTTGAAATTCATGCTTCATTTGTATGGCAACCCCCCTTAGAGATGGGGGGGAGTCTCAAACTATCATGAAAACCTTCCCCGGCCCCAAAAACCCATACATACAAATTTTGACGTCGATCGGTTCAGTAATTTCCGAGTCCAAAAGAATCAGAAAGACAGACATAAATCCATTTTTATATATATAGATAGTTCATCAAACTTGTGACAAATATAGGTACGATTGGGATGTACTCAACGCAGACGTTTTATATAAAACGTATCCTCTACCGTCTCATTTTTCATAGCAAGATATTTTCTTATTACATGCATATTTCAATTACCGCAAACTACTCGGTACTGCAGGGATATGGTGAGATTACCTACACACATACATGTGTTTACACATTGTTCATTACTAACCACCAAACAAAAAAGACAATTTTCCACAAAGTGTATCACATAATTACAAGCGTCTTCTTCGAAATTCTCCCATGTGCGAGAGATATACTCGTGCGCAGCGTTACCTATGGGTAGTACTCGACAAGCCTACATTGTTAGCAACCGAAGCACGGGGCAGCCGGTAGACGAACAATAACCACAATCGCACCCACCCACCAGGGAGGAACAACACAGAGAAGCGAACCTCTCAGGAAGCTGCGTGAACCTCTCGGCATCGTAAAATTCAATTCACACTCAACGTTTGAGCGCGCGCGGTTTGGCGCAGAGGACAAATGATGATATTTTACCACCACTCTCCATTATAAGGCATGGTTGTGTGGCCTTAGATAATGTAATATTGTTATGACCGCGGCGTTCCTTCATTCGATTATGACAGTTTTACTTTCGCATGAATGGTTGTACTGTGTCTGTTGTTTTTCCCTCGCTCCCATCAGGGAAGCACACAAGAGGAGCTAAAGTTGTTAAACTGAACATATGTTCCACATTAGCCATCCGATGCACACACGAAATGCACCACTTGTCTGCGCTGTGACAAACGACGCTAATTTTATCGCCAGTGAAGAGACAGGGAAAACACGTGGAAATTAGATTAATGACCACCACCCGGTGGAGATGAAAATTTTTTTTGCTCACTAATCGCCCGTCTCCGAAGAGAGTTGTGTGGAAGCGCGCGCGATTAAATGTGCGGAGTAAAAGCGGATCTAATTTTAAACATCCAATCGCCATTTCTTATCTTGGTTGTTAGATTTTTTGGGAACCAGTAATATTGGTGAGTTATATGGTGAGATGGAATGTTGAATTATTTTATTATCGAGCATGTGATTAATTTGTTTATTTATTTCTGTTGTTTGGGCTTCAGGTGTTCTGTAATTTTTTATATATACTGGAGTTTTGTCTTCTAAACATATTTTTTGCTTGTAGAAATTGTTTGTTGTTAATGTATCTTTTTCCAAAGCGAAAATGTCGTTATAAGTTGTACAAAGTTTGATAAGTTTAGTTTTCGCATTGTCTGGTGTGTTTTCCAGTTTTAATTCTTTGAGTAGTTGGGTAATTCTATTCGGAGAATCCTGATTTATTGTTGTGTTAAGTTGATTAATGGAGTATTCGCTTAAAGGTATTGCTAGTGGTTTGAAATCTGTTGGTATTGTTGTTTCACTTGTATTAGTGTTTATGAGATTAATATATGATGAATTTTTAGAGATTATTGAGTTTGCGCAGAATAGGCCTGGTTTAATTTCTTGTGCTATTATGACGGTATCCTCTTCTATGTTCGGTAAGAAAAATTGTTTTATTAACTGACATCTTGGTGGGATAACGTAATTATTATCCCAGTTATCTTGAATTGGTATCTCTATCTGCGTATTATCATAAAAGAATGTCATTAGCCATGTTTTCAGACATAGGTTACATTCAAATTTGGTTAGAAAGTCTCTACCTAAGATGCCATCAGCTTTTATTGGAAATTTATTGCTGACGATTTGGAATTGATGTGGAATTTCTATGTCATTGAATATAATGTTTGTGCATGTGCTTGCAATTGTTTCTATTTTTCCTTCTGTAACTCCGTTAATAATGCATTTATTGTTGGTGTCTATTATTTGCTTTCCGTTAATTGGGTCTTCTTTGATTATAGAGATGTCCGCACCTGTGTCGATTATTAATGTGCATGGTCTTTTAGTCATTTGCATTTTTAGGATGACGAACATTGAACAAGTTACGTCACATTTGTAAATGTTTAACATCGGTTTCCTAACTGTTGGTTTCCCTCCAATGACATAACCGGCTCGGACTGGAGGTCGTCCGTCGGAATTTCTTCGTTTCCCGTCAATCGGATGTATTGTACCGGACGGTTAAAATTAGCATTGTGTTGGTTGTTGTGATATCGCTGCGTGTTATTATTTGTAAATTGACCTCGAACTTGGTTCTGTCGGCCCTGGTTGTTATTATTTCTTTGAGGAAAAGTTGAGTTGTTGAAAAATTGTGCGTTTCTGCGTTGTTGATTATTAAAGCTGTGTTGGTTTCTACCTCTGTTGGTAGAATTAAATGGATAACGCTGATAATTGCCCCTGTTAGCAGGGTGGTTGAAATTGTTATTGTATCGATTTGTGTTTCTGTTAATTTGCGAATAGGAGAGAATGTTAACGTTCGAACTTGTGGAATTTTCTTCCAGTGCTTTTGTTGTTGCATCTGAAAATGAGTTGAAAGTACCCGCTCTGATGATTAGAGAGGTTTTTTCGTTTTTCAGTCCGTTAGCTAGGCTTTTTATTCCTTCCTTTGTTGCCAATGATTTAGCAACCTGTGTTGGAACTTCAATTCCGATGTACGCATTTTCTAATTTGTTGACCAGTATTTCGAGATCTTGGCAAAAATTTTCTATATTACCATTTTGTCTCAGACCGGTCATTTTTGCTATTATTTGAGCGGGGGGTGTGGATTTAATTGTCGATTTAAGGGTTTGAATGATTTCTTCCAAAGAAGATGGTGTGTCGGGGAAGGCATTTCTAGCTCTTCCTTCGAGTTTTGTTAAAATAACTGTTATGATAGTCGTTTTATTGTCATTTGTTTCTAGTGTTTTTACTAGGTTCAGTGCGTCCAAAAATGATTTTAGTTTGTCGATTGTTCCGTCAAATTGAGGGACTATGGAGGAAGTGAGTTTAATAGTTTCTGGAAGGTTTGCCATTTTTGATTTTATTTTGTTCAATCCTACTGTAAATAAAACCGCTAGTCCAATCTCTTTTAGGCTACGTCTTTTATACTGTTTATTACTAGTTATAGTTTCTCTAATATTTTGGATAGCTTCTTTAGCTGTTGATATGTAGTGGGTGCAGTCCGATCCCTTAATAGTATTTATATTTAGTTTTAAAATTCGTTTTACTTCGGCATATAATTGCTCTGCTTCTTGTAGTTTAGCCCTCAATGTAGTTTTTCTAAGATTTTTTACTATTTCTTGTTGGATCGTCTTGTTGATTGTTTGTAGTTTTTGGACGTTTTTATGTAACTTAGCTGTAGTCTGATCCATCTGGTTTTATACTAGGTCGGACGCCGCTTGCATTTTACGTGCCGCCTCCACAGCTTGAGCTGTTACCCATGTTTTGTAGGCTTTAAAAAGTTTCATGAGCGTTGTTATGATAATTACGCCTAGAAGAATACAAAGGATTGTTCCTTGGTATTCGTGCATTTGACCATGATTTTCTAAGTGGTTCAATATTTGGACCTGAGGGTCTCCTGTATTTGCTACAGTTTTAGAGCTAAAAAGACCCATGCTGGTCTCAAAACACATTGGGCAACAACTATCTATGTATTTATTTCGTTTTTTTTTTTTTTTGCAGACTTATCTCACTTCTTAACTAGGCGAACCTAGCCAGAATTTTCACCTGCCCCCGGGCTTCTGAATGCCAAAGGGGGACTAGGCTCTGCGGAATGCACGTATCTGCATGCTCGTGCTGTTTCAGTCCTGACCGAGAAATTGTCGGACAATCGCGCAGGTGCTAAGGATGACCGACTTTTGGATGCCGGCCAATTCCTTCTCCATATTCAACACCTTTAGCGCTTCCAGAAGTGTCTTCGGGACAATTCCAGTTCCAGAGAGAACGACTGGAACAATTCTTGGGACCTCCCTTAGCCCCCACAGTTCCTTAAGCTCCACGGCCAATGGTCGGTACTTGCAGATTTTGCGACCGTGGGTCTCCTCCAGATTCTGGTTCAGTGGAATAGCGACATCGATGATGGTGACTTTGCGGTCGCTCTTGTCGTAAACCATTATATCTGGCCGGTTGTGGTGGATCGAGAGGTCGGTCAGAACAGTGCGATCCCAGTACAGCTTGAAACGGTCATTTTCCAGGACAGGTGCAGGCAGGTACCGGTAGTTTGGTACGTTGTCTTCCAGTAGAGCACATTGGAGCGCCAGTTGTCGATGAACAATACGGGCCACGTTGTTGTGGCGCTCGGTGTAGGCTGCGTTGGCCAAAACGGGACAGCCTCCCATAATGTGCTCTATGTTTTCACCTGGTTGATGGCACATCCGGCAAATGTCATCAACGTCTTGATGCCAGACGTACCGCCTGCAGTTTCTCGTCGGCATTATCCTGTCCTGGATGGCTATCATGTCGGCTTCTACTACTGAAGAGAGTTCACCACGCGTTAGCCACAGATTAGATGCGGCCTTGTCGACGTGTGGCCGATCCAGTTGATGGGGGTGGGCACCATGCACTGCCTTCTGCTTCCAAGCTGCAATCTTCTCCTCCACTGTCTGCAGATTGCAGTTGAGTTGGTACTCCGCTTGCGCCAAGTGCAGAGCGCTGTATCCTCTGTCGGCGGCGCAGACAGCCCGGTATAGCGCGTTTTGGTTGGCGCGTTCTGCGAAGTACTCGCGCAGTTGTCGTACCTGGGCAACACACAGTGCAGATATGTCGACTATTCCAAGTCCCCCTTCTTTGCGTGGCAGTGAAACTCTCTCCAGTGCCGATTGAGGATGGTGCATTCCGGCCTCTTTAAATGCTTTCCTCATCCTCCTCTCAAGGTCCTCTAGGTCAGTTTTGCTCCATTTGACTACACCAAAACTGAAGGTCAGCAGGGGAACCGCGAATGTGTTGATCGCGCGTACCTTGTTCCCCGCGTTGAGGAAAGTCCTCAGGACACAGTTCACTCGACTCAAGAACTTGTCTCGCAGCTCCGTCTTGATGTCGGAGTGGCGAATCCCGGTGAGCTGTCGGAATCCAAGATATTTATAGGATTCGCCACGAACCATGTCTCTTATGAACTCGCCGTCATAGACCTCGTAACCTCCGGATTCGGTAAGCTGCCCTTTCAGCAGATGGACACAGCGGCACTTGTCAAGGCCGAACTCCATGCAGATGTCCCTGCTTATGTCTTCGACAACCCGGATAGCTACACCTAGACGCTGACGTGAATCAGCGTAGACCTTGAGATCATCCATGTAGAAGGTATGGGTCACTTCTTCGTGGGCGCCGTCGCCATACCTTATTTTATAGCCATGACCGTTTCTATTGAGCGTCCTACTGAGGGGGTTCAGTGCCAGACAAAACCAAAGCGGGCTGAAAGAGTCGCCTTGGAATATCCCCCTCTTTATCTGCAGCGTTCTAGACTGCAACACATTTTCCCCATCACTGAGGTGCAGAGACGTACTCCACTGCCTCATCGCATGCTGCAGGAACCTAACGACGACGGGATCAATTTTGTAGAGCTCCAATACCCGGACGAGAAACGAGTGAGGTATGGAGTCATAAGCCTTCCTGTAATCGATGTAGGCCATACTTAGGTTCCGCTGGTTATATACCGCCTGGCCGACTATGGCTGCGTCGATGATGGCCTGGTCTTTGCAGCCATGCGTATTTTTCCTGCATCCTTTCTGCTCTTCTGCGATGATGTGATGCTGTTCGCAGTGAGCAGAAACTTTGGCGGTAATTATGCTGCTCAGTATTTTGTACAGACTCGATAGGCACGTTATCGGTCTGTACTTTGATGGGTTCAATGTGTTGCTGTCTTTCGGGAGGAGGAAGGTGACGCCACGGGTGGCGAATTCAGGAAGGTTGTGTGGGTCACGTAGCACCTTGTTGAAGCACTCAGCTATCTTTGGATGTGCGACGGTCAGCTTCTTGTGCCAAAAGTTCTGGACACCATCGGGGCCCGGTGCTGCCCAGTTCCTCAGGTACCGCGAGGCTTCGCGGACATCGTTCTCTCCGACGATGATAGCTGGCATCTCTCCAATTTCACCACAACTCTCCTCCTCCCGTCTTAACCACATTTGCCCGTCGCGATGTTCTACTGGGGTCTCCCAAATACCAGCCCAGAAGTTCGTCACATCGCTAATATCTGGCAAACCTTCGCGGTAGTCGGGCTTCTCGTCGCTAATGTGGTCGTAGAACGCTTTCTCGTTATCTCTGAACATCCGATTTTGTTCCTGGCGCTTTGCAGAGTCAGAGTAACGTTTCAGCCGTTTAGTTAGGACGCTCAATTGCTGTACCAGTGTGTCGAGTTTTTCCGTCAGCTGGTGAGCTCCCAGCTGGCGAAGTTCAGTAGGCCGCACGATCACAGCAACTTGGCGACATAATTTCACCGATCTGCTGCCTCTTTTGTACGCCATCAGTCTTCCAATTGCGGCGCGCTTGTTTAGGATCCGTTGCTCCAATCTCCTTCGCCATGGAGGCTCACGCCTTTCACGGAGATGTTGGAGCAGTCCGCCTCTTGGCCTAATACGGTATCCTAAACTTTTGGCGGTCGCCACAGCAGCACAGTAAACTTTCAGTTGCAGCTCCTCCATGTTCTCAGCATCAACCAAGTGCAGCGGAAGAACGTGCTCGTTCATGAGCTTTACTGCACTTGTCAGCCTGCGGGAATGCTGCAACTTCGGGATCCTGGGGCGCGACAAAGGGTCCGTGTCGCGGAACTGTGAGATCGCCTCGTCGTAATGGAAGACCAGATCGCGTAGTAGTTGTTGATCTGGCTGTGGATCTTCCGGCTCAGGGGGTTGTTGTACTGTGGCCTCCACTGGTGCTGATTCGCGTGCCCCACTCGCGAATGAATTGCTCAGCCGTACTGAACTTCGTCTCGACACATCGCTTGCTCTGTTGTTCCTGGAGCTTATTTCTCTCTGCACCTGCTGCTTGATCTCGTCGATTTGCGTTTGGGAGAGCATGTTGTTGCGTACTATCGCTCTACGCCTCGCGTTCATCGCGTTTTGGTCAAGCCTCCCGACGAACTCTGGATACGCTTCCTCGAACATTGCGAGTATTCGAGGGCGACCGCTCATGTCCGTCTCCAAAGCAGTGCAGATGTAATAGGCGCGGATCACGAATTCGTTCATTTCGTGTGTCCACATGATCCGTCGCCTAGTAGTACCCACAAGTGTGGACGACTGTCGTCTGACAGTCGCAACACGCCTCGTAGGCGCAGCGTTTCGTTGGTGATGTCGATGGCTGCTGTTTCCGTGTGGCGGTAGCTCTTCGGGTTGAACCCGGCTGGTGGCCCGCTCTTGCACATCGCCCTCCAGCCGCTGGCCGCTCGCTCTTACGCCCGTTCCAGGACCAGCTCCAGTTCGGGGACCCTCCTCGGGTGATCGCATTCGTAGTATTCGTCTTGACCTTAGCTCCATTGTCTGGGTGTATCTCCTTTGCCCGGGAGACAGCGGGTTGGCAAGGCCTCCATGACCCGGGAGGCCTTCCCCGGGAGAGATATAGCGCTCTGACTCGCTCGCACCCCCTCACTTAGCCACTTTCGACACCCGTTCTCGGAGCCAAGACCAGGTGTGTGTTTCCAGTTCACGCCCGATCTAAAAATGTCGTCATATGATCTTCGTGGAGGCGTGAGATAGGAACATTTGAGACCAACAGGTAGGCTCCTACCCTAGTGTTGATCCCCATTTGAGAACCTTTTTTTTTTTTTTTTTTTTTTTTTTTTTTTTTTTTTTATTAAGAACTGCTTATATATATAATGATTTCAGGAGCTCACCCGCCTTGCTTTTCCATCCGGCACCTCTGCATGTGATGGCTGCTTCCTGTCTGACTTAGTTGATTTCCTTCTATGTTGACGAGGGGGTAACACTTAGCGATGCTGTGGTGAAGTAACGCTACTGCTGCAGGTGGTACCAGTACGATTGCAAGTACCAACGGAATCACTGTATTGCGGGAACGCCTCTTTAAATGGGAATGCCTTGCTGACCGTTGAGGCTACCCAGTGGTGTGTTTTAGCGTCATGCCCTCGCGCACCTGTTTTGCTGCTTTCAATATCGATTCGCTGATTCTGTCATGCGTCTCATTTATCAGCACTCACAAATCACAAATCACTCTCTTTTTTTTTCACCAGCACCAGCTAAAATAATTTTTTTGTCTTTTTGTCTCGCGCTGGGCCCCGACGGCTCGGTGGTTCTGATGTAAGGATAGGTTTGTTCAGTTAATGACTCTTTAAGGATTAGAGCACTTGCAGTTCAACGTAAACATCGATCGTGAATCAAACTTCTCAGCAGACAACGATGGCACAAACAAATGAGCTTCTCCAACCGACTCCGTGCAGGAATCATTTTTCTTCAACATGCTTTCCACTTTGCTGTATATGCTCGACAGCATGTCTTTATTGTTCAATCAATCCGGAACAAGCGATTCATTGTCGGAATTTTCTTCTTCTTTCACTACAATCTTTGACCAACGTCTATCACTCACTTTATTCTTTCGAGAGAAATAAATTTGTAGATCACTGTTTGCACCTTAATTTGCTTAATTGGTTTCTGTTCAGTCGCACAACAACACTTTCCGGCTCACCCTTAGTACCGCACAGATCACACTAGTCCTGTCACGGTCGCCATGTCGCAGGTCGCAGGATCGCCATGTGGACACCCAGTAGTTTCTTTCGGTTATATGAAAAGACTTTCACGTACGCGTTCATACTGAGTCCGCCCAACTGGGTCAGACTCCCTTTTATTCAATTCGTTTATTTCTTACAGCTAGCTACAACCTAAATTCTATTATTATGCGTGGTCAGGCGAATTGTAGTAAAACACATAACACATGTGTCCGAAAAGATGTCAACCGGAATCGAAAGCATAAATAGGAAACGTTTGCGCATTTGCGCAAGCATGTGTTTGTCATTAAATTCACGCTAGCGAAGCTAGCGAAGAAGTGCAAAAGTAAACAAAGGAAGTTAATGGTCAGCGCGTCATATTATGCAATAAATAACCATCGGAACCTTGGCCTGAATTTACGACATGGTTCGCATGTTTATTTTGGTTGCACAGCGTGACGCACTTGCTAGAATTTTGTTGCCATAAGGGCATGTGTATCGGGTTGTAGGTGGTCCAGTGATCCTGTTACACACCCAACCATGAGGGACCGGCCCGTGTGGGAAAATCGTTCAGTGAAAAGGCGATCTGGAATGTCAAATGCTGTGAAATAGATCTAAAGCCGCCGCTAATAGTCTTTTTTTTGTCTAGTTGTGCATCTGTTTTCACCCATACAAAACTATTATTTTATATCTAGCCTGATGTTTAAAACATAAATTCCAAATAAAGAAATAAAAACAATCTAAAGGTTCCAGTTGATTCTAGAATCATTGTGAATATCATATCATAGTATTATTTTTGTGTACTATGAAGTGTGATCCTGTACCAGTTCTCTAAATTGTAAAAGCCATAAAGTACCTAAAACATTAATTCTTTGGCTACATCAGCATTAGATTGTGTAATGAACTCTTTTACTATATTTTCTAACAGTTGGTGTAGTTCATGTGCAGAGATGCCAACCTTCCTGATTTTTCAGGATTTTCCAGACTTTTTAGCACGCTACCTGCTATTCTGACGAACACTCAATTTATCCTGATTTTTCTGAAATGATCCTGTTTTTTTCCTGATTTTTGTACTCCATACATTATTCGTAATAAATATACTGGTTTCCATACCAAAGTTTTCTTTCGTGATAGTTCTTCGGTTCGCACTTGTATATATCATACATTAAGTTAAATTCTCTAGACACAAATCGTACAGACTTTTTTTTATCTCTACCCTCTATTGTTTCGTGGTTTTCCTAAATTACTCAAGAGAAAAAATTTAAATTCACAGTCAATATAACCAGATTTTATATATCATTTGTTCATCTGATTCAAAGTAGAATCAACTTTAATTATGGGACTATTGTAAATATAACTATAACAGTACTAAATATCATAAAAATTAGGAAAAATTCAACAAGTCTTCCACTGCTGATGCTTTCCTCATTTGTCGAGTAAAGATTCATTCCGAAGCATGGATGATGAATTCAATGAAAATTTGAATATTGATTTCTCTGCAACTCTGCACTGTAGTGATGCTGTAGGTTTTTCGGAAAAAATATAAACGATCAAAAAGTCAGGTGAAACACTAGCATCTCCGGTTATGCGAGGATTTATACCATGCTTATTAATTTATTCACATTTCCGGTCTTCGCCCGAAGGAAGATATACTCTGTTTCTGGCGAGATTTGGAATTGATTCTGTCTTATGAGCTACTACCAAGCAACCTGATTCTCATATGTGTGGCTTCGACGAGGAAGCAAACATGTTCTGAGAGGATAGAATATTTAAGCTGTGTGAAAGGTGGTGAAAGATTGTGAAACAGAACTATGGATATAAAATTAAATTATAATGCATTATGACAGTTTTACTTTCGCATGAATGGTTGTACTGTGTCTGTTGTTTTTCCCTCGCTCCCATCAGGGAAGCACACAAGAGGAGCTAAAGTTGTTAAACTGAACATATGTTCCACATTAGCCATCCGATGCACACACAAAATGCACCACTTGTCTGCGCTGTGACAAACGACGCTAATTTTATCGCCAGTGAAGAGACAGGGAAAACATGTGGAAATTAGATTAATGACCACCACCCGGTGGAAATGATGTTTTTCTTTTCACGAAAATCGACATTAACTTTTCGGACAACCCAATATGAGCTATCCTGATTTATCCTGATTTTTATTTTCATTCTCCCTGATTTTCTAAAATTATAGTTGGCAACCCTGTTCATGAGTGTAATAAAAGAGAAATACAGTTGACGAAAAAAATGTTTTTTTAACATTTTTTCGACAAGTTTCGATAATTGCACACATAAAATTTGTTCACCAAAATTACACCTTATAAGAGATCTTCTTGAAACTTTCAGCGATGATCTGCTTTATCATTATTATTCAATTTTTCTCCTATTCGAAAGCACACACTTTTCTCTTCACTCAACACATCAAGTTTCGTAGAACAAATTTTCCTATTTTAAAAAATATATGTATTCAATTTTTATTCGATTCCAACTAGTTCTCAATAAAGCAGGCAAGCTTAGTGTTGTCTTCACGATAGTTCACCTTGAAAAAAGTGTGCATTAGGGTGGCAATGGATGTATGGGAAAAATTTCATCATCGGATTTCGAAAACCGACCATGTACATTTTGTTTATTGGCCCAAAGAATTGACCTGTGCAAAGTTTCAGCTCAATCGGACATGATTTAGGGGTGCCTCAAAGCGCTCAAAGTTTTGATTTTTTGATCCTCGAAAATCTTCCAAGGGGGGGATTCATGAAAATTGGAAAATCGAAAAATTTTATTCCATGCCAAATGACTTAAAAATGACCGATAGAAAATTGCTGGGCAAACGGAGGATCTACTCCATTAACTTTGTGGTGAAACAGAGAAGCAACTGATCGCCAAAGCCAGGAACGATTTGAAGACCATCCAGACATTTATCTTTTCATCGATCATGGCTAAGGTTCCGGTCACCCCCTGTCAGCCTCATTATTTGAGATGGCTTCACAAATGTAGCATTCATGGAAAATGTGACCCAATATTTGGTAGTTTTTTCACGCCATCCGAAATTAGTCAATTATATATATTTCCATCACAATAATCTTCTTTACTTTTTTGTATTTATAAACATTATCATTTGAAAGTTTTCTGATGAAAGTCTACTACATCTTTCACTGCAAACTTGTCCTGCTTTCGGAAAAACTCGCTCACATGGTAATGGAGCCGCCGGAATACATAATATTTTCAAATAAAAAAAGGTAGAACCGCGGAGAGATAGATTTCCTTTTATTCTCAGCAAATGTGGTTCCCCTAAATATTTATCTACAATAGATATTGCAGCAGCTTTTGGATCATGCGAGGACCGAAGATGGCCAACCAATGCATCAAACTCCTTCCATACAGATGATCGCGCTTCATGACGAACGATTTGGGGTAGTTTCGTAGGAGTGTAAAGGGTGTGTCACATCAAATTGCATCACGGAAAAAACGCTGTAGAAATTCGCCCAGTAGACCGATCCTTTTGAAAATTTTAGACAGTAAAATAAAAACCATTAAACAACTTTTGGCATTCTCTTTTTATTCATACTTCGAGCCCAAGCCTGTATGCTCACACCTTCCTCTTTACCCCGTCCATAAGGTTCTGTACAACGTCAGGTTGTAGTTTTTTTTGAACAGAAATCAATTTTCTCTTGAAGTCCGCCTCCGATTTGACAACTTTTGGGTTCTTCAGGAGGGCCTGCTTCATAATCGCCCAATATTTCTCTACTGGGCGAAGCTCCGGCGCGTTCATTTCCCTTGGCACGAAGGTGACCCCGTTGGCTTCGTACCACTCCAACACGTCCTTTGAATAGTGGCACGAAGCGAGATCCGGCCAGAAGATGGTCGGGCCCTCGTGCTGCTTCAATAGTGGTAGTAAGCGCATCTGTAGGCACTCCTTAAGGTAAACCTGCCCGTTTACCGTGTCGGTCATCACGAAGGGGGCGCTCCGCTTTCCGCAAGAGCAGATCGCTTGCCACACCATGTACTTTTTGGCAAACTTGGATAGTTTCTGCTTGCGAATCTCCTCCGGAACGCTGAATTTGTCCTCTGCGGAGAAGAACAACAAGCCCGGCAGCTGACGAAAGTCCGCTTTGACGTAGGTTTCGTCGTCCATTACCAGACAATGCGGCTTCGTCAGCATTTCGGTGTACAGCTTCCGGGCTCGCGTTTTCCCCACCATGTTTTGCCTTTCGTCGCGGTACGCAGGCCCTCCCGCTGCTTGGTCCGCTGGACGAATGAACTTGACAAATCCAGCTTATTGGCGACATCCCGGACCGAACTTCTCGGATCACGTCTAAACTGCTTAACTACGCGCTTGTGATCTTTTTCACTGACGGAGCATCCATTTTTGCCGTTCTTCACCTTCCGGTCGATGGTTAGGTTCTCGAAGTATCGTTTTAGTACTCTGCTGACCGTGGATTGGACGATTCCCAGCATCTTACCGATGTCCCGATGTGACAACTCCGGATTCTCGAAATGAGTGCACAGGATTAATTCACGACGCTCTTTTTCGTTCGACGACATTTTTCCAAATTTACGAAAAATTGACAGTGAAGCATGGCCAACGTGATCTATACACTCTTATCTGATTATAAGCGAAAGCTGAAGATATAATTCCTAAATATTAAATTTCTACAGCGTTTTTTCCGTGATGCAATTTGATGTGACACACCCTTTATTCTATGGATGTCATTTTTGGCGTCCTTATCAACGACTGGTGTGCATAGTTGTACTTTCTGTTATCCCCAAAACCTTGCTGCTTGAAGCGAGGATCTAGCGGTATTGGTTAGCTTAGTAATTCGGCTGACTCAAGATTTGTAAATCACTTTACCAGCTCCGAAATCAATTCATACAGAGCTTTTTTACAATCACTAGAACTGATTTCTCTTCATCCATATAATGTTGATCATGTCGAATTATCAGTCGGGAGAGTATAGCAGTTTTCGAAAACGACACAGTTTTCTCCCCGTTTTATATCCCAAACATTTTTAAAATGTTTCGAATGGTATGTTTTCATGATTAACTGTATTATATTAGTCAAATCATTTCATTCGATACCCGTATGCGGGAGTTGCACGAAAAATGTAAATGGTCATCTTGGAGTTGGATTTATCATAATTGACTGTGTTCTACTAGTCAAGCCCTTCCATTTGATACTCATATTGATAGGGTAAAATTAATTTGCCTGGAAGAATTCGCTTCGCAAATACATGCAAGTCAGGGGTATTTTTTGGTGTTGAGTACTTTTGTACTCGCTTGTCGTTGTGCAGACCGGAATGTGTTTTCCTAAAACGTACTTTTAAACCGAAAAGCCTGGGAAAATCGTCATTTCAGATACTAGAGGTGAATGAACTTTCGCTATTCGAGAACTACGTAAACATGAGATGTGCAATAATTTCAGAGAGAAATGTAAAATACAATGATCGTTTGACAATTCTTCCGTTCACATATTTTGGTAGTCCTAGGCATCATATCAAACGTAAAAGGACGTTCATCAAATTTATTTGTAACGAAGAACATAATCTATTACAAAAATATCGATGCATTCTGGAAAAATATTCGAAGTGGTAAATAAGTGGATTGCACAATATAATTGTGTAGTTCTTCGTCGAAAATATGCGGTCGTGTCCTAGATACAACCCCTTACAATTTTTAGAACCGTGGTTCTGAAATGAACGGCCCTTAAATGAACGTTCATTCAAGAGCCGTTCATTTGAGAGCCGCGGCTCATTTTTAAAGAACTGTGGATCGTACGCTCTTTCTAACGAACCGGCTCGTGAGCGCTCGACTATCTCTACGTTATTAGCTATGTTTATGCAGAGTTGGCTTATTCAACATTCTCTTCCAGGCTAAATGTCCGCACTTAGGACCTAACGCTACCCATCAAATTCTGTGCAACATTTGCGGCGTCTTCCTTACACACTTTCAGCCACTCTTTCTTCAAATCCTTCTCTGTTTTCCAGAGCTTGCCCTTCATAACCGCCCAGAATTTTTCTATTGGACAAATTTCTGGCGAGGTTGACGAATTTGTCTTCTTCGGCACAAAACGAACATCGTTGGCTTTGTACCACTTCATTACCGGTTTCGCGTAATGACACGATACCAGAACCGGCCAAAACAGAGTGTCACCTTCGTGGGAATGGACGAAGGGTAGCAAGCGCTTCTGAAGAATTTTTCTTCAACTATTTGGCCGTTGATGATGCTTGTCGTTATGTACGACTTGCTGAATTTGCCACACCCACAAATCGCCCTTCCACACCAAGTACTTTTTGGCAAATTTGTCGATCTTCTTCTTCCGGAACATCCTGGTGGGATTTGCCGACGAAAAGCTCCAGACTGGGGATCAGCTTGGTGTTCGCTTTAATGTGCGTCTCATCGTCCATTACGCGGCTGCACCAATCACTCGCGGGAGGGGGTCTTCGTAACCTAATTGGTTCCAGTCCGCTACCAAGCGAACGATCATGAACTCAAAACTCAGGGTCCTCAATTGACTATCTTTGTATGTTATTCTACCTACTATGTCCTCGCAACAATCATCATGTGACGGTAATTTCAGCCTCTTACCACTCACATTTGCTGCATCGGTAATTGGTACTATTAATAACAAAACAATGGAAGCTTCATATCAACTGTGTCCCACAGTGTACGGTCCAACTGTGAACATTCGAACAATAGGAATACTCTCACGCCACAAAAAGTCGACATTGTGTTATTTACCACATGTTCATCGATAAGATAGGAATACTCTTACGGCTAAATGGCTACCGTGTAATTCACAACATTATGGATAAAATAAAAAATGTACACGAATAAAATCCGCTCTGTTACAGCTGAAGTGATAAATGAGTGTAATAACATAAACAGATGGGATAAAAAAAACACTCGTGGTGCAGCTTCCTGGTGCGAAATTCGGCCACCGAAGATGAAGACATGGAGTCCGGCCCGCTTCATTGTCTTCTGAGCGAAACAATCCGAAGAAATGTCTTTCTGGGTCACGTCCCAAATTTTTAATTTACGGATTACGCTTGATCGATCATTTTCGCTTCTCTTCTACTGCTAGCTCGCCGCTGGGTCGCCTGGGTCACCTCGAACGATTTTACCACACGGGATACGGTCGAATGATCGATTCCCAACTGTTTCGCCTGGATTTTCCACGACCGCACCCTTATTTTTTTGTCGACGCACTTCTTGCTTGGGAGCCATCTCGATAACCACTTGACATATTATGACGAAATTTTGCACATGTAAACATTACACTCTAAACAAAATTTCATCAATTTTGACGTGGGACTACGTCTAACCGGAATATATGGAGGGTAAAATGAAAACCTAAACACAGAACATGCAGGAAAAAATGAAAGATTTCGAATGCTTATAGCTCGAACATTTCGTACTGGATAGGAGAGATGTTTGCATCACTTGATAGGGAATATTTCTACGCATCTATCGCAACTAACAAAATGTTGTTTTTCATTAGATAAACAATTGAATAACTGTAAAATATTAGGCGTTATCTAAAAGCCCTAACTGCATCGTTTTGATTGGCCCGATTTACGGTTTCCCTAACACAGCCATCAAAACCAAGCAGCCTTGGGGAAATCGGTATTGCAAATACATGAAAGTAGGGGGACTTTTGTTCTCATCGAAAAATGTTCCCTAACACAGACTTTAAAACCAAGCAGCGAAATCGGCATTGCAAACACACGAAAGAGCCTAGAGGCGAGTAAACTGAAAAGTTTAAACCCTCTTAAAGAAAAGAAGAAAAAGAACACATGAAAGTAGGGGGAGCTTTTGTTCCCACCGAAATGTGTTCCCTAATAGAGATTTCTAAACCAAGGCGCCTGGAGAAATCGGTATTTCAAATTCATGCAAGTCGGGGGTATTTTTGTTCCGACTGGAATGTGTTTCCCTAACACAGACTTCAAATCCATGAAGCGTGGGGAAATCGGCATTGCGAATTCATACAAATCGGGGGTATTTTTGTTCCGATTGAAATGTGTTTCCCTAACACAGACTTCAAAACCGAGGTTTCTGGGGAAATCGGCTCTGCAAATAAATGCAAACTGCGAGTACTTTTGTCCTCGCTTGCCTTTGTGCAGAGTGGAATATGTCTGTCCTAACATGATCTTCTAAACTTAGGAACCTGGGAAAATCGTGCAGCCACTAGAAGCGAATGAACTTCCCAGTTTCAAGCAAATTCGAGATTCGAGAAGTATGTACACTTTTGGGATGTAAACTTCAGAGGGAAATGTAAAATAAAATAATCGTTTGATAATTTTTTTTTTGTCTTTATTGGGAAGATTTTCAGCCTTAGGCTGGTTCATCAAACGTTTGATAATTCTTCCGTACATATATTTTGTTCTAGTCATCATATCAAACGTAAAAGGTCCGTCATTAAATTTACTTGTAACGAAGAACAATCAATCACAATAAATGAATTGACTTTACACGGCATTTGTTCATTTTTTTCACTCACAGAGCAAATATATTGAACTCAATTGAATTTGGAAACTGTTTCTTTCAATCAAGAATTTAATCAATACAAACGAATGCTTGCTAAGCTAAGGTAGTTCCACGTGAACCTTGCGGTTATATCATAGATATAACCCACTCATTTTTTTTTTACACATGCAATGAAAATTTATAAAGTTGTAAAAAGTTATACTCAAAAGTTTTTTCGAGTACAATCTTTACCTTTTTGCGGGATTTGCATGAAAAAAAATAATTGCCCATTTTGTAGCTGTGGCCTTCTTGGATTCGGATTTTTTTTCTCTATTGTATTCTACTAGCCAAGCCTTTTTATTTGATGCTCATATTGATGGGATCTTGGATTTTCAAGATCAATGAATACGTAGTTTAACAATGACAGCAGAGATGAAAATGTGTCCCAAGTTTCAGATCAATCGGTCAACAAGAAGGGAGTCAAATTTTTTTTAAGTGGAACAACCATACAAACATACAAACAGGTCAGGCTAAATAAAATCAATAAAAACACTTAACGCGTTCAATTATTGATAGCGCAAATATGTCTAAATTGTTTATACTGACTCAATGTTATCAAGAAATGTAAAAATGAAGAAAAAGTACCAGAGGCTACTATAATTGGTAGTAGTAGAGAATAGTTTCAACTTAATTTGGGGACACATTGCGAATCCACAAATGGCCCACAACCGACCGATCCGTGTCTACTTCAATATAGTGTCCATGTTCAAATCGCAGACAAAATGCTTTATTGTCGAGTGACGGTCCGGGGGCCCAATAAAAATAAATCAATAAACAAGGGGAAAACTTATTAAATCCGAAAGCGATTCCATTATTTCCTTTTCCGCAATCAGGCAACCAGTTTGGGTGCTGGTATCGAAGCCTCGAAGCCTCATCATTTTCAAGTCACAACTTCTACAAACGGTGCAAACCACAGTGCCACAGTGTCGGCGACAGTTGGTGGCGATACCTCCAACGACAGCTATTGTAAACCATTTTCCTAACATTTATGGACTTTCTTACCGAACCTGTCCGGGCGCATTGCTGTCCTATCGACAGCTGGTTGCGGCGGCGGTGGCAAACCCCATCCATCTGGTGCACTTTGAGCCGATTATTGGATTTTTCCTTTCAATTTTCCAGCAGCCGCATTAATTAGAGTCACCAACTCAACGTTGAACCGGTTTCGGACCGTGTGGTTAGAGTCATCATTGCGGGAGCTTCATTAGATGGAACCGAGTCGCGTTTGAGGGGAGGGGAGATTTTTCCATTTACCTTTCTCTAAATTGATAATAAATTTCATTACATACAACTTGTCGCTGTGGCTGTCAAAGCAGTCAGTATTCAGTAGCCAGTTTAAATTGATTTTTTGGACTTCCTGCAAGGCGCGAGTCTGTTCCGTCAAAACCCAAGGGTAATTTGTTGTGTTCGCTGGCATTCGCCGTCATAAATTATAATTTTCCTTCAGTTACAATTTCGCGAACCACACGAGAGGAGAAAACTCCGGGGATAACATGTTCGCCCACCGCAAATCCCACTCCGGGCTACCGGATCCCACTCTTAACAGCCCCGCGACAGGCAACAACTTCCAATCAGCCCCGAGCCCGGAGGTGCAAGTAAATTACTGCAGCGCCGTCGGTACGGATGAATGATGATGAAGGTGCGAACGACTTAATCGTGACTATTATGGTTGTAAATTGTGTCAACAAACGCTTTCTTTCGCGTGATAAGAACCCTTTTTTTTGCAGCGAGTGAACCCAACATCGTGACCTGTCTTGGCAGCGGTATGATACAATTATGCAACACTGGGTTGTTTCAATAATATTCTTGCAAGCTACTCATATCAAGCAAATTACATATAAACACGACGGGGTTGCAATTAAGGTTTAATAACTATAATGCTTTCTTTGTCGAAGTGATTATCATCGACAGCTGTTGTTGGGCTTCGAAACGAAATAACAAACAACAGTGGTTAGGCTCACCTGGGCATGAAACTATGCTTCTGTGATTCTTCGACACGGTAGCTGATTGCAGCGATGAGCATATGTAAATAAACTGTTTGTTGCTGATCACAAGAGGTGTGTAACGTTGCTGCCGTAAAACATAGGTTCGAATCAGCATAGATTGAAATGTGAGACATCCGATTGACGGTTCTCCGTTTGTCACAAATGACTGCCTTCCAGCGTGTTATTGAACTTGAGAGCTGGGTGTGACACACACGTGAAGGCGGGCAAATTATACCCCCAATCCACCGTTGGAGACGTGTTTGATTAATACGATGTTTTTCCGTTTCTTTCTCTCGTTCATTTCGCAGGGCCAGAATGGCTTCGAGGAGATCCGTCGGTTCGTCAAGCAGGGCGGCGACTTTGGCAAAGATCTCATCACAATCCTGCACGAGCGAATGGAGATCGAGCAGATCTACGCGAAGTCACTCTCCAAGATAGCCACCAAACTGAACAAAGCCTGTCGTGATCTGCCCGGAACGATTGCCGACTCGTGGCGAGCGGTCTCGACCGAGATCGAAAGCCGCGGCGAAATCCACCGGCAGTTTTCGAACTCGTTGGCCGACGAGCTGGTGAAACCGTTGAAAACGGTACTGGAGAATCAGCATAAGGCCCGCAAAGCGATCGAGAACAACGTGGACAAGTCGGCCAGGATACTGGCCGAGTGGAGGGCCGCCGAGCTGAAGGCGAAGAAGGGTTCGCACGCTGCCGCCCGGGAGAACGAAAAGCTCCAGGATGCGATGCTGGATGTGAAGTAAGTTCAATCGTACTATTTCAGTTGTTTCATTTTCTTGTCTGCATATTATTTTGAAAAGAGAAAAAGATCAATAACTTTTGAAAATGTTCATCACGTCAAAAGTAATATATTATGGGTAGCAAAAATAAGGTAACGAACTTACGTAGCCGAATAATTAGCGGCATCAGTTCTTATTACAAAATGACAAATCAAGCCAAACAGTTTTGGGTTTATGAGAGTTTCATGTGTCACTGGATATTGTACCAATTTCGACTATTATTTTAGAAAGAAACGAAATTTAAGGAAAAAAAATTATAGGAGG
Organism: Toxorhynchites rutilus septentrionalis; assembly: GCF_029784135.1. NCBI lineage: Eukaryota > Metazoa > Arthropoda > Insecta > Diptera > Culicidae > Toxorhynchites > Toxorhynchites rutilus. Next base: position 25,274,692 of record NC_073745.1, read on the forward strand.
TTGTGTCCAAGATACGACCGCATTATTGACGTAGAACTACGCTGTTATTTAATATAAGTCGCTTGTTTATAGCTTCGGATATTATTCTATAATGCTGTGAAATTTTAGAAACAACTGCTTAGTAGAATAATCTCTGAAATGATTTTTTCATTGTAGAATCAGTTGACGATAATTGATTGATGATTCATTCTTGCCCTCGCAAAACAATCGTATGTCGCAATTTATTTCATGTCAATGCATTGAAAATTTACCTTGAAGGCTATTCCGGTGGCCTTTTTCGAAATTGACATAGACTCGGCTACAGTCGATTATATACATGTTGCACCAGCACCATTATTCCATATCTCAAAACTACATCAATATATCTTTGGCATCGCATGTAAACAACAACAATGACAACACTTGCAAGCATCAAATATCATGCTACATGTTATTTAGTATTGCCTCAAAGGAATCGCACCTCTAGATATCGTCTAAGCGTAAACCAAGCGCCAAACAAGCGTTCAGAGCCGTACAGAGCCATACATTGGTGGCTTAAAACTACTAGCAATATAAACATTTCTCATCATTTTGCGCTATTCTCAAAAGAAACGCTTCAGTTAATATTACTGACCTCGAAAAGAGTTGCATTACTTTCTCATGCTCAAGAGAAGCGCAGCTGTCACCCTTAGTGGAGGAAGTTTTGCTACTGGCAAGCAAAACCTAATGACATACAAAATTCCAGAACATTTACTTTCTTGATGATTAAACAAGAGAAATAAACTCTTTTTGTTGATAACAACCTCGAAAATAGTAGCAATTCTTCATTATGATCAATATTAGCGCAAATGCAATCCTAGTTGAAGGCAGTTTTGCGACTGGCACGCGAACTCAAATAACTTATAACATTCCAGTAAGACATTCAAGATGCTTGGTATTCCCAAATAATTTTTTGGTGCACAACCTTAAAGTCTGCTTCGCCATAACGTCAGTTTAATGCATTGATGCATTCTCAAAGGCACCAACGAAGCCCTTATGAAGACGGAAAATAAACAATGTTACTTGCTTGGAAAAAGACTGAATTATGCCACACAGCTAGTACTCTGCTGTAACACCCATCGATGCGAATTCGCTGATGATTTTGTCAAGAGCGACCGCCTTCACCACCAGCGGGGGAAGCTTGATTTTGGTTGCTGCCTGGGTAACGGCGTTTACATTTTCGACCGACGCGCCGAAATCGCCTACTTCGCTGTTGTTCGGTGCGGTGTCACATTTGCGAAGGCTTGGTTCAGTGCGAGCGCTTTTCACTGCACCAACACCGCGTGCATCATTAGATGATGCTTACCTCGAAATTTTATTGCCCCTGGCAATGCGTTCGTTTTTTGCAAGGCTCGAGACTGCCTACCTCTTCTTCTTGCTCATCGCACACTACGCGAAACGTCCAATTTATGATGCGGAAAGAACATACGATACGAATAACGCGAAAAACGAACAGAAAAATCAAACGACGATTTCCAAGTTGGATTACCACTGGTGGGGTCCAATCTTAGATCGAAGCGCAGCGAAAGTAAAGTGAACTGGATTACTCAACAGTCCGATGCCGAATGAAAGTTTACTTCAGCGAGATCCACTGTTTATACTCTAGGCAAGTATTCCCCTTCATTCTTCATCTTTTCCTTTGTTCACGGAGACTTTAAATCCTACGATTTCCCCTCCGTTGGTCGTCGATAAGTTGCTCGTTATTGATATCTCTGTTCGGGAAAGCACTCAAATGGACAGAACAAATGTATGGGAAAATAGAAACACTTAAAGTTTTCATGAATTTTAACCATTTACTAACCAGGGGATTCTATTGTATGGCATATTAAACAAATCTTACGCAATTTCCGATTCGTTTAGTATGTAAATCGCCAAAATCCGTTCGCGGCGAAAATAGTTATTAACGTTAACTTTATTTCATAAAAACGTGACCTGTTTTCTGATTTGACACCCTTAATGAAAGACGTAGTTCTACGTCAAAAATTAGAGGAATGACCGCATTTGCGTAGGACTACGAAGTTATTGGCGGCGAGAACAAACATTATAGAAATTAAACATTTGGTAGCACTGACGTGGATCAATGAACGAATGCTTGTACTTAGGAGTGCAAAGCAACAAAAAGCAAATTTGATCACATCGACAAATTAAATCTCAATTATCGTGTTCTGTTGATTATTCGCACTCTAGCGCCAAACTAAAACACTGAACTTATTGAATGTCCGATTAGTTTTTCAGTACCTCTTAGTAGTATTACATCTCTCAAAAATATTGCGTATGACCTCACAAAAAATATTGACTGGAGAAAATTTGCAGAAATAATATCTGAAGCACTTGTTTCAATGAATGAACTTCCTCCACTCGAATAGTATAACTTTATATCGAGTTTGATTTACGAAAGCGCACTTCAAGCTCAAAAGAAACGTGTTCCTGCTACCACTTTCCGACGTCGTCCTCCATCACTTTGGTGGGACAAGGAGTGTTCAAAGGTCTACCTTGAAAAATCATCCGCCTTCAAAAAATTCCGGTAAACTGGACTAGTGGAATGGGTTCGAAAGTACCAAGCTCTAGAAGCCAAACTAAAAGGTGTGATTAAAGCAAAAAAGCGTGGATATTGGCGAAAGTTCGTCAATGGATTGTCAAGGGAGACCGCTATGAGCACTCTTTGGAATACGGCTAGGAGAATGCGTGGCTGGAACCATACAAATGAAAGTGAGGAATACTCTGACCGTTGGATTTTAAAATTTGCAAGGAAGGTTTGCCCCGATTCCGTCCCTGCACAACACATCGTGCGCGATATACCGCTTCAAAGCGATTATGAGAATTTTTCAATGGTGGAATTCTCAATTGCACTTCTCTCATGTAACAATTCAGCTCCGGGGTCGGACAAGATTAAATTCAACTTGTCGAAGAATCTTCCCGACTTGGCAAAACAGCGTTTGCTGAACTTATTCAACAAGTTTCTGGAACTGAATGTTGTCCCGCATGACTGGAGACAAGTGAGAGTGATAGCCATACGGAAACCCAACAAGCCGGCTTGCGATCACAACTCGTATAGGCCGATTGCAATGTTATCCTGTATTCGTAAATTGTTAGAGAAAATGATTCTACTTCGTTTGGACAAATGGGTCGAAACGAACAATTTGCTGTCAAATACGCAGTTTGGCTTCCGCCGGGGTAAAGGGACGAATGATTGTCTCGCGCTGCTATCTTCTGAAATTCAAATTGCATTTGCTCGTAAAGTACAAATGGCTTCTATTTTCCTGGATATCAAAAGGGGAATTTGATTCAGTTTCCATGGAAATTCTCTCAGAGAAGCTTCATAATCGTGGACTTTCACCAATTCTGAATAATTTCTTGTACAATTTACTGTCAGAAAAGCACATGACTTTCTCTCATGGCAGCTCGAAATCTTCTCGTTATAGTTTTATGGGCCTACCACAAGGCTCCTGCCTAAGCCCCCTCTTGTACAGTTTTTACGTCAATGATATAGATGATTGTCTAACTAGAGATTGCACTTTGAGACAACTTGCAGACGATGGAGTTATTTCCATCACGGGTACTAATCCCGTCGTTCTGCAAAAGTCGTTGCAAGATACCCTGAACAATCTGTTCACGTGGGCCCTCAAGCTGGGTATCGAATTCTCTACGGAGAAAACTGAAATGGTCGTTTTTTCTAGGAAGCACGAACTCGCCCATTTCCAGCTTCAACTATCCGGCAAAACGATCCAACACTCTATGGTTTTCAAATACCTGGGTGTATTTTTTTTTTATCCAAAATATATATTTTTATCAAGGCTCATATGGCGTCAACCTGACGGGGCCGGGAGTTCAATATTTTGACAATGTTTGCCTTATAACTATGTTAGTAATATGTAACCGATTACTCGCGGTTGGCTCGAGGTTAGTATTACAAGTGTTTTCGTAATTGTGATGTTGCTGTCTTCAATGATCTGTACCTGTGCCCGACACGGGATACTTCCTATTGGGATGCAGCTGACCATAAATCAGCAACGCCCCCCTAGTCTGTACCCCATATCTAGCGTGGTGCGTCTTCTCGAGGAATCCAGGATAGAATGGTCACTAGCCGGCGCAATCATCGCATTCGCAATTACTCTGTCAATTTTGATCTGTCCATGCGACAAAAGATCCATGGAATCCCAGATCATCTAGGCTCCGATTATATTCCGGAGATATTTTCGGCAGAATATGGGAAAGTTAGATCTGATAAAATGTTCTTTACTAACGGTTCATACATAAACGGGTCCACTGGTTTCGGCATCTTCAATGAAAATTCCAGTGCCTCTTTCAAACTCAAAGATCCTTGTTCCGTATATGTCGCTGAACTGGGTGCGATATACTATGCTCTAGGGATCATTGAAACACTGCCCATCGACCATTATTTTATTTTTTCAGACAGTCTCAGCTCAATAGAGGCAATCCGCTCAATGAAAGTTGATAAACGCTGATCTTATTTCCTAACAAGAATAAAACATCTCTTGAGTGTTTTTGTCGAAAAATTATTCAAGATTACCTTAGCATGGGTCCCCTCTCATTGCTCGATTCCGAGGAATGAGAAAGCGGACTCGCTAGCTAAGGTGGGCGCATCAGAAGGCACACTTTTTGAAAGGCAAATTGTTTATAATGAATTTTTCCACATTCCTCGTCGGCACACGCTCGTGGAGTGAAGATGAGTTCGGTCGTTGGTTACTCACGATTATCCCTAAGGTCTCGACGAGTGCATGGTTCAAGGGATTGAATGTAGGTCGTGATTTCATTCGCGTGATATCTCGGCTTATGTCCAATCACTACAACCTATTCGCGCATCTTTATCGCATTGGGTTCGCAGCAAACAATCTTTGTGATATTGGCGATGGCTACCACGACATCGAGCATGTTGTCTGGTCGTGTATCCGGTTCCATGCTGCTCGCTCTCAGCTCTCTAGAGCATTGAGGGCACTATGCAGACAATCGGATATCCCCGTCGGGATATCTTAGGTAGTCGTGATCCTGATCTTCTGCTTCATCTATACCTGTTCCTCAGAAACGCCGATGTCAACGTTTAATAATGTTTCCTCCGTTGTATCCCTGTATCATATCCCTCCTATCCAATCGATAAACTATTATTTAGTCGCGGCAATAGAGTATGTGTATCTTTACAGATACACAGGTCGAAGGTTGTGCAGGCCACTGATCATTCAACAAGAGCCTAAGGTTGTACCGCTCATGACAACTCTACACGAGCTAAAGATTGTACCGCCCAGTGACCATTCTACCCTGGATTCCTCGAGTCAAGAGAGATGCACCACGATTGATATAGGGTACAGACTAGGGGGGCGTCACTGATCAATGGTCAGTTGCACCCCAATAGGAAGTATCCCGTGTCGGCCACACATACATAGTACTGGAGACTGCAACATCCCAATTATGAGAATCTTTGTAATACTAACCTCGAGCCAACCGCGAGTAATCGGTTACATATTACTAACATAGTTGTAAGACAAAAATTGTCAAAATATTGGACTCCCGGCCCCGTCAGGCTAACGCCACATGTGCCCTTATAAAATATATATTTTGTAAAAAAAAATAAATAAAAGAATCCACTATGCAGCATAGAGGTGGGCAAAGCGGTTCGCTTTAATGAACCGTTCAGCGACCAACCGTTAAGTGAACCAGTTCTTTTGAGCAGGTCACGCACTCTTTCGTACAGTTGAGGGACATGTCAAACCAAGTATAAAAAGAGTGGGATGTTATGTAGGACATATCATTCATATTATGCCGTTCTTATAATTGTTCGTCCGTATTTTGTTAGAAATAACCTAGCACAATAGAAATCAAACTTTAATTTTGAAATTTTGATTTTGTATGAGTCGTTATTAATTTTTTTTTTTCAGCACAAACGAATTAAATTAATGAGAACCTTCACCAATTATGTTGAATTCGTCAATGAAACAAATGGACTAAAAGATACTGCAGCCTTAGAATTTTATATAAATGTAAATGTATAATAACACTTTTTTATAATGAATAAACTTGACATTGCATAAACAAAATCCAAACAAACTCCAGAATTCACAGAAGCTTCCTTCAGCCAGTAATAAATATAAAATAGATTTTTAGAATGCATCGAAATTCCTAAAATAACTCTTTAGTCGAAAGTTTGTAAGGCCCTGAAACGGACCGATGAGTTTGCGTTGTTTTGTAGACACAGCTCAAGCCGGATAATTCATTCATGTTTTCGCGAGAGCAATACACGCACTCAGTATGCATCGCGATATTTTTCTCGTACTACACACAGTGTGGGTCTAGGCGATTGAGTATTTGTCCTCCACTACCGTTATCTATCTGATAACGCATAAAATCACCAACACTCTTCTGCTTTGACTCTGCTCTGCAATACTCTTCTGCTTTGATTCTGCTCTGCACTATGCTTGCTTCTTGCTCGTTCTGAAGATGCATTCTGTGGTGAAAACCTAGTTCAATAGAAACGGAGGTACATACATACACATTTTATCTTTCTATTTTATCTGAGTGATACTTTGTACAACTGACAAAGAGGTATTGACTCCCGAAAGTTTACATCACGAGAACACGATAGGAAAATGTGTATTCTTCATTTTTTCTTATTTTAAATAATTTATGGGTTGAGGAACCGTACAGTATAAATTTCCGATTTGTTTGGAATGCAAACCATCAAATCCCGTTCGGAGCTAAAATAAATATTAACGGTAAAACTATTTCATAGAAAAACGTGACCTGTTTTTTTTTTGATTTGGTACAGTTGAAGAAAGACGTAGTCTCATGTCAACAAATAGGTAATGATTTCATATTCATATTTCCATACACATATTATATTTTAATTTTTATTGACTAATGTGAATTAGTTCGAATACAACTTTTCATCGTCGTGAATATATATATATATATATATATATATATATATATATATATATATATATATATATATATATATATATATATATATATATATATATATATATATATATATATATATATATATATATATATATATATATATATATATATATATATATATATATAGAAAAAACATTGTGCATGTGGAGGTTTTAGGGTGCAATTAATGATTCTAATGTGGTCAGACACATCCCCCCCTCACCCCCTCTCTAGGTGGTTTTGGGGCTGCCATACAAATGAAACACAAATTTCTGCATCAATCGAGAATTAAACAAGCAAGCTAAACCAAATTTGGCATGTGGATGTGTTTTTGGATGCAATGAATGTTTCTATGGTGGTCAGATACTCCTGCAATAATTAGTTTACGGTGGTAAGACACTCCACCCTGCTCTCTAAGGGGGACTACCATACAAATGAAACACACATTTCTGCATTACTAGAGAATTAATCAAGCAAATGGAGTCGAATTCGGCATGTGAAAGTTCTAGGGGACACGAAACGTTCCTATGTTAGATAGATACTCCTCCCCTCTCTCTGAAGGAGAGGGGGCTGATAGTTTGATAAAACGCACTCGTATATCTTCTTCTATATGTATAAATAAAAATGGATCACCGAATGTGTTGATAAGAGCAAAACTCGGGAAAGGAATTGTCCGATTTAGGGCCGTCTCCATTCTATCATATTTTGTGTATCAAACATTTATTCCATGTAACGGATAAACGCTTAGTAAAAAAACGTGAATGTTATAACGAAAAATAAATTTTGGGCGGGACTAAGTTTGCCGGGTCAGCTAGTATACTATTAAAACTACTGTAAATCATGGAAAATACAACCTTACAAGACAACCTAGACCTTATTTGACACAGGATCGCTGAATTAGAGCATTCAAAAAAGTGGGTAAATCTTGATCATATTTTCGTCTGGACAAACCAAAATCATTTACATTATGCCAGTTTGAAAAAACTAGTTTCGAGGAAAACTCGTTTGAAGTTTTGTGTGAAGGCCGTAGTATAGGGTGTTCAATAAGTTCGAATACAACTTTTCATCGTCGTGTAGGTGCGAACCATGTGCGTTCTGTGTATAGATATTGGTGTCAGCTTTGCCTCATATATAGCTAACCGACGCGCACGGTTTCGACAAGCTGCCATTTGTTGTTTGTTTACCTCGCACGACGAAGGCGCCATATTCCGACGGTTGAAATCCCTTTGGAGCATCTGAACATGGAATTTATTACGCGATGCTACAAATTTGAATGTCGGAAACGGAATCGAAAAATATTGATAGGTATCTTCTGTACGCACATATTTGTTTGTCTGCGTTTCATTTTATGCTGTTTGTATTTGTGTTTACACCACACATTTCATTTTGAATGGGAGGGAGTGGTATGGATGGGGATAAGGATAGAGATGAATTTCAATGAAATTCGAAACGCATGTCAACATTCGCGCTTTGGTCGCGAACAATGAAAAATGAATAAATTAAAAAATCAATAAAAGTTGACGAATAAACTGTATTTTGATTTTTTAACACATTTTTAAAGTGTATTCGAACACTTATTGAACACCTTGTAGATAACAGTTGTTTCGTTGAAAGCGACCATTGACTGAACAACCACTAGGGTATGCGATCAAAAAACCAGGCCTCAATATCTCATCATGCTCGGCCTAATGTTACTTGACTGATTAAGACTTATTTCAAAATAAGCATGTGAGAAGCTTTGTCTCAAATACAATCTGATTCTGCTTCTGGCTACATCTGGTTTCGATCGATGCAGAGCACTCTCACTCACTTTCTGATTCCGATGACATAGAATGGATAATTGTTGAAAGAAGAGGTGAAAATCAGGATTCACCGCAATTAGTGATGTGATTATGCTGAAATAGACTTCAACCATTCGACGGAATAAAATCCCAAATGTATTTCAATACAATGCGACCGACAATATATTTCGCGAATGTATGTATGAAATTCTCAAATAATTTACACGTGGCGGCGGGAGGTATATGCGAGCACCGGAGTGCCAATGGATGTATGGAAAAAAAGTGACCCTCGAATTTTCATAGCGAACTTGATTAAAAATGTTGATTCCCACGAAAAACTACCCTATGCAAAGTATCAGCCCAATCGGGCTTTATTTACTAGTGTCGCACAGCGGTCAAAGTTTGAGTTTTTTAAAAACCAAAAAATCGCCCAGGGGGAGTAAAGGAAATTGGAGTTTTCGAAAAAAAAAATGTGATGCCAAATATCTTCAAATAGCATCAAACGTCGAGATCTACTGTCATCTCGAATAAAAATTTTTTGTCAAAAATCGACGCTCTGGAACTCCCCCCTTGGGTGATTTTTTGGGTTTCAAAAAACATTGCCCGCTGTGCGACACCAGAAAATGAAGTCCGATTGAACTAATAATTTGCATAGGGTAGTTTTTCGTGGGAATCAACATTTTTAATCAAGTTCGCTTTGAAAATTCGAGATGACCATTTTCATTGGCACTCTAATGAACACGGTTAAATGTTTTTACCGATTCGAAATGTACAAAGGTTTTTTTTGCATGAACTCAATATAAATAATATCAATGATCAAAAATTTGGAAATATTCCAATATCCCTGGAAACGCAATATTCCTGGAATTATTTTCCGGATCAACACCTAGTTGAAATGTCAGCACAAATAAATTTAACAATTCTTGTAACCCACAATGTACTCACTTTACATACAGACAAAATCGGAGCCTGTCCCAAAAAGGACGGAAGTTTGCCAGCACTATAAAAAGACGGAGCTCTCGACGACTGACTCTCAGACCATTTTATACAAAGTATATCAAAAGCCAAAGGTAAACCGGGACTACTACCTTTTCAAAAAAAAAACAAGCTAGAATTTTGAGAAACCCGTATTGTAGCATGTAGCTCAATTTAATGTATTATCACACCCAACGAAAAGTGCACGCTAGAGTTATGAAACCGCAGAATATTCTACTCAACCCTAATTACAACTTTCAAACCATCTTTTCCCCAGACTCCAACGGTCCCCCTCTCTAGGTTTGCTCCACAAAAGCATCGATAAGGAATCCAAATCGTCGGAGAAGGACAGCTCGAAGCTGGAAACGAAACGAAAAAAGGCCGAGGATTCGGTCAAGAAGGCCGACGTCGAGTACTACACCCTCTGCATCCGTGCCGAACGTGCCCGCGTCGACTGGGAGATGTCCGTACTGCGGGGATCCTCGATGCTGCAGGCACTCGAAAACCAACGGTTGAGCCACTTCAAAAACTACGTCTCCAGCTATCTTCGGCTTGCGTACGAAATGAACCCACTGCTGTCGAAGATCGTCGACCGGTTGGGGCCCCAGGTGCAGCTCTGCAACGTCCAGAAGGACCTGGACGTGCTGAAGACCATCCGGAGGGCAACCGAGGGACCGAGCGAACAGCTGCTGCCCGATTTCTACTCCGAACACACGACGCTCGCGATGAACCGCGAACGGCGGAAGCAATCGCTGGTCAAACTGCTGCAGCTCATCCGCCAGGACCTGGACCGGGAGCGGAGATCAAGGAACAGCCTGAAGGGTTTCTCGCAAAGCTTCGAAACGAATGTGGAGGGCAACCAAAACATAGCGGATAAGCTGTACCACGTAAATGTTTTCCAACAACATATGGGAAGGTCTGTTCTGAGAGTTTTTTGTGTGTTTCTCTTGCAGATAAGATCAATGCTGACGTATCTGGAGGGAGCAAGATATAAGCTGCAGTCGGCACTGTTCGAGCTGGATCACAAGCCCCGGTCGAGCCATCCACTTGCGCAGCATATACAGGTGTGTGATGTGATATTGCGATACGAAAATATTCAAAGATCTATATTAGAGTGCCAATAGATGTATGGGAAAGAAGCAACCTTCGAATTTTCGAACAGGTCTTTCTCAAAAATGTTGACTCTCACGAAAAATTACCCTATGCAAAATTTCAGCTCAATCGGACTTCATTCACTAGTGTCGCACAGCCGTCAAAGTTTGAGTTTTTTGAAAACCGAAAAATCACCCAAGGGGGAAGTACTTGAAATCGGGGTTTAAAAAATTTCGATGCCAAAAATTTTAAGATTGCATCTAACGTCGAGATTTTCTGCTATCTAAAAATGTTTTTGTCGTAAGTCGATTTTTCAGACGGAGAAACGACCGAGTGCCGACAAGTTAATCTTGACAAAATGAAATGTTTCATATAATTCGAAGATATTTGGCATCAATAGGGAGGGCTCCCATACAAATGAAACACAAACTTCTTCATAACTCGAAAACCAATCAAGCAAATGGAGCCAATTTTGGCATGTGGATGTTTTAGGGGTCAAGCAATGTTTCATACCAATGAAATCATTCATCAATCATTAAAAAAATACCAAAATCTTTTTGAAAAAAAACTTGCTGAAAATAAATTATTTAAAAAATTCAAATCCATTTTTCTCAAAAATGTATTTTATTAAAATTTTCAAAAAAAAAATATGAATAGCCCTTACAATTTCCAACAAGTCGTCCATACATCGAAAGATGGGCACTTTTACAGGGAAAAAGTGTTTCTAACAACAAATTTGTCATGTTTTCTTTGAAAAAATTACAACTACAGGGCGGACTCGATTATATATAGCCGATCATTTTTTTTCAACAATTATTTTCAAATCCTATACATAATCGAGTCTCGATAAAATATTTTTTTCTTTAATGTACAGGGTGTCCATTTAAAGTGGAAGGATTTGTTTTTGCAATAGCAAAGTAAAGAAGTGGAATTTTAATTTTTTTTTTAAATTCATTTATTTTGGTCCAAGGAGATTTGTTCTAACTACTTTTTGATTATCTAACTACTTTTTGATTATGATATCTCGTAAATGACCGCCTCTGGCCTTGACCGCAAAATGTGCCCTTTTTTCGGCATTTTCCATCACTTTGCCCAATGTTTCGGCCGATATGGCAGCAATTTCTTGTCGGATATTGTCTTTCAGCGCAGCCAGGGTCCTTGGTTTACCAGTGTATACCTTGGATTTTAAATATCCCCATAAAAAAAAAGTCAGAAGGCGTCAAATCAGGTGATCTCGGTGGCCAGTCATAATCGCCGTTTTTCGATATTAATCTTCCGGGGAACATTTCGCGCAATAATTTGGTCATGGCAGCCGCTGTATGGCATGTAGCGCCGTCCTGTTGGAACCAGTAATTGTCCAATTCATTTTCACGAACAAATGGCAATAAAAAGATGCCTAACTCTTGCGAACGATGGCGACCTGATGTCGATGGAGTCTCTGCAACACTGGCTCGAACGGCATCAATATTCTCGTCGAAACGTCTTGGTCGTTGTCTGGACAGATGACTGGCATTACCAACACTACCAGACGATATAAATTTGGCATATAATCGACGTATAGTGTTGTCTCCAGGCGATGTTTTAACTTTACTTTTAATTTTTCCACGCACGTTTACATGTACAGCTGAACAATTTCAGCGCGTTGTTTAGGTGTGTATTGTTCCATGGTCAAAATTGTACTGAAATGACGCTTCCAACGCGGTATGACATTTGTTAATCTGACATCTCTGTCAAAAGTTATGGGGTTGCCAGATGCTTCCACTTTAAATGGCCCACCCTGTATGAATGTCAAACATTAATAGAAATATAGCTTTTTTGTGATTCGATTATGTATTGGATTCGAAAATTAACGTTGAAAGTGAAATTGCGATTATATATAATCGAGTCCGACCTGTAATCCCAATTTAGTAATAGACAAGATAGCGATATAGTGTATTTGACAAAGTTTTAGATCTTATTAAAATATGAACTTTTGTCGAAGACGTCAACTTTCTATCATTTATAGTTTCTGGAATATAGGGCATTTTTGTATGGAGACACCTGAAAAAAATAATGTTTTATTCGTAACATTTTTGTGTGTAAATTTTCGCTTTGACATGTTCTTTACATGTTTCTGAAAAAAATTAGCAGAGCATGTAAATCACGATAGTTTATAAATACAAATGTTACTAATTAAACATTTTAGTAATTTTTCAAAGAAAAACATCAAAAATTTGTTGTTCAAAAAACTTTTTCTCTCATCTTCCAATATATGGGTGGCTTGATGGAAAATGTAAGGTATATTCATATCGATTTTTTTCTGAATTTCAAGAAACATGTTTTCTAGGAAAATTAATTTTAATTTAATTTTTTTTTTTCAATGGATTTTTTTTCAAAAATTTACTTGATATTTTCTAATGAAAACATCAATAATTTCCTACATTTCATTCACTGACTAAAATTTTGTAGGTCTGATAGATTTTGTGTGAGAAATTTTGAGTTTTTTTTTCGAAAAATCTAACTTTAAAAACTATAAGATCTACAAAATGTTGGTTAAAGAATAATATGTATATTATATATATATATATGAATAATATGAATTATCCATGTTTTCATAAAAAAATATCAAGCAAATTTTTTTTTAAAAAATCTCATGATTTTTTTTCAAAATTTTGCTTGATATTTTTTTATGAAAACATGAATAATTCCCTACATTTTATTCTTTAACCAACAAAAATTATTTTGAAAATTAAAATTTATTTTTCTCGAAAACATGTTTTTTTAAAATTCAGAAAAAATAGATATGAATAGCCCATAACAAGTAACTCATACACCGGAAGATGGGCACTTTTACAGGAAAAAATTTTCGAACATCAACTTTTTAATGTTATTCTTTGAAAAATTACTATTAATGTTTAATTCGTAACATTTGTATGTATAAATTATTGCGATTTACATGTTCTGCTAACTTTTTCTGTATTCAAAACCATGTCAAGAACATGTCAAACGCGAGAATTTACACACAAAAATGTTACGAGTAATATTATATTTTTTTTCAGGGGTCTCCATACAAAAATGTTCTATATTCCAGAAACTATTAAAAATAGAAAGTTTACGTCTTCGAGGAAAGTTCATATTTTAATAAGATCTAAAACTTTGTCAAAAACACTATATCGCTATCTTGACTTTAAACAAAATAATAATTTGTCGTAATTTTGACGTGGGACCGGAGTAAAGGGTGTGTCACATCAAATTGCATCACGGAAAAAACGCTGTAGAAATTTAATATTTAGGAATTATACCTTCAGCTTTCGCTTATAATCAGATAAGAGTGTATAGATCACGTTGGCCATGCTTCACTGTCAATTTTTCGTAAATCTAGAAAAATGTCGTCGAACGAAAAAGAGCGTCGTGAATTAATCCTGCGCACTCATTTCGAGAATCCGGAGTTGTCACATCGGGACATCGGTAAGATGCTGGGAATCGTCCAATCCACGGTCAGCAGAGTACTAAAACGATACTTCGAGAACCTAACCATCGACCGGAAGGTGAAGAACGGCAAAAATGGATGCTCCGTCAGTGAAAAAGATCACAAGCGCGTAGTTAAGCAGTTTAGACGTGATCCGAGAAGTTCGGTCCGGGATGTCGCCAATAAGCTGAATTTGTCAAGTTCATTCGTCCAGCGGACCAAGCAACGGGAGGGCCTGCGTACAAACAAGGTTCAGAAGGCTCCTAACCGCGACGAAAGGCAAAACATGGTGGGGAAGACGCGAGCCCGGAAGCTGTACACCGAAATGCTGACGAAGCCGCATTGCCTGGTAATGGACGACGAAACCTACGTCAGAGCGGACTTTCGTCAGCTGCCGGGCCTGTTGTTCTTCTCCGCAGAGGACAAATTCAGCGTTCCGGAGGAGATTCGCAAGCAGAAACTATCCAAGTTTGCCAAAAAGTACATGGTGTGGCAAGCGATCTGCTCTTGCGGAAAGCGGAGCGCCCCCTTCGTGATGACCGACACGGTAAACGGGCAGGTTTACCTTAAGGAGTGCCTACAGAAGCGCTTACTACCACTATTGAAGCAGCACGAGGGCCCGACCATCTTCTGGCCGGATCTCGCTTCGTGCCACTATTCAAAGGACGTGTTGGAGTGGTACGAAGCCAACGGGGTCACCTTCGTGCCAAAGGAAATGAACCCGCCCAACGCGCCGGAGCTTCGCCCAATAGAGAAATATTGGGCGATTATGAAGCAGGTCCTCCGGAAGAACCCAAAAGTTGTCGAATCGGAGGCGGACTTCAAGAGAAAATGGATTTCTGTTCAAAAAAAACAACAACCTGACGTTGTACAGAACCTTATAGACGGGGTACAGAGGAAGGTGAGAGCATACGGGCTTGGGCGTATGCTCTCACCCGTATACGGTATGAATAAAAAGAAAATGCCAAAAGTTGTTTAATAGTTTTTATTTTACTGTCTAAAATTTTCAAAAGGATCGGTTTACTGGGCGAATTTCTACAGCGTTTTTTCCGTGATGCAATTTGATGTGACACACCCTTTATATGGGGGTGAAATTAAAACCTAAACACAGAACACGCAGGAAAAAAATGAAAGATTTTGAATGCTTATAACTCGAACATTTCTTAATAGATCGGAAAGATGTTTGCATCAATTGATAGGAAATATTTCTACGCGTCTATCACAATTGATTTCAGAGGGAAATGTAAAATACAATGATCTTTTGAAAATTCTTTCATTCACATATTTTGGTAGTCTTAGGCATCACATCAAACGTGAAGGACGGTTATAAAATTTGCTTGTAACGAAGAATTCAATCTATTACAATGCATTAACTGATGTTTCATGGCAATTGTTCAAACTTTTTACTTACAAAGCAGATATATTGAATTCAATTGAATTCGATTTTTTTTTCTCATTCAATCGATAATTTAATCAATATAATACAAATGCTTACTAAGATAACGGTAGTCCCACGTCAACCTTGCAGTTATATCATATATATAACCCACTCTTATTTTCGAGAAAAACTTGAAAAACCAAATTTCAGCTAGATTTTTTTTTAAATTTTGGTATTCTATTTTAAAAATTTAAACAATTTCCTACATTTCATCCTTTGACCCGAATTTTGTAGATATTATAATTTTTGAGTCATAATTTTTTGTAAAAAACCAACAAAAAATGTTTGGTCCTTTTCAAAAAGTAGTCTAATTCTTTTTTGAATATGCAATGTATGCAAAGTAGCTTAAAAGACCCATGTGTTTAAACCAACAACGTTTCGCTGCTATCAGAGATGGTGCTGTCAACGACCAGTCGAGTTGGCATGAAATTCGTTGAAAGTGAAATGAAAGACGTAGTCTTACGTCCAAAGAAGCTGTAAAAACGTAGGTGCGCTTATTGAAATTTTTCTCACTGTATTATGTAAAAAACACAGCTTTCAAGAAAAGAATATATATATACAGTAGAGGGGCAATGAAAATGGTCATCTCGATTTTCAAAAGTTACCCTATAAAAAATGTTCACCACCTCGAAAAAATACCCTGTGCAAAATATCACCTCAATCGGACTTGAGTGGAGTGGCGCAAAGCGGTCAAAGTTTGAGTTTTTTGAAAATCAAAAAATCACCCAAGGGAGGAGTACAGAAATTCGGAGTATTCAAAAATATTCTTTTCGATGCCAAATGTCATAAAATTACATGAAACGTCGAGATCTAGTGTTATCTCGAAAAAAAAATTTTTTTGTCAAAAATCAGCATTCTGGGATATAGTTTTTTTTCGGAGTACGAAACGAAAAGTATACCATATGCAAAATATTAGCCCATTCAGACTTCATTTACTGGTGTCACAAACGTTAAAATTTGAGTTTTTTCGAAAAACGAAAAATCACCGAAAACTAGGTTTTCGGCAAATGAAAAATCATAACTCAAAAAAGAAAAAGAGCGCCTCTCTGGTTTTGACATATGTTATGTGAAAAATCTTCAGCTTTTCAGAAAAATATAAAAAAAATATAGCGCCCTTGGTCCCTAGACTATGGAAACAATAAAAAACGAACACAATCAATAATAACGAGAACAGAATTCGAATTTTCTACAAGTGGTGACCAGGTGATTGGCTTTAATTTGATATGTCGATCATCTGAATCGGTCTAGTAGTTCAAAAGTTATAAAAAATTATTAAAAGAAAAAAGTTGATTTTTCGGACAACCCTAAAATGGATATGGTCACCCTACTGAAAAAATAAAAAATACGGTCTAATGGTTTGCGACAAAGAACAAAACTTCCACTTTCCACGAAATTCTGAGAACCACTATATCGGTTTGGCATGGAATGGCTGTATATTGGAGTGCCAATGGATGTATGGGAAAAATGACCCTCGAATTTTCAAAGCGAACCTGATTAAAAATATTGATTCCCACGAAAAACTACCCTATGCAAAATATCAGCTCAATCGGACTTCATTTACTAGTGTCGCACAGCGGTCAAATTTCAAAAATCCTGATTTCCGTTACTCCCCCCTTGGATGATTTTTTTTTTCAAAAAACTCAAACTTTGACCGCTGTGCGACACTAGTAAATGAAGTCCGATTGAGCTGATAGTTTGCATAGGGTAGTTTTTCGTGGGAATCAATATTTTTAATTAGGTTCGCTATGAAAATTCGAGGGTCACTTTTTTCCGCTACATCCATTGGCACTCTAGTATATATAGCATATAGCACCCTAAAGTGGAAATGGTCACCTCAACGAAAAAATGAAAAATACGGGTCTAATGTTTAGAATGACTGTTTCATTATATTTTCTGTATCAAACATATGTATTCCATGTTACGGAGAAACATGTTATTTGGAAGTGATTAAATAATTTATTAAATCTAAGATTAAAGAACGTGAATTGTGTCTGAAAATAATTTTATACTGACGAGTTTTAATAGAAGAACTAGGAAATTTATAGTAAAAAGAAATTGTAAAGGATCAATGGGTAATCAATCAATGAAGAGTTCTGCGATCGGACCCACGAATTTTCGTTTCGTAAGAAATCGTGAGTGGTTAAAAGTATTCATATTAAAAAAATCAATTATGAGCGAGGCGAAGTTCTCCGGTTCAGCTAGTCTATATATATATATTAGGGTGGCAGCGAAAATGGCCATGTCAAATTTCAAAAACTGACCATGTACATTTTGTTTATTGGCCCAAAAGTAACCTATGCAAAGTTTCAGCACAATCGGATATGATTTAGGGGTGCCTCAAAGCTCTCAAAGTTTTTGATTTTTAATGCTCGAAAATCTTCCAGGGGGAGAATAAAGGAAATTTAGAAAATCGAAATTTTTTTCGATGTCAAGTGTCTTAAAAATGCATAAAACGTCGAGATCTGGTGTTATCTCGAAAAACAATTCTTGACCGCAAATCAACGTTTTGGACTGAGTGACCAAAAAATCAAAACTTTTTGTGCTTTGAGGCACCCCTAAATCATGTCCGATTGAGCTGAAACTTTGCACGGGTTATACTCCATACCTTCATTGCCTCTCAGACTAAGTCCCAAAAGGTTTTTTCTTCGAGATGACACCAGATCTCGACGTTTCATGCATTTTTAAGTCATTTGGCATCGAAATAAAAATTTTGATTTTCCAAATTTCCTTTGGAAGATTCTCGAGGATCAAAAAATCAAAATTTTGAGCGCTTTGAGGAACCCCTAAATCATGTCCGATTGAGCTGAAACTTTACACAGGTCATTTTTTGGGCCAACAAAATGTACATGGTCGGTTTTTGAATTTCGATGATGAAATTTTTTCCCTACATCCATTGCCATCCTAATATTTATATATAAAAATGGAGTGTTGTCTGTCTGTCTTTCTGCTTCTTATGGACTTAGAAACTAATTTCTGCATATCTCAAGAGCAAATCAGGCAAATGGAACCAAATTTGGTATATGAAGGTTTTTAGGGGCAATAAATGTTTCTATGGTGGTTTGACACTGCTCCTCCTCCCTAAGGCAGCAGAGAACTAATCAAGCAAATTGAAAAATGAAAAATCGAAAAATGTTTTGATAGAAGTACTAGGAGTTTTATAGTAAAAGGTAATTTTAAAAGAAGGATTAGAAGATCAATCAATGAACAGCGATTGGACCAATGAACGTGCGCTTAGTATGGAAACGTGAATGTTTGAAGATATTGCTAACAAAAAATAAATTTTGGGCGGGACAAAGTTTACCGGGCCAGCTGGTTATCTATAAATTTCATACTTTTCGCCCCTCTAGATTACACGAGACAGAACAGGGCTACAGACGAGTGTGCTGAAGGTTCCACTGTGGCTGAAAAACGAACAGGAAGAGGATGATGGACAGGTGTCTAGTACCAACTGCGGTTTGTCCGATATTGGCGAGCAATGCGTGGACATTAAGAACGACACGTTGATCAAACACATGGCTCAGAAGTACGGCAGGGGCAAGACCAGCTGCGATGAGAGTGATCACTATGTAAGTGATAGATTATGAAACCAAGTCGTCGGTCAAATTTTACATCACATATTTTCAGGGCATGAACAAATCGAACGGTAACACGAAGACATCCCAGGTTGAAAACGGCCCAACTTGGGACCGTGGCGTAGCGGATGGTGTATCCAACCAGCCAGATTCAGATTTTGGTGAGTAACCAATTATTTGAAAGGTTTCTCTGATTTCAATTTCTTATTCCCACAGACGAATTCTCCTCCCAGGACGAGGAAGAGGATAGAAACAGTGCCAGCGGAGCGCACACGCCTGCTGAAAATGGAAACCACCACGCCAGCAATGGGTACCCTCCGGTAGAGCAGGGGAACTCCGCGGGAACACCCTCCTCAGCAGTGGTTTTGGGTCGCTGCCGAGCCCTGTTTAACTACACACCAAAGCTTTACGATGAGCTCGAGTTGCAGCCGGGCGATATTCTGGAGATTCACATCAAGCAGGAGGACGGCTGGTGGCTCGGTGCTCTCCGAGGCCAGGTGGGCATCTTCCCGGCCACATACGTGGAGGAAATTGCTTGAGCAATGGGAAGAGGGGGGGAAGCATTTTTGTAAATATTAGTTGTGTGCTGTGTGCGAGAGTGTGCAAGAGAGAATCGATTTTAGGTGTGCCTCGAATAATTTTAGCGTTATCTTTTATTTTTTCTCCGCTGTGCAAGATTCTGAAACACGTTTGGAAAATGAAAACCTTCGGGAGATACTTGTTGTGTAATTTATTAATGTTTAATACGTGTTCGTATTTGTAAAAAAACAGTTTTAACATCAGAGCTACAAAATGTTACGGTCCCAAAAGCAATAGAAAAGGAAGCAATCAAAAATCTGTAAATACTGAGGTTCGGATGCAAGAAGAGAACACTAGCGAATCTAGTTTTGTATTGTTTCATATTTAGTACATTTTGGAAAGATTTTAAAGCTTTATATACAAAAAATACAAAAAACGTTATATTATTAGAAAACCCGTCTGTTTTCTTTCGATTGAGCTCGATTGAGTTGGTTCATTCCAGTGTAAAAAAAAAAACAATATTTGCACAATCAATATTTGGCTATCGGTGCGCTGTTCCGACTTTGAGCAGCACAGAAAAAAACACAGTTTATAACTAAAGCACCTCCTCCGGCATGGAGGTGGCCGTCAGCGGCCGTCAAGACGATGATAAAAGTTTGTGGCGCTTCTTGCGGAATGATGACTGTCCCGGAACCGGATGAACGTGAACACGCACATCGTTTAGCGACTGTCGACTTCGGCCAGCGATGGTACCCTCCCAAAACGGGTTGTCTAGTGGACAGAGATCAACATACCTGCGGGGCACGAGCCAATCCAGGCAGCGCAGTATCAGATGGCACAGCGAGATGACTAGTAGGTACGGCCAGACGCCACTTCGGAGGCAGCTGGAATGAAATAAGCGTTAGAAAAACGTTAGAAAACAATGAGTAAAACGGCGCATTCAAAAATAAAAATGAAATGAGTTGAATGTCTGCCATTTTACAATATGGATCGTTTTAGCATCGCACAACGTGTTAATTTTGTTAAATTATACTATAAAAATGATGAAAAACCGGCAAATGTTTTTCGAGCATTACGGACGGATTTTGGTCGTCATGGACGGCCTTCAGAGCACACAATCGCTAATGTAGTGCATAAATTCGAACAAACTGGATCCGTAGCGGATATTGTGAAAGCTGTGCATCATCGTAATGTGCGTTCAGCCGAAAATATTGCTGCTGTTGCTGCCAGTGTGGAGGATGACCCGAATGTTTCGATTCCACGGCGTGCTCAGCAATTGGGCTTGTCAAACACGTCATTGTGGCGAATTTTGCATTTGGACTTGCACCTACATCCATATAAAGTCCAACTGGTACAAAAATTAGAGCGTGGTGACCATGGAATGCGTCGGGCATACGTCGATTGGGTGAACGAACAACAGCAGCAAAATGCTGAATTTTCGCATCAAATTTTCTTCAACGATGAGGCACATTTCGAGCTCGGTGGCTATGTGAACACCCAAAATTTCCGTATATGGGGCTCACAAAATCCACACGTGATTGTTGAGAGGCCATTGCATCCGCCAAAAGTCACTGTTTGGTGCGCATTATGGTCTGGTGGAGTCATCGGGCCGTATTTCTTTGAAAATGAGGACGACGAGACGGTAACTATGAATGGTGAGCGCTATGGCCGCATGTTAACCGATTTTTTTTTTGCCACAAATTAAAGATATGGATACGGATGACATGTGGTTTCAGCAGGACGGTGCCACGTGCCACACAACACGACCGAACATGGCCATATTGCGAACGAAATTTGAGGGACGCATAATTTCGCGTTTTGGTGATGCCAATTGGTCGTCCAGATCATGCGATTTGAATCCGCTAGACATTTTTTGTGGGGTTATGCGAAAGACCGTGTCTATGCCAACTCTCCGCACTCTTGAACATTTGAAAGACAACATTCGTGAAGTTATTATTATGACCGAGATACCGCCCCATATGTGCCGAAAAGTCATCGAAAATTACCTGTTCCGGATCAAGGTGTGCGAGGAAGCCCTAGGTGGATATTTGAATGATGTTGTATTTCACACATAATGGC
The DNA here is from genome assembly GCF_029784135.1 of Toxorhynchites rutilus septentrionalis. Taxonomy (NCBI): domain Eukaryota; kingdom Metazoa; phylum Arthropoda; class Insecta; order Diptera; family Culicidae; genus Toxorhynchites; species Toxorhynchites rutilus. Next base: position 25,296,526 of record NC_073745.1, read on the forward strand.
ATAAACCAAACTTTAATTTGAAAAAAAAAGTTTCATCGAAATTCGAATTCTAAGTATGTTTTATTTCAATTTACTTTCGGAATTTAAAGTTGGAAAACCCTGTGTATATATATAGAAATTTAGCAAATACAGTATCCGTTCTATGAACATCGGTGATAGAGAACATATTGCGACTAAAGCTCCGCCCTCTACCAATTTTTTAGTATAAACAAGCTATTTGCGATTTCACAGCATTCATAACTCATCAGTCATTCAGTTAGCGTCCAGATGGCAGAGTGGCTCTCCAAATGACCTTTCTCAAGGTCGAAGGTTCAGTTTAGTTTTCCAAATAAGCTTTTTTCCAGCCTGGAGGAAATGAAAATTAAGCCCTCTATTATTCAAACCATATTTAACCCTTTCGTTACGAGTGTCGTCTATAGACGACATCCGGGCGACGAGCTGTGTGTACGAGCGTCGTCTTTAGACGACATGAAATTCATACTGCTCTTCGATCACACCAGCGCGATCTGCATACTTTTCGGCGCAGTGCTCCGTACAGGGGTAGCACTTCGGCGGAGCACACTGCCGTAATGAAAGGGTTATACCACCATTATTCAAGTCACAATCTCGCTTCAGCTAGGAAATAGCAGAGTATTCATCAATTGTGTTTTCAGACACAGCTGTTTTGGCCCGATACAAAGAAAGAATGGAAGACAGTAGTGCAATTTTGTTCGGTGGAGGCATCACGTCGATTTTCATTTCGCCTGGTGGAGAGTGCTTCTATACTTTGTGCCCCATCATTTCTGCATCTGCACAGGTGTGTAAATTTCAAATTTCGAAAACGAGAGCGCTCACTGGCGAATAATCAGCCGGATATTTGATAGCGAGTCGCTAGAAGCACTTTATTATTTTTGATTATAATTAAAAGACTTCTTGCATTTGTTCGTAACCTCAAACTCCTCGAAAGAATCCATTCCCAGCAAAATAATTCGATAATCAGCCTAAATATAGAATTAATTTGTTAGTCTCCATTCAATTTTCCTAATCCATTTCTCTATTCGATATAGGTACTTACAATATTACAATTCGCTTCAAAATATGTTCTCAGAATATGCACAAAGTGAGCATAGTGTAAACTGATGAACAGAATTAACGCTGCATATACGCATTGGCTTTCTCAGACTTCCTCAGTTCAATCGCCTCTAGAATTAAAAAAGATCAATCTGAAAAACTAAACATTCGGCCTTGAGAAAGGTCATTTGCCTCGTTGCATCGTTGACTTATTGGTGACTTTTTTTCGATCGATCAATCAATTTTCGTAAATTCGAGCACTTCAACACTGGGTTAAAAGTGGGGTCAAAGTGCAGCGTATTTCAAGCCGGATGTGAAAAGCCATTTTTCAGCGAGGGGAGCTACGTTATTCGAAAACTGAAGGGAAAATTCAATTTTCTTCCGCACCGGCTACTGTGGACTCCCTCACCCACACCCCCACACTCGATTCGGTTCAGATTTCCTGTTGCTGTTCTGAGCGTTCTTTGGAGTGCCGTTTTTGAAAGAGTTAGAAATGTAATTTTGCTAAGAGATTGCTAAGAGTGTTGTTGATGTTTCACCGAGATCCTTCAGCAACTTGTTCAACCATACTGCTCCTTTGCTCGCCTCACTCGAGGCCACGTACTCCAATTTTATTGTGGAAAGAATTACATAGCCATTCCAGAAGTTGATTTTCTTGCGTTTGGGTCTCTAGAATAGTTTGCTTCGGAATATCCGACCAATTTAGCTTTCACAGCGTTATATTGTAGTCGCCAATGTTTCGTCTTCTTCAAATAGCGTATCAGGCGCTCCTCTGCATTTATATCCGCTACAGTTGGTGAACTTACATTGATATAGTTGCACTCACTGCAATATCAGATTTTGCACATATTGCAATGCACAGGAGAGCTCCTACGAGGGTTCCGAAAAATTATTTTTCTTTGACACATTAAATTAATGCCATTTTTGTTTTTGAAAAAGTTTGCGAAAAAATTGGATTCTAGTCACATTAATCTAGTTTAGTCACATGGGAATATTGAAATACTGAGAATAAGCTAACTTTAAAAATCACAACTCAAAACCTCTGATTTCAAACACCTCTGATTTCTGGATATGTTATGTGACAAAAAACTCAAAATATTTAAGGAAATTTTTGGAAAAAATATTTTTCGAACCACTCTAAAATGGAAATGGACACCCTAATGAAAAAATAAATTAAAAAAAATTATTGATATTTATTTTATTTAATGTAAATAATTGTGATGGAGTCCCGAAATCGATTAACGCAAAAATCTTATCAATCCATCATGAAATGACTGAGCAAAAACCGTTTGAAATTGGACAATTTTCACGATGCGATCGATTTTTGTTTTCCAATATGTACCCCAACATATTCCCGAAAGACGTAATTTTACGTTAAAATATAATAACATAAACTCCAGAGTAACATAAATTGTATTTTACAGATTTTACCCAGCATTTAGCTTATTTACCAGCACTGATCCAATCAGCAATGTTAAAATGGAGGGAGTCTTCGTAACCAAATTGATGGCGTATCCATCTTACCGACAAACAATTGGTCGGGATTCTACCAAAAGGAACCAAACGCCAAAAAAACATTATTTTGAGATATTTCAATTTGAAGTTTGGGCTCCCACTAAATGATTTTTTTTTTTTTTTTTTTAAGTTCATAATACGTTTATTTGTCGTTTGTATGATTAGTTAAAATTATTTACATAATATTTAATCCCCGACATCAAAATAAAATTTTAGTTCATCAATATCTATCCTATCATTACATCTATCAATGAAGGTGATATAAGTCAACAATAATTTCAATATCAATGTTCTCTCATTCGCTGCTATCCCCTCCAGTGAGGGCCGGAGAAGATTATCTGAATGGAGAACGCGACGCCTGCCAGTTATCACTAGCAGCTTTTGTTGTAGTAGATCGTACGCAGCCCGTACTCTAGGGCACCCAAAAAATTTGTGTTGTATTGTCTCGATGGTGGCAGAACAGTGCAGACAACTCTCATCGTTTGTTCTCCTCATTACGTACATTAGTCGCCGGTGTGAAAATTTTTCATTTGTCCACATATAAAGGGTGCTGTGTTGCGAAGGCAATAAGTTCCGAGCAGCTATATTCATCCACAAACGTGGCCAATTGATTGCAGGATTTGCTGTTTCGACCTTCGGTTTGGCTGTTTGTTCGAGGAAAAAGTGATGGATGAGGTTGGCGGAAGGTTGTTGTCGGATTTGGAAGGGGAAATTTGGGATATGGTTTAGGATAAGCTTTAGGCAGGGGAGATCTGAAGGAGGAACATTTGTGTGGGAAAGGAAAGAACAGTAGTAAGGAAGAGAGACGATTTCTTGCAGATGTCGATTGATGAGCAGCGCCTTACATTTAAGCGCTGGCAGTTGTAGATTTAGCCCACCATCCTCCCGTCTTCGCGCTAGCTGCTCCATAGGAATGGTTGCACATGCACCACGAAAAAGATAGCTTCGCATAGTGGCTGTTAATTTCGCCACGTGTACTGTAGCCGGAAGCAGATTTGCTGCCATGTACCATATCCTTGATGATACGAAAATGTTTAACAGCGTTACCTTTTGGTGCAAAGATAAGCTGCGTAAGGAATGAAGCCACACTAGACGCGAGAAATTTGTAACGAGTAAGTCCCAATTCGTCTTTACCATTGATCGTATCGAGTTGACGAAAATCACACCAAGAATTTTTATGGAGTTCTCCGTGCGAAGCCATGGAACAACGATGGGATTGGTTATAACGCCGACGTCGATTGCCGTAGTTTTCTCCTCATTCAAACGTGCCCCCGCTGACCGCTCGAAGCGTCGGAATAAATCTCGCATCGCTTCAAGTTTATCGACACTGGTTGAAATGGCACTAATGTCATCTGCGTAAGCGATGATGAGATCTGCTCCACACACTTCTTCTAATCGCCGCAGAAGCGGGTGAAGGTAGAGCACGAACAGATGCATTGAGAGAGGGTCTCCTTGACGGACAGAACGTTTGATTTGAAACGGAGCGGAGAGGTGCCCATTGATGAGTAATCGAGAGGAAGATAATGATGCTATGTGGGAGAGTAAATCCACAAACGCTGTATCGAAGCCCAAAGCTCGCATAGTACCAAACAAGAAGCAATGGTCTACACGATCGAATGCATGGTCGAGATCGAAAGAGATCAATTTTCCTGTTTGCCTGTTCGCTTTTAGTTGTGCGATCCTGTCTTTTAATGCTAAAGTTGCTTGAAATATATTGCGTTTAGCGTTCGAACATTTTTGGGAGCCAGTCAAAACTCCATGAACTCGGAGCACATTCTCCAGCCGCTGTTTTAGAACACGTGATAATATTTTGTAATCATAGTTGATTAGGCTTATTGGCCGGTAGGAGCGTGCGCTGTCCCCCGTCCCTCGTTTTTTCACTAGCACGATCACCCCATCGACGAACTGAGGTGGGAAATTTGACCTGATAGCGTCGTTAAGCACCAAATTCAATTCACGGTGTATTACATCAAAAGTGCGTAAATAAAATTCCTTCGGCAGTCCGTCGGAGCCTGGTGATTTTCTTGATGCGCTCGTGCGGATAGCCGTAAGAATTTCAGCCGTTGTGATGTCATTCATGCACGCTCCATTTACGTCATCTTGTTCGGGTATAATTCTCTCGCACTGAAATGCGCTATTTTCTTCTACATGTCCGGCTGTATATAGATTGGTGAAGTATTCGACCATGTAGTTTTGTATCGCAGTAGAATCATCCATAACTTCGTCTCTCTCATTTCTCAGCCGCTCGATAGTGGTTTTCCGGCGCACTCGCTCGCCCAGCTGGTAGGTCGATAGCGGCTCACCAGCAACGAGGGTTTCGTTAATTCGCACGAACATTTCGGAGAAAGCTCGCTGATGTGTTAGCATCTTTGCTTTTATCCGATTGATGGTGGTAAGCATGGCACGGTTGTTTTGGTAGCCATCGTACGCATGCCGTAGTAGCTGATATAATCGTTGTTGTTCACGATGGAAGATATCAAATGCTGTTCTAGACTTCCATCGGAAAAAAGACTTGATTTTAGGTTTTGCGCACGACAGCCACCATTCCATCCATGAACGGTAATTTTGCCGTTGACGAGTCCAGTACTGCCACCTTATTTGTAACTCGTTTATATTTTCGGCGGTGAGTAGATGTGGACGTAGGGACCAAAAGCCACGACCATGCGCTCTGTCGGGGAGAGGAAGGCAAATTCTTGCGGTAACTGCTTTGTGATCCGAGAAACAGCACACATGGACAGCTGTTGATCTCAGCTGTTCTCGGAGACCATTGCTCACGTAGAGTCGATCGAGCCTGGACGATGAATTGTGTGTGATGTATGTGTATTCCATCTCTCGTGGACGGATTTGCTGCCACACATCAAACAGACGTAGCTGCTGAACGGTGGCTTGAAGAGCGGGACTCGAATTTTGACCAGTCGCATCGCATTGTCTGATAACGCAGTTGAAGTCGCCTCCTAATATGATGTGATCGGAGTGATGACGAAGGTAGTATGCGATGGTGTTGTTAAAAAATCGTTCTCGTTCGGCACGTAGAACGGAACCCGAAGGGGCATACACATTGCACAGCGTAACATTATGAACACGCAGGGCAACTAATCTACCGTCCAGGCTCTTCTCTACGTGTGTGAATTTTATATGTTCTTTCAGAGCAATTGCCGTTCCTCTCCTCGTATGGTCGACATTGCATATAACGTTGTAACCGGGCAATACAAGTTGGTCGTTTTCAACCTCCTGCAGAAATACTATATCTAGCTCCATTGAGCGAACGAATGTGCGAAGGGCGTTAATCTTATTTTGGTTGGTGATGGTGTTGATATTTATCGTTCCAATATTACAGCTTACGTTATCCATTTCTAAATGCATTCGTCGTCAGAAATTCTCACATGTTCATGTTCGGCGGTGATGGTGTCTTCTCCGGAATGGCGCATTTTCTTGCCCGGCGGTTGTCTTCGTGAGCGTCGGCTGTTATTCGAGGTCTGGGAGGTTTGTGAGCAATCGGTTTCATTGCCATCAGGCCTGCGATGCGATGTGATCGCGTTCGGAACAGAAATCGGCGAGAGCTGGATTACAGCTTGTGATGTGGAGGGTTTCATTGTCGCAGGTGTTGCGGGGGGTGGCATCGTGTGTTTCTTGTTGGGTACTGGAGTTTGCATCTCACTTACTCCAAGGAGACTTGGGTGTTGACCCGCAATATCGTTAAGTCCGATTGTACGCGGACCTTTTGTCGGTTTACTTGGATTCGTTTGTTTGTTCTGTAAGGGTTCGGACGGTTTACTTTTCGTTACGCTAGCGTACGATTGATCTGCTGCGAGCTTCTGTACCAGCAGTTTCTTGTTTTGTACACATGGAATGCCTATATGTACAAACTCATGGCAGTGTAGGCAAGTTTGTCGTTGTCCTTTGTACCTCAACGCAGTTTCTTCGCCCTGGATTGTAACGAGAGAGGGAATATTCTTGGTGACTATCATTCGAGCAACACGAACTCCGGTTTTTACACCACCAAATTCGCTGAATCTGTCGTCCCACAGTAGGTCACGAATGCTAATGACTTCGCCGTATTCTGCGAGAAAATCGGTAATCTGGTCGTTTGTGACGCTCTCGGGTAGCTCAAGCAACTTGACTTCTACCGAACCGTCCTCCATCGTAATTCGTATCTTGTAGGTCTTTCCATCAAATACGAAATCGTGTTTGTTGTCGTGCTGTTGCACTATCTTCTCGGCAAGTTGGAAGTCGTTGACCTTAACGAAGGTACATCCAAGTCGTCTGCTGGGCTGGAGTTGGAGAACATTTTCTCTCGTAAGACCAAGCTCCTTCCCAATGAACTTATGGATCTCTTCATGGGAGAGTAACTTCGGAAACTGCGAATAGTCAACGCGAAACGTATTTTCGCGGCGCGGCATCGCGAGGTGTCACGTCGCGGATAACGTTAGAAGAATAACCGATAAAAAAAACGTATTTAGTAGTCCGTGAACGACTTCCGAAATCTGCTTGTCTAAAAACGTCGACTGATCAGCTCGGAAGTTGAGCGCTAACTGAAATGATCGTGGCTGATCAAATCTTTTATTTTATCGTTCACGTGTTACGAACAGGATGTCTTCAAAGCACTGAGAATATGAAAATCTGTAAAATAATACATAAATATAGGAAGAAACGACCTTCAGGTTTGGTTCACATGCACTCAGTTCACTTTGGCAGAAAGACTATGGTTTTCAGTTCAGTGTGGTTGGATGCATTTTAATCTGAATCGTTACTACAATAATAATACTAAAATGTATAAGAAAAACTTGATTCTTAGTGGATGATCAGGTCATAATCAATATCAACAATGTTTTGATCCTTGCGAACCAGCTTCATGCAGAATTCATGGTTTACAGGAGGTCAGGCATCAGGTTGACATCAGATGTTGAATGTCCTTGTACTTCGCACGAGGATAGTTGTACCCATTTGGGTGTAAACTTTCTGGTTCTGGAATGTTATGATCGGAGAAAAATAAGAAAAAGTTCAGCCAAAATGAACCAAGTTAAAAAATGTCACCTAGAGAGATGCCTTCAGAGATTAGATTACGATTCTTTAGGAAAATGAAAAAACAAAATTTTGTAATTTCTAGACGCGCAAAACTTCGTTTTCTTTGCAGCCAGAACGAACCAAGTAAATGCTAACTATTGACATAATATCATTGCACAACACATTAGTATTTTGTAACGACTCTTGACTAATTTCATAAATGGTATATATATTGACTAGCTTTTGCTGTTTTCACAAAATATTATCTTAATAAAGGAAAATAAATTAATTTCAAAATACATTACACTTTGTTCGTTGTGGCTGAACGCCTATCATGACCTAAAATTAAAAATTAAGTGCTCCGCGCGATTCTCTAGCAGTGACTTTAATTGCAAATCGCCAAGAAGGCCTCCGGATGAGTATCCAAACATTCGCTTGCCAAAGGAAACTATCCAACGTAATCAAATATTAACATTTATGACTCCAATAATTAAACAATACGTGAGCCCCCTAAGGGAGAGCCCTGTTTTATGCTACCTATTTGCATTGATTGGGATAGGGTTGCCAGGGTCCCGGTTTTAGCTCTCCGAACGGCATGGTAATTTTATAGTCGATAGCAATGTACTGGAAAAAAGGTAATGAAGATGATAGAGTTTCGAGCAACATAGTATGCGTATAGTATGGCAATACATACACACACTCTTTACAGATGCACGGGCCGAAGGTTGTGCAGTCCACTGATCATTCAACAAGAGCCAAAGGTTGTACCGCTCATGACAACTCTACACGAGCTGATGATTGCGCCGGCTAGTGACCATTCTATCCTGGATTCCTCGAGTCGAGAAAGACGCACCACGCTAGATATGGGGTACAGACTAGGGGGGCGTTGCTGATTAATGGTCAGCTGCATCCCAATAGGAAGTATCCCGTGTCGGGCACACGTACAGAGCATCGAAGACTGCGACATCCCAATTATGAGAACACTTGTAATACTAACCTCGAGTCAACCGCGAGTAATCGGTTACATATTACTAACATAGTTGTAAGCAAACATTGTCAAAATATTGAACTCCCGGCCCCGTTAGGCTGACGCCATATGAGCCTTAATAAAATATATATTTTGGATTAAAAAAAATAGTATGCGTTGCTATAATAATTTCTCAAATATTGACGTCAGTCGTTGTGTTCATCTTTGATTGCCCACCGCATCCATGTGAAAATGCTATTTTCAGGAAGTAACATCGTTAAACTCTTTGATTACGATTTGGAGGCCCTGAAAAGTGCCGTTTTGTTTGGTTGTTGGGTATTGTTTGTTCACTCCACCAGTGTTTACCGTGTGATGATGACAGAAGGATGGTAAACAGTTGTTGGATGGTGCGTATCAGATAAAATATACCGAAGTGGAACGAGATATGATGAAAACCACCCTCTGTGATCCTAGACGAGATGCCTCCAATGTTATGTATGGATGAAATAAAGAAAAAAAACTCACCAATGTAATATAAGATAATTAACAATACCGAACACAATTATCAAATTTTCTCATCAGCAAAAACATGTTACTTTATAAAAAAAAGGTAATTTTCTTTTATAACTTTTACTTTCTGAGTGTTTATTCAACCCAATGCGAATTTTATTGGACTAACAACACCTAATACTATATGTAGAACATATGGAAAATCTCTTTTTCTAATATTTCTTCACTTCTCCAGTGAAAATGATCACAACAAAACAGACAGCTTAAACCGAACGACCCGTTCTCGAGTGGAAACACACCTTTGTTTCTATTTAGAAAAATTGAAATAAATCGTGTTATATATCAAGTCAATTTTAACACAATTGCTCCCTCTACTTTTATGTATTTTCAATGCCGATTTCCGCCAGGCAGCTTGGTTTTGATGTCTCTGTTAGGGACCCGCCGCATGTGTCGTCAATTTCGACCAATAAGAAGTGGGTATTTCCGTTAGGATAGGGGTTGAGTTTTTTCAATTGTTCGATATTTAGTTTCATGACATATATTATTTCCTTCAATATAGAAAATTGTTATGGAGTGCCGAAATCGGTTAACCCAAAAATTTCATCAATCCATCATGAAATGACTGAGCAATAAGCGTTTGAAATCGGACAATTTTCATAATGTGCTTGATTTTTGATTTACAATTTGTACCCCAATATGTTCCCGAAACACGTAATCCTACGTCAAAACAAACAGTTGAATGATTTCATGAGAAATTTGGCTCAAATTATGCAACCGTGAGTACTTTCAACATTGTTTTGTTTCTTCTATATACATTCCATATTGAATGCAAATAATTACGACATGATATTTTGCTTGCCAATACAGATATACTTCGCCTACTCCTTCACCTAGATATGTACCTCATTGAGTCGATAGATAATCCAGGGGTTAGACATCAATTGAATATAGGCTACCCAAAATCAAAATCAATATGACGTAATTTGTTTACCAACATATCATTTGCGAGGATTGAAATCGTTGAAATCACGGAGATAGCGCTGCTTCATTTCTAAGGGTGGGTTTAGACTAGGGATATATTCATGTGAAGAAATAGGATGAGATTCATAGAAATCACATCAATCGTTTACACTAGCGTGAACTTCTATAATGAATATATTCATATTTTCGGTGAATTTATTCACCTGAAGTAGAACTGCATCCAACTTTAGTGATTTCTCACCAGTGAGAAATTCACAAGCGTTTACATATGCTGAATTTATTCAAGTTATATATACCTCGAATAAGTGTATCATATTTATTCTCACCCGTTTACACCTATTTTCAGGTGAATAAATCCATCTATAGCATGAGCGATTTTCATATTTCGGTTTCACATGGATGTGTTCACATTTAACATGGAGTTCAAAGTTAGCCACTATACGACTATATAACCGGACCGAGTTGTAAACAACAGTAATTGACAGAACCAAAATGTCAGTGAACCGCAGCAATATTAGGTACACTGGCAATATGAGGGATTTGACGTTTTAGTCATACCCCTGAGATAATCATTTTCTGCATCCAGTGCTGTAATTCGATTTTGAAAAAAATAGCGCTTGGTTCGTTATGGCGGTTTTGGCAGAACCCCGTCTAATTGCGGGTTTAAAATTCAGGGCCCTCAATAGACCATATTTGTGTTGCTAAAAAAATACATACAAGTCAAAATTTCAAGACAATCTGATCCGAACCTGAAAACTACAACAGAAAAAATATGTCTCAATTTTAAGCTGGTGATTTTCACCGTTTGAATAAGATTTGTCCAAATATTCAACTTGGGGTTTTTCGAGTATAAAGAGAGCCAGAATAAACACCATTATACTCACTTGACCATCATTTGACCGAGTGTTGATTCCTTCTCCAGCAGCACCTTCCGGTATACCTTTTCCGTCCTGGCCGCAATGTTCTCCCAGTTGTACAAACTCTCCACGATACTGTTCCTCTCAAATGGACACATATAACCACTCGCGCGATTATCCATTCCTCCTTGCAGTCCTCCCAAATCCCCATTGAAATACATGCATCCGATCCGCTTCTTATCAGCCTCTTGTCGAATCGCTAGCAGCAAGCCACGATACACCGATTCCACCGTCGGTTCGGTCAGTATGATTAAGCCCTCGGGCAGAACCTCTGGGATACCGCCAACCCGAGTTGACACTACTTGCAGCCCACACGAAGCTGCCTCCACGATAGCCATACAGTACGCCTCCGTCAGTGAAGTATTCAGAAATATGTGCCCCTGCGTCAAAACGTCCCGCACCTGGGAGTGTTCCAATCCACCGAGCATTGTGACACGATCTTGCATATTATTTCGCTCCCGAATCTCTTCCAACAGCGCACGTTTTGGTCCATCTCCTCCGATAATAAAGTGTACATTGGAAAGATGTTTGAGCTTCGGCAAAATTCCCGCCAGCAAGTCAATGCCTTTGCGGTAAACCAGCCGAGAGACTACGATTACATTGATACGATCCGAATCCGACGGACGATTGCAAGGGTTTGGTGTGAAGTGGGCAGTATCTACAGCGTTCGGTATCACCGACACCTTATCCTGATGGACCTTGGCACGGAGTACGGTATTTTCCTTTCCTAGAATACGACCCTATGAATTATTGAAACGAGATGCACCCAGAAGCACTTACCTGTATGAGACACACATATACAATGATTACAATTAGCTAGAGAAATCTCCAAGAACTTGTTAGTGACAACAGCCGACAGATCCGCAAATCCGAACAAGCTGTGATCGGTGAACACAGACTGCAAGAAGGAAACTGTTAACATTCTTCAACAATTGGACAACATACAATTACCCTCAACCCCATCAGCTGACCAACATTCATTGCTTCGTGTGCCAACGTACTGAAAGCCGAATGGCCATGCACTATTTCTATTCGCTCCCGGACAAAGATGTACCTCAGCAGAGGAATGTTACAGATCATCGTAGGAAGAATCACTTGATTGTAGAACACCTTGATCGGAATGTAGTAAATTTTCAGCCCATTGGTCATGTAGCGGATACCCTTTCGATCTCCGTAGGAGTGAGTCACGATCACCACTTTGTGACCCCGGGACAGCAGACACTGGGACAGGTTGAAGATGTGCTCTTCCACTCCGCCCATGTTTGGGTAGAAGAAATCCGATGCGATGCTGGAAGCAAAAATCACGTCACGACTTCTCGAGCTGCTGGTGAGTTGAACCGAAACACATACCATACTCTCATCGTAAGTGATCACAAATTTAGTTGCTTATGTTTCATCATTTGTTTTGGAAAAATGTCCACAATTTCAAGGGATGAGGACGCCGGAACGCCGGCGTAGAAAACTGGAAGATGAAATTGTCAGCTGATGCTAAATGTAAACAATACTAAGTGGAATGAAAACGACCGGGAGCCTGAAGATCAATGAATGAAATGTTTCACACTGTCATTTTAAATTGATGCGATTGGCAGTTTTTTATTCCTTGAGGGTACCTACATCAACTATCAAAATTTCAGAAAAAGTTAGTTCTACAAACCTTCTTAAATCGAGTTTACAAATATTCGTTCGTTTGAGAAATCCTATAAGTCCATGTTTCTAATTATCACCACGGGCAACGCTGCGATAAATATATAATTTCATTAATTTTTTAAATCCGAACCGTTAGAGGCATGCGCTACTCAACTTAATTTGGATGACTTCTGATTCGGAATCAACGAAACACAAAATGACTTCTAAAAAGGGCAAATATCAATGTAACGGTACATAAAAATAGGAAGGAAAAGGACGTTCCAGCTGTGAAAGTAGAAGATTGCAGCTGCAGATAGGTTTGCTTGGTTGAAAATACAAGCGAACCGGACTGATACCTGCAAAACTTGATCGTTATCAAACATCATCAGAAGAGAAATATCTCGAATGGATTAGGTGAACCATTCAGAGGAAATCCTTATGGGTAAAATGTTCGACATTACTCTAACGATTTGAGAGGCAAAGCATCTCCCGGAAACTGAGAACTGTAATTGACCTTGTTAGGCAACACATTTCGCCGTTTCCCATAAAAGTGTACCACTATACCACCGTCGAGGAAACTACGAGAAATTACGCGCGAAAACAACTATTTCGTTGGAAAGCAGTGGCCGGAAAACTCTCAATGGCCAAAAATCCACTTCAACCTTCGCTCCTTTGAAAGACTTTAAGGAGATCGCGGTGGAAAAAAAACACATACGTGACGCAGTACGTTTCGGCTACTGAAATCGAAATCAGATCAATTGAATCTCCTTGAAAATCCTGCATAATCAGATGGAAAAATCAACATAAATAATATCTCATATTCCGGATATAGATTATATAACACAGAAACCCAGGATGAACATGGCCAATTATTGTTTTCTTACTATATTAAAGTGACTTTCAACACTTTGGCTGGTTCGTCACTGTTACTTCCATTTTGGAAGAATGTCGGGAGTGAGAATTGGCCCTTAGTGTGAGAGATATGGGTGTTACCACTAAGCCAGATTGCGTCCTCCTCCAATAATTCAATTCAAGTAACAATGTTCATGATATGAATTGTCCAACGAAACCTTTTGAAAGTTTACTTGCAAATAAAATGTATCGCATTTAGTGAATATACAATATACACCTGCCTCATAACTCTTTTTTACCTAAAAAAAATTAAGCATTGTATGACTGTAAAATCTGGCAATAGCGCAGATATAGCACTCCGTGAGCGTATCGCATGCAGCCGTCATGCTTTCGTTCGTACGAAGCCAACATCGCACAGATGGTTCAAAACTAGTGATGAAACGGATAGTAGTTTGGCCGGACACCAGATACCGGTATCCCGAGAATTCGAAAAACGGTAATTCTCGCGATGTTTCTTTTTCATCGATGAATCTGTATGTTTTCGTGTGCGTTCTCTGTGGAACGCTTGTTTGGTTTTGGTTAAATGGCGATGCACGGAAGATGGCTATAGATGCGATACCACTAAGCAACACCAAACAAGATAAAGCACGACACTTGATACTTGCAAATATTGCCATTTTTGTTGCTTTATAGGCTGCCAAAGGTGTATTGAAGTGGTTAAGGAATGTGGAATAACAGTGGGTGCTGCTAGAATAAATATTCAATCTCATTTGACCGAGTATGAATATGTCAAACGCGAAAAAGACCGCCGGAAGTGCGATGAATACTCAGTGCAATGCATGCATTGAAATAAAGAAATAATTTGCGATATTTGACTAGTTCATGTATTGTTCTCGCAAGGGCAAGAAAGAATCACTGCTTTTAGAACTCCTTCTACAAAGGCAAGGGTCAATGACTTACCCTCTTCAGGCTCACCGAAATTTTCTAATAAAGAGTGATTCATAAAAATTGTTTGCATTTCTGAATAATATCCGAAATGATAAAACACCAAATAAAATGAAGCGGTCTTGGCTTGGAAACAACCCTCTATAATTTTTTGGTAAGCATGAAAAAGCATCTCGTCCTGTTTTTTTACTAGAAAGAGGAGGACACAAACGATTGTAAAACAAAATGATATGCGAATGTCTATAAAAAAGGAAGTTTTTTATGTTTTTTTTCAATGAAATCGGTTCGAGCTCTGTGGACAATCCAATATTTTCCAAATTTTCTGGAAAAAAGCTTCAGCTTGAGCTTGAGCTTGGATAGACTGTACATTTCGTAGTTGCTCTCCGTGATTGACTTGAACCAGCAAAATTGCACAAAGAACACACCGAAGTACGCTTGGGAGGAGCAAATCATTCCCATTGTGCATGTTTCGGTGAATCGAACTTTAAATAGTTAATAACTACGCCGGCTACGTCCTTACAGTCACCAGGGAAAGAGATAGAATGTTAGTTTGATATCGCAGCCCGAAGGCCAGAAGGGCCGCCTCTATAGCGTGGTTCCCTTGCGATTATCAAAAAAAGGATAGTTGTTAGTGGGGGAAGGTAAGAATCAGGAATCACTTTGGTGAGCGATGTGATTAGGAGTTTATCCATTCCTTTCTTTGCATAATAACCATGGATAACAGTTATTACAATCATTCTTTTTAGGGGCTTTGGATCCTCTGCTCTGGTTCTCAATAAATTCAGGTTCTTTTTCGCTACTATAAAGATCTGGCGTTTTTAAATGACTCGACAAAACATGGTCCTAAAAATCTAATGTATTTCGCGTTACGATGATGGAGATTGTTAATGGGGTATCTAAGAAGGTAACCGGAAGAACTCCACTATAGTGGTTGGTATCGGTGGCATATTATGAGACTTTTCGCGCGTAGTACTCTATTGGGATCTCAAATCGTGACGAAGGAAATTTTTATTCGGCTACCTAATAAGGTAACAGAAAAAACTTCTAATAATGAATCGAATCGGTCATATATAGCATGACTTTTCACGTCAAATACTCAATTTTGTTGTCAAATCGCGATGCCGGAGGTAATTGATTGGCTACCTTAAAAGGTAACCGAATATACTTTTCTATGACGTTATATATTGTGTGACTTTTCGCGCGTAGTACTCTATTGCATTTTCAAATCACGACGCCGAAGATTATTAGTGAGCTACCTAAGAATAACCGGAAGAACTTCTTTATAATGAATGCGATATGTTCGAGGGTTTATCATTCCTAGAAGCACACAAGGAGCTAGCTGATAAGGAAACCGAAAGGACTTCTCTATAATGATTCGAGTTGGCAATATATTATGAGACTTTTTGCGCGTAATACTCTATTGAAACTCATCTATAACGAATCGAGTCATGCGATATATTCTATGATTTTTATCGTCCAGTACTCTATTATATTCCTGAAACATGAAACCGGAAATTATCAATGGGCTACCTGAGAAGATGGCCGATGGAAATTCTCTATAAGAGCTCGAATCAAAGTGTTGTGTTTCTCGCAAGTAGTTCTACTATATTCAAAATTCAGAGTGCGAAGCTGAAGATTATAAGCTATCTAAGAACACTTTTAATAGCATAGAAGACACACAATTTCATATAAATACTAACTACAGTCAAACACAAAACATTATTACATCAAATTGAATGATTTTAATTGAAATTACATTTAATTGAAAAACTGTACCTAAAATCTGAGTTCCGTGAGCCTTTAGAAGGAATACACAAATTCACAATTGAATGTATCTTGTAAAAAAAACTATTGTTACATATAGAACAGATAACTGAGACAAACATAGAACACTATTCAAGCTAGTTATAAGACATATACTTAGAACAAACCGGTGAAGAAAATCGATACCTGTCGCGTGTAGAGTCCCTATTAGACACACAAATGCAAAAAAAACGCGCATTCATATTCACATAGGTATATGCATAAAATTTTGTTTGGTCCAGATCCAGAATCCGGAATCAAAATGCATAATTTTAAATCTGTAATGAAACTCCAAAGTTTTAAACCTTTACTATGAAATTAGAAATTTAATTTAGGCTCTACAGTCTCTCTTGGGAATATTCAATTGGGATCCCTAATAAAAAAATTGATATAAATGGATTGTAAACCCAAAATAAAATACGAAATTCATTGAAGTTAAATGAACTAAAAAGCATTGCATACTGGGGAAAGTGGGAAGGGTGGTATTAATCCAGTCACACAAAATGTAGAGACCACTCCCCCATATGTTATAAAGTTATTTCATACACAGCCAAGTATGATACGTATACGGAAACACACGATACGTACACAAAGTCACTAGAATATTTACAACAAACCAAAACCAAAATGGGATGGGATATTGAATGAAGAATCTGTGGACTACCTAAGTGAACGACATCAGACATTGTGTACAACGTTTGAGCAGTAATTTGAATTTTAAACATTACAGAACATAACATTCGTATAACTTGAATGATATCTACGTTTATTTTGTTCACTACTTTCTTTTTCGAGATTTTATTGGATAAACTCCAAAAAGGTTTTTTTTAAAATCAAGGGTTTTCAAAAAAAATCGGAAAAACAAAACCGAATTTTTGGATTTTTTTTGAAAGCTCAAACAGCTTATCTTACGTTGGTTAACAAATAACGAGATTAAAATCACAAGTGATGTTTGGATATGGAAACTGAAGAGCGATCGAAATAACTTACAGAGATGCACATTCAAGAAATGAGAATAAATCAATGATATTAATAAAGTAAACATTTCTGATTGATAGCACGTTATATGAACATAAAACAGTATTTGAGCCCAATGTTTTTTTTTCTCCACTGTTTATAAAAAATGATGAATGTCCACGTGAACAACATCAGGAGGGGTAAAAGAAATGTCCACGCTAGTCCACGGAGAGAGAGAGGAGGAAGGGTTTGTCTAAAATAGTGTTTTTTCTCTCCACGTGGTATGTGGACAGCCCCTATGTTATCGACTCGGGTATCAAATAGGAGCTGAAAAGAAAAGGGACTTCCATGATAATGTGAGAAACTTCTGCGGGCGCTACACAATTCGTCCAACGTTTCACTCGAATGTTGGACTCAAACATTTGACTCGATGAATCGTCAAATGTTGTGACGAATGTGCTGCTACACGGTGAAGTGAATGTTCGATTCAAAGCAATCGGCCCAAACAATCGGCGAGTATTTGGATCGAATGTTTATTGTTGTTATCTACCATCAAAAACGTTAGGAAACTGAATGACGATGCGAGTACTCAAATCGCTGCCGTAGCAATTGTACTGATATCGGGCTGTAAATTAAAAATGCTTCAAATCAACATTATTAGAATGCAATATTTCGCCGAATATTTTGAACTTTGAGAATCAATTTCACAGTTCCTTCACCTAAAACTTGTAAACAAACCAATCTGTCAAAGATAGATTCAGACGAATCGTGTAGCGGTGTATCGAATGTCATCGAGTGTCGAATCAACGAATGACAAAAATCCTTTGACTCGTGCCACTCGCGTTGGAAGGTTATCTACAACGAACGGATTACCTTCCAACACGAATATTCGACACTCGACATTGGTGGTTCGTAGCTCGTCAGTCGACTACACGATGCGTCGAATCATCGAGCGTCCAGCATTCGAGGGTGTTCGTAGCATCGTGTAGCGCTGGCTTTCGCTATCTCGTGTCATTCGCAGCGCGGAATAAAGGGATTGTAATTTTTGAAATATTTCAACTATGAGCGAAACATTTCTCCCAAACAGAGGTGAGTGTCTGTACTGAAAGTTGGCATGTTTGATTTTCACGTTACAGTTTTAAAGTTTTCATTATGCGGCGGTTACATTGGATGTAGTTCTGTGCGAAAATGATGCCGTAAGAATCGTGCGTAATCGAGAGAAGTAAACAACAAGAGGAACCGCGGGTAGGACGGACAGTGGGGGTATAATGGACAGGTGGTTGATTTGTATAGTTACATTATGAATTTCAAATTTCTGTTGATGGAAACCCCTCCTACATGCTATTCTATAATATTTAAACCATCCTATGACAATGAATACTGATCAAAGGTGGAATAGTGAAATAAAAACCGAAAATCAAACATGATTCCGCGTGTGGATGTAATTTTTGCCGCTTCGATATTTAGCATTTTGAGTGGTTTACTTGCAAAATTGAATTCGCTGATGGTTATATTTCGGTTTGTGAGTTAACAGAGAAGCGATATTAGGTATATACGGAAAAGTAAATTCATTCGTAAGTGATAAATTTAAATTGTTGAAATTATTGCACTGGTGGGGTTGAAATGGACAGTCACATTCAAAATCACATCCAATGCATGATGGAAATTGAAGGGAATAAATCTTAACTCTTTTTTATATTGCTTTCTCTTTTTGTTCTATTTCAGCTACTGGACAAACACTGAGAGAGAGCGAAACTATTCCTCTCGCGAACGATAAACTTCTACGCTTCGTATATTATTAACCTGTCCATGTTCCCCCCCCCCACTACATGTCCATCATAAATGGAAATGGAAAAACACATTTTAATAAAACATTTGGCCAATTATTTCGAAAATCAGTATATTGAACTGTAAGAAACTGCTTTTAAGTTTTGGAAAACATGAGTTTCCAAAGATACAATTGAAGTTCTTTTTAACATGTCCGTCTTACCCCCATCTCCCCTACATAGGCTTGTATTGGTGTGGTTACATTGAGCGAACAAAATAGTTTGAGCCAAACATTTCCAACAAACTCGTAAGTAAAATGTGTATATCGAATCAGGTATCCGAAAAAATGCTCATGAATTTCTACCACTGCTCTATAATGGGTACTTTCGGATCAATCAAGGCGAACACAGCCTTGTTTTTGAATATCAATAATTTATTTACTTTTTATTGCATTTAAAAAATTATGTATGCTTATCAGTTTTAAAATATTTTTGTTGCTTTCCTTATTTGTTATACTAATGAATCAAGGTGTATATTTGATAAGAAAAAGGAAAAGATAGTACAATAAAATAATGTAAATATATGAACTAAATAAAGGCATTCTAATAGCAATAGTTTTTTTTCCCGATTCTTTTTTTTTCTCAGTTTTATAATAATAAGTATATATGAATGGAATCCAATTTCAGCTATACTCGTCCTTATTCTCCCCTCTATCCATTAGTCATGGGTCTTTTGTTTTGTCCTGGAATACATACATTTACTTTTTTAATTGTTGTATATACGCGTTTGTGTTTCAGATTAAGTAATTTTAATCATTTTGCCGCTCTCTCGTCAGTATTTCCATGCGGGGGAAACTCATAGTTCCCCACAGCCGTTTCATGCGCTTTGCTTCATTGCTAACCATTTTACCTACGTTTTAACCATGTTTATGCCCATTCCTGTTTCGTCTCTCTCGCTCTCTAATGTCGATAGAATATTTTCGCTTTAGTATAGTTTTGAATAATTATAATAATTGTTTCAGAATACCCAGTGTCCTCCATTTTCAATCATAATAAAGTTTTTGAGCCCCAACGAACGCTTTTTTCTATCATTTCCAGATGGGTGACCGGAATAAATCGCCACAGTAAACAACTGCAACAGAAACAACCGCTTAGAAAAAGTGTAGTAGGCTAGAAATATTTGGCGCGGGAAAAACATCATGTGCCTCACATTTCTATTATAAATTTATTCTCTTGTTCTCGTTTTTCGAAATTTATTCTGAGGACAATGTAATGGGGACGAAGTCCCCA
Source organism: Toxorhynchites rutilus septentrionalis (assembly GCF_029784135.1). NCBI lineage: Eukaryota > Metazoa > Arthropoda > Insecta > Diptera > Culicidae > Toxorhynchites > Toxorhynchites rutilus. The sequence continues at coordinate 25,316,709 of NC_073745.1, forward strand.
TTTGGCGAGGATAAGGAATCGAGGCGGCCCATGCCGCCAAGATGACGCAATCCGAGTCCACCGCCGACCCGCCGTCGGAAGCGGCGGTGTCTCGCACGCAAACCTGGGATCCACTGATTGCCCGGTTAGTTTGAAACATAGGATACGATCCTTTAGCAATGTCCGACCGAGCTCTAGCGAGCGTCGGACGGTATACGTCTGCCCGGGGCGTTACGTTTGCCTGGGGCGATACGTTTGCCCGGTTAATTCTTGTTTTGAAATACAATACCGCGCCACAATATTTATAGCCTACTACACATTTTATAAGCGGTGGTTTCTGTTGCAGTCGTTTTCTGTGGCGATTTATTCCGGGAACCTCCAGATGATACCCGCTTCCGCGTTCGTAGATTATATCCAATATTTCAGAGTTTTTCTCAATTATAACAATTATCCCTCCTCCGTGGGTTAGGAATAAATTTTAAGCAACTTTTGAAATCAGTGGGTGAAACGTAAATCGTGGACTTGCATTGAGGACAACACATACAACCACACCACTTCCCCTTCTTTCCACTTATGGCAAATTATGTCGCATAGCACCACTTCGCATCGAGAAACAAATGGGAACACGTTCCGCAAAATTGTGCTGCTCTCGTCAATTCAATTAAGCCCGTTCGGAACGATTACTAACGGAAATGTTGCATAACACAACACAGGCTGAACGGACCGAAACAGAGATGCATGCGTGACCGATGTCGATGCGCGTTGCAATGTGAAATACACGACACTGTACGAAAATACCTGCTGCTGATATTTTGTTCTGATTTTGTAAATTTTGGATGCAAACTTGTAAATGTTCCTATGTTTTAAACTGCGTTCTTTAAATGCTTTCGTGCTCGTATGATGATGCAATCGTGTTTGTGTGTGTGTGTGAATGTATGTGTGAGTGAAAGTGAATTTGGTGATTTTTTATTTTTTTGTTTTGTAACTTTTATATGATAAAATTGACCATAAAATCATTACTTTTATCCACTTGCCGTTGCGCGCCCTTGGTATGATTAGATATTTAACTTTTTAGTCGTATGTGGTTTGTTTTTAAGGTATTCATCAATTTATTTGAATTTGTTCTAATCTACGATGTTTGCATTAGGGTTAGCTTTTACACGTGTTTTGTTTCCTGGTTAATTTTTAGCTTGCGGAAGATAATTTTTTGAATAATAAGCCCTTCCCGTTTAGCTTTAGTTATGTTTTTTTTTCTCCTCTAGTGCATTGGTAATCGGCTTTCCAACTTATCGCCATTTATCAGTTCTACTGTGTATAATTACATTACATAATTCCTTATGGCCATCGTCGTATCTGAATGATTTGTGTTGTAGGGGTTTTCACCACGCTTTCCGCTAGTAATTTTACACGACCATCGAGTAGAAACGAAGGGCAAATTTATGTTCCTTAAACGCTTTCGTTTTTTTTTGCGTTTTGTCATCCATTCAAAGATATCAGAACAGATTCTTCAATTCAATACACATGTTACTATCGTTTTAAAACCCTACGCGCGCTTGCATCTAATTCGTTTAATTTATCAAAAAAATCGAATTACATAGCGCCTTCAAGTTTACAGTTTTATTAATGGTTTGCCCTAAATAGATCATATGTACTGCCATTACTTAAGATTACCTATACACGGGGGTCTAGTATTTCCATTTTTGTAGTTTCCTATCGTTCATTTAACATGTTCCAAAAAATGTGTGTGTGGCTAATGAATTTTATTTTCATTCTGTATGTGGAGTGGATTTTTCGTTTTCGTCTCTCTTGTTTGAGTATTTGATTAGTCTGATGAGGCTATTTTTGCTATAAACGCACTAATATAGATACACTTACTTAAACCATCGTACTTCGTTTATTTGTTTATTTTACCTTCTGCTCTCTCTCTCTTTCTCTCTAACTTTGCGTGTTGTTCAAACATCAAGATAACGTTCATATGATCGAGTGGAGACATATTTATTATGGTGTGCGGAAATTGTTGATCGTTACAGTAGCGATTAGAACAGAGCAAGACACTTAGGATGAGACGACCGAGTACAGTTTGATAAGAGCACATTTGGGTCTCTTCTGGGCAATGTGTTTGAGTAAAATGCGTGAACAAAAAGTGCATGTTTGAGAGTAAAACGTTGCGCGTCCACCAAGGTGAGTTCGAACTGCTGATGATTCGGCGTATTCCTTTTGAGTTTCCTCGAAATTTCTACTTTTTTGCCTGTTAGGATTTCTTCCCATAGGAACAGAGATGGTAAGTGGACACTGATTTAACACCAACGATAGATTTGGAGGATTTTTTGGTGTACTGAAATTTATTCCGAAGTAACCCAACCATTGGGTGGTAAGCAGTGGCGTAGCGTAACCGGGTGACACCCGTAGCGGGTGTCTTGGGTGTTACCCCCTCCATTGAAACTTCGTTTTCAAGTATTTTGGCGTAACCTAGCTTCGAACGAGCTCCAGCCATTTGCTTCTAAATTCACTCAAACATATTTTCGGCGCTAGTGAGATATGATTAATTCTGCACCGAAAGCGATCATGGCGTTCTAGTTCGCATACTTGTTTATAATGAATTGCTAACTGAGGCAGAGTTCTCTCTTTCGTTCTGATGGACTCGTACCAGGGTCCTGGCATCCTCATCCCAACCAATACAAATTGAGCGTAGGCAGCCTAGAAAGGGCTCACATTGCCAATTCAATCAAGCTGTGAGGTTTCTGACGTTTGAAGATTGTTTCGCAATGTGAGTGTTACTTGGGGTTATATATCGAACTCAAACTTTGTCTTAAACCCATTCTATGATTTGGAAGCGTTTGTAAACCTTGAGCTGTAACACATCCAATGCAATCCAATGATTGACCTTGTCCAGGTTGATTCCAGCGGCCCTGATAATGTCTACGGAATCTTGATATCTCTAGCGAAAGCTCTCTTTCCAAAATTTGGTCGCAGAAAATTTAACAGTTAAGGAATGGACTTTTCAGCCCGCTGTCAAATGCTAACATGTATTGAGCTTGAATAGCTTCAACAATGTTGGCTACTTCCTCAGACGATTTTGACAGTCTTTGTAATTCTCCTCCATTCTTATCCCGGGTCCGGAAGGTCTTTAATACAGCCTTTTGAATGGCTTCCGACTAGACTATTTCTTTCAACGGCAAGAAAAATTATCAGTGCATTGAGTCTGGTCACAACCTTCCCAGAGGTAATCCTTTATCTTAAGATCTACTTCACGTGGTACATCATACCAGAAGTACTGATGACACAGAATTCTGAAAGGAGTTCCCGGCAGGATTATATAAATCTTCATCGTAGGTCGCAAAATTTGGGTTCACAACATTATAATGAGCACATCAGCTTTCATGTCTTTTTCATGTCTAAAATGTTCCACACTGTGAATTTACAAACGAAATAAGCATGTTATCCTCATAAATTCAAAGATCGGTCTTCAAACCCCATGAATACCACTTTTTTGTTGCTTTCTCTACAAAATCTAAACACCTCCGGTTGTCTCTGAAAAGATCGTGAACCGCACTTCATGAAATTTAAACTGTCATTCTCCATTTTAATTAGGGAAATCGTTGCTCAAATCAGCAACCTATTTCCATTCAAAACGGAAAAAAACACGATACATTTTTTTTCAGGAACTTTTCCATAGCGAGTTTGTCACAGAACAATATCAACAATCGCTGACGAGCAACGAAATCTTGAAGATCTTTTGAAACAATATAATATAGTTATCATGATGATAATATAGTTATCATTAGCTTTCAGCTAAGCTAAGATCTACATCTTTTACTTTATACTTTTATAGTTTTTGAACACCACTGATAACTTTAATGTTGGCATCATCCGAATAGTGATCCCCGATTTTTGAAATTAATCGTTCATCAGCTAATCGAATACTTTTCAGCAGTTTGCTATTCGATACGATTAATCGCCCCAAATAATCGATTAATCGATTAATCGTCACACTGAGAGAAATAATTAGTTAGACTAATATTTCTCATCTGCTAGAAAGCCATCTGGAATCAAAAAAGTGTTCATTCCGCATGAAAATCAATTATCATCTTCTACGCTCCCCCAAACTCGCAAGAGAAGCTCAATTCGTGTTGACTGCATTGAGCTCCGTTTACGAGTCTAGGGGAGCGCCAAAGATAGTGATTGAATTTCAGGATAAAACTGCTTTTTTTTTTCTCTGGGTTTGGATCGATTAATCGACGTAAATTATTCGTTCGCTTCGATTATTGGTTGCGAAGTATTCGTTCGATTAATAATCGATTTCTTTAGGAAGTATTCGATTAATCAATTAATCAATTAATATCGGGGATCACTACATCCGAACACATGGGAAGAAATAGCCGGTAGCAGGACCCTAGTGTCACCCCTCTGAGGGTTTGGGATCTTGTTTAATACTGTATTTTGTGAAATGAATGCAACTGCTTTAGAGTTGTATTCACTCTCTAAGTCACTCCTCGGCCAAACATAACGTTTCCTGGCTTTGCGAAGACGATTTCGTAGATGCTGCAGCTTGTTGCTCCACCACGACACCACAGACTATTAGAGCACAGCATCCTCGTCGATGATGCACCTGTTTAGATACTCGTCCCAAAGGACAGCGGAAAACATTAAGTTCAGCAACACAAAACCGCATTAACTAAAACCAAAATCGCAAGGGTCCGAGACGTTCGAGCTGTGGCTTTCGCTAGCGATTTCGAAGGCTTATGATGATGATCGATGTTGGGCATTGACAACGGTGGCTCGAGTAAATCGACATACTTCTCATTGACAAATACCAAATCAAGCAGCCTCCCATTCACGTTAATCAGGTAATTAATTTGATAGAGACCGCAAACTACAACAAACTCTATCAAAGCTACTTGGAGGAAGCATTTACTGGTAACAAAGAATTTATGTTCTCATCATGCATCTAACACAAGTGGCAAAGATTGTAATCCCCTACAACCATACACGTCTTTTATCGCCGACAAGTTCAATTTGTTTCTGAACACACGCAGAATGATTCTCGTATAGAACCGATCCACTGTTGGGTTTGAGGTATACACTGACTTAATACGATGAATTAGCTATACCAGATTTCCAAGAGATCTTTCTTAATGTTTCTAGAGAAAAGTACAACCCTTGAAACCAGCATTGGTTTATTTTCTAGATGTTCCCACGCATACGTTGTTTATGCTTATTCATAATTTCATGCATGACATATCTTCACTGGGTCATGTCAATTCACAACTAATCGATTATAGCTGAACCTTTTCCATTTCACACAAGTGTTGCAACTTAATTAGGGCACTTGCGTTCCCAATCATTTAGCGTTGACTCAATAATCGATATACATGTTGCACCATACTAGAAACGGTCTCATGGCATCGTATTTCATGGAACACCCATCGCGCTAAGCAATTATATTCTTTCGTTCTTTCTATGAGCCATCCGCACACGCCTAGAACATAGCGACAATGCGTTCACGTGTGCATATTGGTATTTGTCATTTCAATTCACTTACTTCTGATTGGATAATCAGTAAATAGTTGTTCCAGGTTTCTCCCACCAATTTAACATGTTGTATTAGAAGTACTAGAATTAAAAACTTTCCTGATTGTAAAAGAACGTGAATAAAAGGATGATGTTGTCAACCATGAAGGAGAGCAAACGTCTCTTTATTTTAAACCAAATGAAAGGAAACAAGTCCTTTAGTTAGTGTTACGTGTTTAATGCAATGTGTTGCGCGTTAATTTAAATACATCGCGAGATATCCCAAACTCATTTGCTACATTCTTTTGTACTCATGAAACAAAAACATCTGAAGCACAATACCAACCGTGCGCGTATAACAGTTGCACAACAAAGCGGCTGTTATACTCTCTTCGGTGGACGAAAAATTGCGACTTCCTTCGGCTCTTATCTCTGAAGCGCTATAGAAGACGATTCCGGTATCGTGCGCGTTATAGTTACGAGTGATTGTAATTCGCGCTTTTTTCGGCGGCTTTTTCTAATGCTCGATGAGAGCGTGCTATTCACGCCATCTTGGAAGAAGCTCCTGGAAGGACCAACTGCGCATTGCAATTTGGCGAAATACGACGCGAGCAACTAGAGGATTGGCGGTGCGACTAGTGGGAAATTGATGACAGCTTGACAGAAGACACCTGGAGAGTACTTGGAAGCCCGATCCATGTACTTATTGTGTTTGTGTGTGCCCAGGAAATGTAGTTATTTTTTAGTTATTAGAAGGTCTAGCATTATTAGCCAAACTTGCTGCAACATTCAATGTCACACACAACATTATATATGCTCTCTCATGCGACAAAACGCACCACGCATGCGAGAAAAGCTCAGTTGAGCGGTAAACAGCACAGCGAAGTTATTGAGAACAAAATCAATCGCTCGCACTATGAACCAGCAAGAGTAGCAGCGGCACGAAGCTGTATTCTATCTTTTAAGGGTACTTGTAGTGATCCCCGATTTTTGAAATTAATCGTTCATCCACTAATCGAATACTTTTAAGCAGTTTCTTATTCGATAAGATTAATCGATCCAAATAATCGATTAATCGATTAATCGTCACACTGAGAGAAATAATTAGTTAGACTAATATTTCTCATTCGTTAGAAAGCCATCTGGAATCAAAAAAGTGTTCATTACGCCTGAAAATCAATTATTATCTTTTACGCTCCCCTAAACTCGTAAACGAAGCTCATCTCGCATCGACGGCATTGAGCTTCTTTTAGGAGTTTAGGAGAGCGTCAAAGATTATGATTGATTTTCAGGATAAAACTGCAGCGGCTGTACGGTTTTTTTGCTCTGGGTTTGGATCGATTAATCGACGTAAATTATTCGTTCGCTTCGATTATTGGTTGTGCAGTATTCGTTCGATTAATAATCGATTTCTATAGGAAGTATTCGATTAATCGATTAATCGAACGATTATCGGGGATCACTAGGTACTTGCTCTGTTACCACCGGCGTGCATAGACGGGTTATAGACGGCGGTCGTCTTTTTCATCCTCCGAGACGGGAGAACGGATCATGTTTGAAGTAAATTAAGGTTATCCAGCACTGCCTCCAGTGCTGGCGGATGCATCAGCCACGGAATTCAATGCGATCGAGATATTGTGGCGGATACAGAATATTCTGGTCCGATTAATCGCTGAAGATTCGCGAGGATTTCGCAAAACGCAAATAAAATATTGAGCTGAAGTGGCTCTTGATGAAAGTGCGTACATTGTTGCTGGTTCTTTTGAAAACAGGCCCCGGCCAAGAGGATATGATCCGCGAGTCAAGATGTGTTGCAAATTTAGCTGTCATTGCCAAACTATCAAACTACTCGGTGAGCTCAAGGCAGATCTATGAAACTAGGTGCGCCCATTCGCTAATCATAATTATCTCGAAACAATCGTCAAATTTGCGAAAAATTAAAGAAGGCAGTTTTACAAATAACATATTGAAAATATCTTAAAATTTGAATGGAGATTCTTAAATTCGATTACTTAAAACACGACGCTTTTTTCATCATTTGGCTATACATTTTACAACACACAACATTTACAAAAACTCCCCAATATGATATAAAATCATCATCAGACACAATTCCAGTTCAATATTACGTAATACTGTATTGCATAGAATACATGTTCGAAACAGAAAAGTAAATTTTAATTCATTATTTTTAATTTTAGAAGTGTGTTAATGTCATCCTGTAAATTCTGTAGAGTGGTTTCCACATTTTGACCCACCAGGTAGTATGTTAAGCGCCTTGATTTACACCAGCTTAAGAGTTTGGCAGTTCTCGCAAGTGACAGTGGTGGAGCATACAGCTCATCAATACATTCCTTAATCTTGTGGAAGAAAATTTATCGCCCACGCGGTGCGCAGTGTAAGAAGTCAAGATGGCAGATACGCGCGGTGCGAAAGAATGTGGTTCGGCTGCTTCCGATAACAAACGTGGATAGAAATAGGGTTGGAAAAAGAAAGCAATCACTGGGTTTTATGGCAAACGCGGTGAGCAGTGCAGAAAAGCACATGGTGAACGGTGGATTTTGATGAGAAAGAAAAAAGAAATAATAGAAAATGAGTGTAAAGACAAGTAAGGCGGTGAAGAAAATAGATGGTGAGAAAGCAGTCGCTTCCGGTGAGAGAACGAAAAAGTGAAAGTAAACATAAGAACAAATAGTGCGGAAAAGAAAGCTGCAGTTTAATGCTGATTATAGGCCAGCGGGGCATCTCGCACAAGTGCAGATGAAATTCCGCAACGAAGGATGATGCAATTTGGAATTTGCTGCTTGTGAGCGATGTAACGAAGGACTTCTCTATAACAAGAAATAAATAGAGACCCTTCGTTATAAGACTCTAAGTTGCTCGATGAGGACCCATGCCAAATGCGAGAAGAGCTTGCTCCAGCACTAGAAGTTACCTGTCAAGTCGTTTCCAAACGATTGCGTGCATTGGAAATGATTCAAAAACACCTAACCTCACTATGATTCGAGCCCAAGAGTCGATTGAGCTTTTTTTTTCGTCTGTGAGCAACAGCTCCTGAGACATAAACGAAGGTAAGGAAATGCCTACGTGAGCATAAGAATGTGGTGGAAAATGAGCGAATCAACGATTCGAGTATGACAGGATTTGGACAGATCAATTTTTCCCATTCCGATTTTCATTTTCTATTATTTGTACCGTGAAGCTCCCCAGTGCAAAATTCCATCCACTTGACATAAAATACTGTTTTTCACACTAGCTACCTTATTTCTTCTGATAAATTATTTTTGTGTATACTTGCAAAACTATAATTGTTTGAAAAATTGGCAGCCAAGTACTATCAGTTAAGCTTAACTATATAACTTTCAGCCAATACTGTTAGTCGATCTGTCATTCACAGTTTTTGTTGTTTTCCTTAGCAAAGTGGCAAAGAGCAAAGCAAAGAGTATTGTCCACAGTTGTTATCAATTTACAAAGTAAACCATTGAAAATCTCCGGAAAGTAGAAAAAAATAACGATACAGGTACGGTGCATTGATTTAATACTTTTTTTATATCTTTCCATTGCAAATTCGATCGGTTATCACCAAAATAAACATGGCTGGAACAAGAACACCCATATTTCTACTTGTTTTTATTCCACCCAACAGATTTCAATTGCTATCATGCGATGAGTAAAACAAACGCCGGTCAGAAACGCATTCAATAGAATAGGCCGAAAATAGCAGACGCTGTGGAAATGGCGAGAACCGGAGTTCCCTTTCGAAAGGCGGCCAAATTGTACGGAATTCCGTATTCAAAACTGCGCGAGAAGGTCTTAGGAAGTATTCCAGATAATGTCCTGGAGAATCAACCGTTCTCGATGCCACAGAAGAACGAATAGTTGAATGGCTTTGGCTAACAGCGAAAGCTGGATTCCACGTGAACACAAAGAGATTACTGTTGAGCGTAGTACATTAAGTGAAGAAATCAGCTCGTTCCAATTCATTTAAAAACGAAATACAGCTCGTAAATGGATCAATAGATTTATCAAGCGGCATCCAGGAATATTAAAATGGGTGCCAAGCGTAATGTCAAAGCATCGTGCAGCTGTTCCCAAGCAACAAGGAGCAGGAGCTGGTTTCACGAAATCCATGAGTATTTCGAGGAAGAAGCGCTTTCCAATGTGTTAAAATTCCCGGAACAGATGTTCAATTTGGATGAAACAGCAGTACGTACAATACATACAAAGAAACTAGTTTTAGCTGGTTCCGGCCAAAAAAACGTCCAGGCAAAGGTAGTTAACATCGGTCGAGAATTATACACTGCACTTTTTTTGTGGAGACGCAGCCGTGCAGTTAGCGGCAACGTTGATGCTATACCCGTACAAATCCAGGATACCAAGAGATCTGGCAGAGATTGGCCGAAAGCTGGGCCGCAACAAGAATGGGATCGGGTTGGATTTCCCAAATTGTTCCTGTTTCTCAAGGATGTCTTTTACCTTTGGCTTGTCCAGCAGAAAATATCGTTCCCTATGACTCTCTTTCAAAATGGACATAAGTCTCATGTCTCTTATGAAATGATGCTGCTATGCATGAAAAAAAAACATAATCCTTGTTTGTCTCCCACAAAATTCCACCCAAATAACTTATAGCTGCTGGACGCCAGCCTTTTCAGACCACTCAAAAGCTGTGGATGGAATGACGAACCTACAATCGACATTGATCAACGGTTTCCGGCGATGTGGACGTTAGATCCTGATGCTGTTAATTACTCAGGTCTTATTGGAAAATCCAGTGAAGCGTCTTCATCACAAGATGCGTTGTCAATAAATAAACGTCATATTACTACTGTAATTCATTCGATTATTGATTTCGACTCATTCACAACATAAAACATTATCAAATCTACTACTCAAAATGATTCATTATTATAACAATTTGATTATTGGAATTAGGAAAATAATGTTTTTGTGTTTTTGCCGGTTGGAATTAGGACCAAAAGTTGCAAAATGTTTTCCATCATTATAGGTGGTATGCATACAACAACACTCTCATCCGTTTGTTTATCAGTAGTGGAACTAATACAACGCAAGTAGATTTGAGAACATTATACACGCGTAAGCAGTAATTTTTAGAGTACACAAACGTTAAATATTGTCTTAACTGAGCGGTATATGGGTACTTCACGGTACTACTTATTTGAAATCGTTACCAATATCATCAATCTCGAAAAGTTTGAGCAATAGTTGTCAACAAAAGTCCTAAGAAGCAGTATATCTTAAGGAGATCGTATCAGATTAACAGAACCTAAGAGATTTCAATTGAATTCTGCTGATTAACTTCTCAGCCTACGATATTTATTGCTGAGTCCTAACGTCTAATAGTATCCAAGTACACCACGAGTGAGACTCGATGTTGTAGGAAGATGTTGTAAGTTAGAAGATTTTAGAATCTATCTAGAATGTAATGAATGTACTTGACTGAATATCAAGTTCGGCTTAACCCTTTATAAGACCGCGGCAACTATATTACCACTTACAAAAAAAAATTTTCGTCGCACTTGGAATATTATTTCAATATTTCACTCAACCAAACACTTTTGAAGGTATCTGGCAATACTCCAATTTTCTTATAACTGCTAAAATGTACAACATGAATTTGAGAATCATTATTATGTAGAGAAGAAAAAAAACTGTAGAAAAATATTGTTTTAATTTTGCATTACCTAAGCCACAATAAGTTGTGCTTACTAGGTAGCGGAAAACAGAGTTTGCCACCATTTTTCTCAACTATTTCAATAGTTTATTTTTCATTAATGGTAAATATGTGTTATTCCTCATGTAAGGATTATATTCTTTGAAATTTGAGTCGATCCCTTGCCTGGTTTCCGCGGCCGTATATAAAGGGGTAACAGAAAGAAAATCCGACTCCACATACAGAAGAGGTACTTCTGTGTGATTGAGTAGAGAAACATGCGTGACGAGTTTCATCGACAACGACTGATTCACAGAGTCACATAAGTTCCCAAGCTCCCTGTAATCACGAAACACCTGCTAATCTTTTCCCGGTATACTTTTACAGAATCCCCATTTACACTTTACACCAATCGCGAATCAGCGTCCTCAAACCAATAAATTTTCACTTTCTCCGCTCAATCTCAGCGGAAAAATCAGTTTATCCACCGCCATCCAAACCAAGAAAGTTTGAAATCCCCCGCGTGAACGTGTAAACGCCGAACCATCAACAGTACGCGAATAACTTTCAGAGTTTGTGCAATTTTTTCTGCTTGTTGAAACCTTCGTCGTATGTGTCCCTCTCGCGTAACGTTTATCTCGGCCCGCGCGGATATCCATCTTCCGCGCACTCGGTAGTCAAACAACAAAAACTAATATTTTCATCTGTACACCGAAATTACACGACAGAGACTGGGGCAGGGAAGGAGGGGGGATGCGGGGGTTAGCAGTTTCATTGTTTCATATGGTTACGACAATGCTGCTGCTAGCGGTGCGTGTGAGGTTGATGAATGTGTGTGTATGAGTGCTGGAAAACTTTAGATTAGATGACTTTCTTGTGTTTTCTTTTGTTTTAGTTTAACAGATTATCATACGATTTGTTTCGTTCTTGTCGTCGGGAAGGTAAATCCTAAACCTGCGCGTGTATGTATGTGTGTGATTTTTGTTTTAGAGTTGCTTGATAAATAGGGGGGCTATATGTGACTGATTTTTCCAGAGCGTGCTGACGAATGTAAATTTTCTGATGGTTAGCCATGTAATATATTACTTTATAAACCTATTCTACGATTTTCTGTCTCGCCATTCCATTTGCGGTTTGCTTTTGATAGTTATTCTCCTTGAGTTTTCGATTGCTTTTGAAAAGCCCTCTATATTTACCACCGATTACCACGATTTGGGTTGGGTTTGCTTCGTCGCCACTAATGATAGACTAAACGAACTCCACCAGGTGGCGTCTGTACCTGCTTTAGTGTTGCAATTGTGTGTTATATGTTTATACCAGCTCTAGTAGCTATTCTATGTGTGTGTGTTGCTGTTTGAGCTACTCCTCCGACTATCCTGACAAATCGGACTCTGCTTGATTGATTCATCTGCCTGTAATATAGAGAAGATTTGTTCAGCAACGATTAGAGTGAATTTTCTCGAAATGTATCTTACCCATTTTGACTGCACCGTCACTCGGTGGTAACGACATGGCTTGGCCGCCGTTATTCGATGCTTGCTGCCTCTTCATCGTTCGGTCCTCGTATCTGGTACCACCTTGGGATGCCATCGGACGGTTCAGAGTGTTGTTTGGTGAATTGGGTGAGTTGTCACTGTAGCTGCCACCGTTACTGCTATTCACGTTCCGCGAGGCAATCGTTTTCGTTACAAAGTCTTGCTCCTTCCAGCCATGCCTCTTGTACATATCCCTCAGCTCCTGATGCTGCCACATGGTGAACAGCAACTGTCCGGCGAATTTAAGTACCCTAGGTGTATACTTTAGCCGCTGTCTCGTCATATTCATCAACCGTTCGACCCCGCCTGCTTCCAGCAACGATCGGGCGAACTCGGCATTCTTTTTGATCACCTCATTAAGCGTGGCAAGCACCGCGGCAATGGTGTCATCCGAAGTGCCCTGATCGCACTGCGGATTTCCGGAGGGTAACTTTTGAACCAAATCCCGCATAGCATACTTTCCAATCAATTCTTTATTTCTTTGGTCAATAGCTAGGTTCCGAAGTGCAGTCGCCACCGCACACACCACCCGGTCCACCTCCATCCGCAGCAGCTCCACCAGTATGGGGAGACCTTTCTCCTTCCGCACGGTGGCACGTATCTCTATGCTTGGCTGCCAGTAGCAGGCCGCCAGGTTCTGCAGTGCCCCAGCTGCCGCCTCCAGCGTTTCGGGATTCGAGCAACTCTGCAGTAAGGCAAGATAGGAATGTACAACGTCGGGCTGCCACAGTTGCTCCGCTCCTGCAAAAGGGAATGTTTGTGGAAATTTAGAAGAATTAGTGCAAGTGACGATGAGAGATGAAAAATCTTAAATTTTTCAATTCAAGACGAAAGAGAATAAAATAGAAATATATCTAGCTAAATTTTAAGATCTAGATTCTAAGTGAAACAGATGTTTCTCGAAGAAACAAGAAATTAAATCAGGATTTAATTCCCGTTTCTCGAAGAATATTATAGTTCAACTCATTGTTCTTGAAGATAGCAAACGGCTTTTACTATAAAAAATCAAAATAGTACACTTTTCATCATTAGAAAAAAAGGTGTACAATCGAATTTTTTTTTTGCTTGGAGGTAAAGTAGTCACCTAGTGGGGACCAAGTGGTCACCCGCCAATATCAAGCTAAATGGGATAGATTTATGCGTTTTTTTGTCCAAACTTATTCAAATCATATTTGTTATAGTAGGTACATGCATGAAATAAGCTTGGCCTATTCACCTAGAATCTCAATTTAAATTTTCTCTTGCATACAAAAGCGTTGTAAGAAACACATAACGTTCCGCATAATGAGGCTTGGTTTAGTTGGAGTGGTATATTTATCCAGTGTCAAAGCCACAAAAGTATCTTCTTCAAGAGCAGAATGTGATAAGGTATATCAGCTTTAGTAAACAGAACATTGTAAGTTGTTATTCACCTATGACCACTTTGCTCCCAAACATGAAAATAATGTCTATGCTAATTAATCACTGAGATTAAACAAAATATCTGTTCACCTCTCCCAGAATATGTGAACAGTCGTCCAAATTGATGAATTGTCCAACATATCAGATTGAATAAACTAAATTTCACGAGGAATATCTTAGATACCATGCGCACAGAACTACGGCCGAATGGCTATCGAGAGAGTAATTTCTGTTTTTATTTATATTTTGACATGCGACAGCTCTGCTGAAGTACAGGGTGACTCAAAAGTCATTAAATTCTTCAAACATAAGGTGACTATCAATACGGCATCTACAGTCAATAACTACCAAACAAGCAGGTGAGCACTTTGCCCCCCATGACCAATTTGCCCCCACTACCCCTACTAGAATTTAATGACACGCTTTCAGCAAAGCTATTGCACTCATTTCTGGTTGGAAAGAACAATAGTTTTCTGATTATAAAAAAACCCAGTGAATTGCTAAACTGAAATACTTTAAGCTTCTGGTAGTCAAATATGGTAGAAAACTTTGATGACGTTTTTCTCAGTTGCCGATTTTGGAACATGGGACAACTATGCGTAGAACATTACTATCGTTCTACGCATAGTTGTCCCATGTTCCAAAATCGGCAACTGAGAAATCTCGTAATAGGGAAATGGAGAAACTAAAATAAAACTGTATGATGTATAGAGCAATTCTAGGCCAAATCGACCAAAAACAGTAAATTTTTACTCGACCCTCTTCTATATCCTATTTTTGGAACTTGGTACTTATGAAGGTGGTGCCGTGCCGGACTTTCTTTCTGAAATTTCAATACTTTGCAAAATCGTAACCGTTTTAGTGAAGTAATATGAAAAATAAGAACTACATGCGATTCAACATGAAAAACTATATACAGGGCGGACTCGATTATATACAGTCTCTGATTTCTATTTACTGTATGTTAACGAGTCAAAAATATATTTTTTTAATTCGTTTTTTATGCATGTGCTTTTCTTTTTTTTAATGTAAAAGGAGAATTTAATGTTTGATTCATTCTCTTAAAGTCGGAAAAAACCTTTCTCGCATAAAAAAAATATATTCATCCAGATTCTCTCCTGAGGGGATAGACCAGGGGTGGCCAAACTTTTAGGCATTACGGACGACTAATTATATAAATATTAGGCCGCGGTCTACCATCGTTGATTATCAAAAAGTCATTAGAAAATGAATGAAGTACTAGAAGATAAAACAGAGTTTCAATCTTCCTGTACTCGCTTGCAAAATTGTAACTCGTCACAGACTATGCGTGTTCGTGTAATTTTGCTGTAGTGTATTTTCACGCGTTATTGGTATCTATTTAAAGTAAAAAAAAAAGATAAATTGAATGGAAAAATTCCAGAAAATATTTTTCTTCAACATCTGTTTCGATAGTCGTTATTTAATTCAGCCTCCTCAAAACAGAATTTTTGACTCTCGGTCTGTGAGACCGTATGCTCGAGTATAGAAGGGTTAATCAAAGGAAAACATAGGTCTTACTGAAAGGGAAATTGTCATTAATGAGCATACAAAATAATTATTTTCCATAAAAATATATCCGACATGGTTATTATATTCCTCAATTACCTAGAGGTATAAGAACTATCTATTGTTAATATTTGCCCCTATTTTGTAAATTGATTCGAAAGATCAATTCGATGCTTATAACTATCACACCGAGCAAATTTTCGTATTTTGTGAATCGATTGAATCTTATCGAAGCGAGTTCTCTCTCGAACGTCATATTTTGTGAATAGCATATTTTGAAACGTTGCCGAAATGTTTCCTAAAGCAAAATATCAGGAATACAGCAAACCAGCTCTGAAAATTATGCCAACAGCTTTCACCCGTCTGTATTTCTAACAGCAAAATAGAGCTAACGAGCTCTATTAAAATATAATTACATTATAGGGCTCAATATTTAATTTTAGAAATTACTAATTTCACATTCATCATTATTCTGTTCTATTTTTGATCATATTTCTTGCAAGAAATCTGCACAATTAATTTGCATTACTTATCATAGTTTTAAAATAAAAATCCAAGTACTTCATTAAAACTCGCATTCGCAGTCGCCAAAGGTGAAGTTTTCTCCAAAAATGTAGTTTTTTTGATTTTATTGATTTTCGAAACCTTATGCCGGATGTTTCCAACATTTTCAAATGGCTATTCAACAAATAATATGCCTAGAGGAAACATTGTTGAAATTGTTCCAAGTGACATTTGTTTGCTTTATTACAAGTTATGGTCGAACAACTGGATGTGTTAAGAATCAGAAAGAAAATATTAAAACGGAAAAAAATTAATGAAATCTCTTCTCTTACAACTAATAGGTTTTATTGAGGTTAGCATAAACACCTTATAGAATGGTCACGGCAAAGGGTGAAGGGATAATTAATCCATTACGTTTGGAGGTGTAACTATCCTAGACCAGCTGGCGGGCGACCAGTAGACCGCGGACTACCGTTTGGCCATCCCTGAGATAGACGATCATATTTGATGGAAAAAATCCTTCTAAGCATATGTTCGAACTTCAACAATGACAGAGTTATAGAACTTTTTCTTTGTTTTGGACTCTGTTGCCTCAAACTGGCTCTACATTAGAAAGTACGCTACAGAAGACGATTCTGTTGCTTTAATTTGAAAGATGAAAAGTTTAGTACAGGATATAGTAGTGGAACATCTAAATTAGTGGATTTTACTAACATTTTGGAAGTGATATCTTAAAAGTTAATAATTTTTAATGTGTTTATAGTTATAGTTTTATCCTAAAAATTATATTAAACTTGATTGTTTCTATCAATTAAATTGAAGCTCTCTAATCGCTCTAAAAGTTGTTCTTCGAGACCCAACTACTATACTTCTTAGTTTGGCTGCAACATCGATATAAACAAGTTAAAATTCAAGCAAAATCTTCAAAAAATCACAATATTGTAATAGCCACTTAAATTTCACTGTAACGTTGAAAGGTTACCTTTTTTTTTGAATAAGTCTTATTTAAAATATAAAAAAAAAATTTTTAACTGTATATAATCGAGTCCGACCTGTATAACGTTTTATCCTAGGACTTGAAAACGGTTAGTCCTAGATAAAACATTTTATATATTGTTTTTCATGTTAAATCGCAAGTAGATTCTATTTTTCATGTTTCTTTTCTTATTACGATTCATATTCCGAACACTAATTTTAAAAGATTTCTGCATAAAATATCATTTTATTACATCCATTTATTGTAGATTCTTACCATTTCTAGCATTTAAAATGAAAACAACAAAGAAAATAGTTGAAAAAACTACAAAAACTGAAAAATTAACGATGCTTGATTCTTACGGAATTTGCTAACGCAAACATTTTATCATTGGTTTTGACTGTCACTGTGACTGTATCGATACCTGTAAATGATGTCAAAATAAAGCCTATACCTCAAAGAATGTTTGTGTTTTCATTATTGAATTATTTATCACATATAAGTTTAGTAAATTTACATTTAAAATTGAAGTGTTCGGAATTTGAGACTGACGCTAGTTTGAAAAGCAACCTTGCTTGGAAGTTGCCATTCATCAACGAAGATAATGAAGTAAAGAAACTGAAGTTTGCTCAAGAGCATTCAATTCAGATAAGTCGCTAGAGTATTAGAAGAAGATTCTGTGGGTTAATAAGTCCATGTTTGAGCTTTTCCAGAAGAAAAGTCGTGTACGTGTAGGGCGCAATTTGGGAGAGCAGCTCCAGGAACGACATGTTCAAGGCACTGTAAACCATGAGAGAGGCAACGTTATGGTTTGGGGTGTTTTCATTGACCGGCCGATCGCCACACCAACATTCTGCGTGAAAATCTCCAGGTTAGATTTATTGAAACTGGTCTGGAAAGTCAATGTTTGTGCTTCAGCAAGACAACGATCCTAATCACAGCAAAATACTTTCTCATACTCGATGTCCGCGTCGATGACCGACGTCACAAATAACCAGAACTACTTTGAGGCTCTTAGGAGAACCTAGTAAGATCTTGATAGGTAGCACCTGAAAACACTCGTGTAGACTATGCCGAAACATATACAAAAAGCACTAAAAACGAAAGAAGGGCACACCAATTATTGAAAGACTCAAGAATACATGAGATTGTTCTTTGAATTAAAAGTTAAAGGAGTGTTTTTAACGTAGAACTACGTCTTTCAGGAAGGGTGCCAAATCAGAAAACAGATTTTATGAAGTATAGTTTACGTTAATAACTATTTTCACAGCGACACAAAATGTTCACCACCTCGAAAAAACACCAAAATCAATTTTTCAGATAGAAAAACGACCAAGTGCCAAAAAAACATCTATTTTGACAAAAAATTTTTTTTTAGATATATATGAATCTCGACGAGTAATGCGAATTTAAGACATTTGGCATCCAAAAAATTTTTTCAAAACCTCGATTTTCGGTGATTTCAAAAAAAAACTCAAATTTTAACGCTTGTGACACCAGTAAATAAAGTTCGAATGAGCTAATATTTTGCATAGGGTATATTTATTGTGCAAATCAACATTTCATAGCAAGTTCCGAATAAAAAATCGAGATAACTATTTCTATTGGCACCCTAAACCATACTTTTCGTTTCGCATGCCGAAAAAAAAATACCGATTTTTGCCGATTTTTGAAAAAAAAAAATTTCGAGATGACACTAGATCTCGACGTTTCATGCCATTTTAAGAAATTTGGCATCATTTTTTTTTCGAAAACCCCGATTTCCTTTACTTTTACCCCTTGGGTGATTTTTTCGATTTTCAAAAAACTCAAACTTTGACTGCTTTGCGCCACTCTCCCTTAAGACCGATTGAGCTGATATATTGCATAGGGTGTTTTTTCGAGGTGGTGAACATTTTTTATGGGGTAAACTCGAGATGACCCTTTTCATTGGCACCCTAATAGACATACACTGCATGTTAGGGTGGCAACGAAGATGGTCATGTCAAATTTTAAAAACCGACCATGTATATTTTGTTTGTCGGCTCAAAAAAATTACCTGTGCAAAGTTTCAGCTCAATCGACATGATTTAGGGGTGCCTCAAAGCGCTCAAAGTTTTGTTTTTTTTTATCCTCGAAAATCTTCCAAGGGGAGGGTAAAGGACATTTAGAAAATCGAAATTTTTTCGATGCCAAATGACTTAAAAATGCATGAAACGTCGAGATCTGGTAATCTCGAAAAAAAATTTTTGGTCGAAAATCGACTTTTTGAGACTTAGCCTGAACGTCCAAAAAATTAAAACTTTGAGTGCTTTGAGGCACCCCTAAATCATGTCCGATTGAGCTGAAATTTTACACAGGTAATTTTTTTGATCCAATAAACAAAATGCACATGGTCGGGTCTTAAAGTTCGAGAATTATTTTTTTCCATACCTTCATTGCCTCTCAGGCTGAGTCTCAAAAGGTCGATTAACAGATCTCGACGGTTCATGCATTTTTAAGTCATTTGGCATCGAAAACAAAAATCGATTTTCCAAATTTCCCCTTGGAACATTTTCGAGGATAAAAAAAAACAAAACTTTGAGTGCTTTAAGGCACCCCTAAATCATGTCCGATTGAGCTGAAACTTTGCATAGGTCATTTTTTTGGGCCAATAAACGAGATGTACATGGTCGGTTTTTGAAATTCGAAGATGAAATTTTTTCCATGCATCCATTTCCACCCTACTGCATGCATTCAAATACAGCATCTTTCATGGAAGTATTTTTTTTCAAATCCTAATAGGAAAACCTTACTGTTGGCATGTTCTGGGGTTCAATCACACCTCTAGCGAAATATAGGAGTAAAAATGTTTATAGTTTGTGATCGATATCTGAGTGGGAAGGAGAAGGTCTGGTGCGTTCACATTTCTATACATTCTAAAATAATATCTGAAGTGATTCACAAGCGGATTGAATAATATAATACCGTGGTTCAACGTCGAAAATGCGGTCGTGTCCTAGATACAACCCCTTAAAAATTTTTTGTCGAACTTGTCTCATTTTAACGATCAAAACTGAGTCTCTCTTGTATAGAGGCGAATGAACTGTAAAGTTTAAAGCCTCTCAAAAACAAAGAATCAATCAATCTTTCTTGTTTTTCAATGTTTCATGAATGGAATCAAAAAAGATTGCAAACGATATATGTTTATTTATTTTTCTTTTTCTTCTTGAATGGCATTAACGTTCCCTGTGGAACTTTTGCCTTCTCAACGTATGCATTAACTAGCGTCATTTATCGGTACTTAGTTGAGATTTCATAAGCCAAATAACACGCCTTGAATGTATTCCGAGGGGTAAGCTCCAGAATACGCGTTACCACAATGCAAGTCGAAGGAAATTTCTTTGACGAAAAATCCCCCGGCCACAACGGGAATCGAACCCGAACACCCGGCATGGCAATGTGAGACGCTAACCACTCGGCCACGGGTGCACTATTATTATTTATGTGTTAATCAAATATTTGACGCGGCACTTACCTTTATAGTGCGCCGTATTCTTATAAGCCATCCTCGCCGGATCCCCATTCGAAGTGGAGTGATCCTTCGCGTCCGCTACCTGCTGTTGAGCAGCGGCTGCTGCCGCCTGCTGTTCCTTCTTCTTTTTACTTGCCCCAAAACAGCCCAAATTTTCGCCCTTCGACGAAGCCGCACTTACAATCACATTACCGTGCGAGCCGTCGATGCTGCTGTGATGCGGAATAGGATTCTTGTCGTAGTTCGGATCCTCAACCTCCTGGCAGCGGTAGGACAGGTTCCGCAATATGCACACACAATTCTCCACAATTTTGTTACCAATGTTGGACTTCTCGATCGCTATCCGAATAACGTACAGCAACGAATCGACGAGTCCCTCACATTCGCGCAGCTTTTTCCTTGCGTACTCGCCGGCCGAACTGACATTCCGCAGGATTCCGGATGCGTTCCGGAACACTGTACTCCAGCACGTTTCGCCCGGATTTGTCGGGTCCCAGCCCGAATGAGGAATGATAATGTACGACACGATCACCACGATTGCATCGTCGATAATGAACCGCTTCAGGTCCTCGCAGGAGGACATGTTCCAGATGATGCCCGTAACCAGTTCTTTTATGTCCGATTCGGACGTCCGCCGTAGCAGATGGATCAGAGCCTGGATACCTCCGGCACTGTTGATTGCACGTTTGTTTTCGTCGTTCTGTCGACCATAAGAGAGGTTCCGCAGGGCACCACAGGCATTTCGATAAACATCCGTATTTTCGTGACCTAGCAGTTTCACGAGTGGCGGTATTCCCCCGAGGGTTCGCGTTCGCTGTTTATTAGGGTCGTCCATGTAGCAAAGATGCTGCAAGTAAGCCGCTGCGTTGGCCTTGATGGCGTTGTTAGGATGACTTAAGAAACCAATCACTTCGGTTAGGTTCGGATCTCGCCACTTCATCGGACGCTGATCCTCGAGATCGGGACCTTCCGGTCCATTTCCGGTAGGCCGATTGTTGCCACCCGGCGAGGTTACAATGTGATGCTGTAGAAACACGTGGTTGTGAATTTGCAGGTTCGACATGTGCTGCTGGAGGTCGTCATCACCATCGTAGTAGCAGGCTCCCTCCGGGGGCACACCCCGTTGACTGGCACTAGCGGCAGCTTCGTAGGCAAGTTGCTTGGTGGCATACGTGGGTTCGTTCGCACCCGCTGGCTCGAGATGACCGTGGGAGCTGATGGTTCCATAGGGAGGCGTTGAAACGTAACCGTACACCATTGCCGATGGGTTGTCCGGATAAAGTCTGTCCACGGGACCTCCCGGAGAGGGCGCTATAACGTACTCTCCCATTTCGTCGTACTGTCCCTGCAAATAACCGGGTGGCAACAAATTGGCCGACGGATTGCCCAATTGAGGCACATTCATCGGGAGCGGTATCGAGGATTCACTGTTTTCGCTCGAGTTGTGTGGCGTTGAGCGATCGTTGATCTGGTACTCTCCGAGGTAGGACTGTGGATGAGGAGGATGGTGAACTCCTGCCGGGTCGTAGCCGGAATCCGTGTACTGCGCATAATGCTCGTAATCCTGGTAGTGTGTCTGATATTGTTGTGCCTTATCGGCCGGTCCTCCCATCCCCTTCGCCCCAGGCGGAAGATGGCCCTGAGAAGCAGCCGCCGCAGCGGCCGCCAGCTGTTCCTGTTGGTCTAAATGGTTGTAGTTCATGTACTGCGACCGAGTCGTGTAAATTCCCATCGGCATCGACACATAGTCGATCGGTTGTCCATCGGGTCCCATTTCGAGTGGCATTGCTACATAATCAAACGGCTGCCCATCCGGTCCCAAGTGCTTCACTTCGCGTACAACCTTCGTGATGGTCGTGATCTGCTGCGTCGTTTGTTGTTTGTGAGTACGAGCGATTAGTTCATCCTCACTATGCATTGATGACGGGTTTTCTTCGGAATTGTTGCAATTGGTCAGTCACGTTTCTGTTTAACTTAACACCGTTATATTGCACGTGATTTTACAGCCAACTAACACTCACTGCCTGACACTCTAGCCATCCAAACATCTCTGTTCACCAATGAACATCGCACACTCACTTGATTTTCTTCCTCGCACTGAACAGTGGATTGAATCATAAAACACATACAAATATGTTCCACTTTATTATCACCGAAACGCTACTTCCGGAAGGCTCACCACATCGTAACCTACTCCCTCTGTTCACCTTTCCACTTTCCACTATCCTTATCTAATAGAAGCACTTTGTCTCAATTGACAATTTCGTTATGTTGATAACAGACGTTTTCCAGATAAATGAATGGCGCTGTAATTAACCTATCACTTGTTCTCACCATTCGCGCGATGGCCTCTTCGCCTCCCTGATTTGACCGTGGCAGCCAGATTGAGGTTTATGGTGTGATGGCAGGGAAGCCTGTCATTCAACGGAAAAACTTTTTTCGTTTGTCACCCAAAATGGGGTCCTCTCGCCACCGCTACTGTTGTGAGTCCCAGCGAAAGAACCACATAGATTAGAGGACAAGACCGAGGAGTAGTGGTAGTAGTCCACGTCGTTTGTTTCTCCGTCTTTTTTTTTCCCGTGCTCGTGTGAAGTCAAATCCGCTTCGACACCAACATGAAGGGGGGAGATTGGAACACCCGTCTGCGTCCCCGGGACGCAGTGTGAAAGGATCAATGTAAGAACGCGCTCCCTGGTTCAGAAAGCGTTTGCGTGTTCTTAGAGCGGCAGCGTCGCCCCTTGTGCTTTCTCGTGTGGTCGTTGTCGTTGATGATGAGGAGCAGCAGTCTGTTAGCGCTTAGATGTCATTGGTTTTTCGCTTCTCTTCTTGAGTTCTGAAGCAAGAGGGGATACACCAAACACACGAAGGGAGAGACAACGAGACTTGTTATCAATTCAAAGATACTTGAGAGTTCAGCGGGCAATCCTTGGTGGCTTGGTTTTCATATGCTGCAAAGAAAAGGGAAGAAAATAATTCCCATAAGTATGTATGTTTTTATGTAATATATAAGGAAAATAAAATTAAAAATAATCTTGAGAGTACACAAGAGAGAATGCAAGAAAGCAATCGAATAATTATTAGAACGGAAATTTTGCGTTTGCAAACTATCGTTTTTGAGAGATGACTTCGATTATTTAGATTATTTTAGGTTAGTGTTGCGAACCACCTCCACCGTTACTAGATTTGAAACACTAGACCAAAATCATAAATCACAGGTCAACCGTATATCAATTCTAGTTAGTTTCACTGTTGTGGCCAATGGCCACGTTCATTGTATTCAAATTGGTGCCGCTTCACGTGAAGGACCATTCAATAAAATGTCATCACCATTAAGGGAACAGTTTTAGCAATACACTCTGTAAGTTGTATTATATATTGGTGGTGTTGTGCTTTAAATGATACCATCGAAGAGTTTATGTTTCTCCTCATCGCTATACGGATGAGTCATTCCGAACAGCTGCGTGTGGTCCAATCTACAAGACTTGTGTGTTTGCGCACGGCTCTCGTTCATATTTCTTTACACTATCAATTGTTTGGCTTCTCACACGGGCTAATTAAACTGTGACCCTCAATCAATCGCGTTTATAATGGATCATCGATTGGAATACACAGAGTAAATAATCATAATAATATTTGTTTCATACTCAGAGGGAAATCGAACCGGCAAGGGATCGAATTCCCTAACGAGAGATCGATTTATTTACAAGGGAAGGCCCTTGGTATGTGAGACATGGCATTTTAGAAATGTGAATGTGTTAGCTGCTGTTATTGCGCTTTGTTCATTATTATGTTTTCGTTTAGAGAAATAATCAATTGTCAATTAATGTCATTAATCAAAAGTAGAGGGGTGATAAAGGCTGAATATGTACCGTATCCTGAATAGTAAAATCTCACGACGAATTAAAAAAAATCTTAATTCCAATATATTCTGTGTTAATCCATCTTCGTTGTATCTTTTCGATTATTCGTCTTTTGAATAGACAATAACAATAACATACAATTACCAGTCCGGGTGGTGAGGATTATACAGTAATACCTGGTTTTGTGCGGTATTTGAAAAAAAATGAAGTCATCGGTGTTTTATTTTTTTTTTGACTTTGATATGTATTTCATCGTTCTACATAGGGATTGTGTCAGCTAATTCCCATTCTCATGTTTTGATTTGTTTGTTTTAAAATGTAAGTAGCAGCTTATTGAAAGGAGCAAAGAGTTGATTTTATGATGGAAACTTTTTTATGCAGTGGTACATAGGGACCGTATTAATTTTTGTTTTTTTTAATTGAGTAGCGAACACGATTTTTCAAAGCTACTGGTGAAGTTAAGTATGATTTTTTATGCGATTTTTTGTGCGGTCCCTATCCCTCGCACAAAAACAAATTTGCCTGTACTGCCGTTCTACGCATAGTTGTCACATGTTTCAAATTTTCTTCCAATTTGGCTACCAGAAGCTTAAAGCATTTCAGTTTAGCAATTCACTGGATTTTTTTTCATAATCAGAAAACTATTGTTCAATGAAATGTGAACAGATCCCCTCACTTGAATCAGTCAATCTTGGTTACGGACTTAAAAACTCATGGGGGGACAGTTATGCCTAGAATATCAACATGGGACAATTCAACTTGATGTTGTTTTTTGATATACTGGGAACAAACAATAAGTTTTTTTTGTGTTTTCCGAAAGATTATGCATAAAAACATCGTTTTATGAAGAAGGGAGTGATCTGCAACACCTTTGCAGAATTTAAATCTCATTATTATTAGGCATTCGCTAACAAGGTGCACACATGTTCTGCTAAACTTTGAGAATTAGTTCGTTCTTTCGAACCAGAAATGAGTGCAACAGCCTTGCTGAAAGCGTGACATAAAATTCTTGTACTTGAACCAATTTATTTATTATGGATCCACAAAAAATACATGGCGGGCAGTTATGCTTGGAATATCAACATGGCAATTGATGTTGTTTTGACATAGGACTATGTCTTTGATTTTTATATAGGGGGGTAACTCTACGAAAAATGTAACGATTCATTTTGAGTTTTCAAAAGCATATTACACAAAATCGTTATCGCGACATATGTTGTGTTATATATCATCGGACAGGAAATTTATCCACAATTTTTTTGGCTCAAGACAAGAACAGTGAATATAGTAAAAAAAAGTTACCAATTTGACAGTTCAAATGGGTATGTTTTTTTCGATTTTACCAGCCTCGTTTTCCCCCACAACGCAACGAGCAATCTTTCTGCCTACAATTATGCGTTAGCTCATAATGTGATTAGATGCGTATTATGAATGATCCTCGATTTGCCGATAATAGGCATTTATCAATTGTCAGAATCAATGAAGGGATGATTTAGGAATGATCTTGAAGATGATATTGGATGATTTCACTCTATACTTCCCAAAGATCCCGAGAGCCTGTTTAAAAGGTTGAACGTCGATAGAAATTTTATTAGATTGAAGTTCAGGTTGTTGTCCAATCAATTCGTGCTCTATTCACGTTTAACGTGTAGGCTTGTTACTAACAATTTATGGAATTGTGGTCCAGGATGTCATTATATCGAGCACGTTTTTTGGTTATGTAAAAAATGCAATTCATGAATTTAACCGGCTGCTGATCTAGAAGTTCGAAAAGGTATACTCACGCAAATGTTCATGACTTCCATTTGATGTATCAAAAAAGACAAAAATACAGATTTTGAACAATGAAAAAACTCAATTCAAATTACAATTACTACACACAATCACAGTCCTATGTCAAGATCGGGTCCGTCCGACTCATCTACTTTTTTTTAAAGCTGGGAACAAACAATAACTTTTTATGTGTTTTTCCGGAAGATTAGGCACGAAAACATCGTTTTATGAAGAACAGTGAAAATTGACAAAAAGTAACACGAGACAACTATGCGTAGAACGGCAATGTATACTAGTGATGAAACGGATGGTGGTTTGGCCGGATACCGGATGTCCGGCAAGCTTCGAGGCCGGAGAAACAGCATGGTGTGCATGAATTTTACGAAAGATTACATTTTAGGAAGTAATAAACACATCTTTACATAAAAAAGGGGAGAAAAGAGAGAGAAAAGAGAGAAGAGAGAGAGGAGAGAGAGAAAAGAGAGAGAGGAGAGAGAGAAGAGAGAGAGATGAGAGAGAGAAGAGAGAGAGATGAGAGAGAGAAGAGAGAGAGAAGAGAGAGAGAAGAGAGAGAGAGAAGAGAGAGAGAAGAGAGAGGAGAGAGAGAAGAGAGACAGAAGAGAAGAGAGAGGAGAGAGAGAAGAGAGACAGAAGAGAAGAGAGAGGAGAGAGAGAAGAGAGACAGAAGAGAAGAGAGACAGAAGAGAGAGAAGAGAAGAGAGAGAAGAGAGAAAAGAGAGAGAGAAGAGAGAAAAGAGAGAGAAGAGAGAGAGAAGAGAAGAGAGAAAAGAGAGAGAGAAAGAGAAAAGAAAAAAAGAAAAGAGAGAGAAGAGAAAAAGAGAAAAGAGAGAGAAGAGAGAGTGAAGAGAGTGTGAAGGAGAGAGTGAAAAAGAGAAAGAAAAATGAAAAAAGGGAAAGAGAAATGAAAAAAAAGGGAAAGATAAATGAAAAAAAAGAGAAAGATAAATGAAAATAGAAAGAGAAATGAAAAAATAGAAAGAGAAATGAAAAATAGAAATAGAAATGAAAAAAGAGAAAGAGAAAGAAAAAAGAGAAAGAGAAATGAAAAAAGAGAAGAAAGAGAAATGAAAAAATAGAAAGAGAAATGGGAAAATAGAAAGAGAAATCAAAAAAGGGAGAGAAATGAAAAAAAAGAAAGAAAAATGAAAAAAGAAAGAGAAATGAAAAAAGCAGTGTTTGCCAATTGATGAATTCTCTGGAAAATCGCTTTCGTTCGTTCAAATATCATCATACAGAAATGATTTCCCCCAGCGGCATTCTATTCTTTTTACGTGCTGCAAATCACGACACAATATAGAACGAGACAACTCTGCATCGGTTCGCACTTCATGATACACCAGCACGCAAGCAAAACCATCATATACGCTTTCGGTGCAGAAAGTTTATTTTCTTCTTTGCCTCTAACATATACATATCGAACCTCTCCATGCATCATCAAACAGCAAGATCGTACGGACTACGCAAAGCGAATGATTCATATTCAGCTAATGTAGCAGTTCCTGATTTTTAAGTCTCAGAGAGTGCAAACTATATGATTATTTGGTAGTCAGATTATATTTTCCATTATTAACGCTGCTATCCCTTAAAATATATATATTCATATGGCCGCATAGATTTACTAACAACATCGCTCCAGTGAGAAACAAAAACTCTCTCGTTTTAGGCGTCGTGCACAAATTACGTAACGCTAAAAATCCGGATTTTGAACCTCCTGCCCAACCCCCACCCTACATAACGCAATTTCCTATCTCTAACACACAGTAAGTAACGCACACTCGACCTCCTTCCCCCCCCCCCTTCTCACGTTACGTAATTTGCGCACGACGCCTTATCTCTTTTCCCATTCGTTGCCCTCCGCAAATGGTGACCTAATGATGACGTAATTTTTCTTGAATCATTTATTGCTTTGCACTTGTCTTTGCAGTGGGTTTCGCTACAGTAGAACGGGACGACATATGCGGCTCAAACTTGTATGCAGGCTTCGAAAATGGTGTGCGATGTTTGATACAGCTCGAATATGCAAACAACAGTCTTCGTTCCTCTCTTGGTTTAATCATTTAGTGTAACACAAGTGATTACTGTCATTCATACAAGTATCTGAATGATCCACTCATATTTGGTTATATGTTCGTGAGAGGTTACTTGCATGACACATTGTGTATCATTCGATATTGATCGAAATTCAAACACTGGAAAAAAAGTGAAAGAGAAATGAAAATAGAGAGAAATGAAAAAAAAGAAATGAAAAAAGAGAGAGAAATGAAAAAAGAGAAAGAAATGAAAAGAGAGAAAGGAATGTAGAAAAAGAAAATAAAAAGAAAGAAAGACAAGGAGAAAGCCTTATTGTAGAGGCTTTAAATTTTTGCTTTTGAACCATTTCTAACTCTGACGAAGACATTCGGGTGAAGAACTTAAATTCCAGTTTATTTGCTCGTTAAGTGTTTATACAGTTATGTGCTGGACCGGAAAAAGATTTTTTCCGTCACCAACAGCTATCGATCCATCACCTCTCCTGTTCTCTGCCATTTCGTTAAGTTGTTTGAGAAAGCAATCCAGTTCCGTAAGAGGAGTACACCATCCAACAATTCACTCGTTTTCCATTGTTTTCTATCATCATCCAACGTAAAAAGTAAGTGTCCGAGACGACAGCAACGGTTCTTTTGAACGTTAGAAAGGCAGTTGTCATTTGAAGCAGATAATGAGGTAGCCTACCTCGGACTGATTCTAGACATACATTTGAACTTAAGGTCTTATATTGACCGAAGTATTATGCGAATGCAATTTATCTATAAGGTCTTCGCACACATAATTTATTCCTCTATAGAAGTTCCAGTTCCATGGAAGTGCCGTTCCATTGTAGAAGGGTTTTGTCCGAACACACTGGCTGAGGCTCCAAGTTCTTTGGTTGATGCTAAAGCTGCCTCCTAGACGAGAACAACCGAATTACATGAGATAGTTTACCTATATACCCTTGAGATGAAGTTTAACCGCGTTTGCTGACCGTCGACCAAAAACACCGGCGCTTTGATGATTCAACAGCCGGTTTGGCCTTTTTGAAGCGTGAAACGTGGATTCATTACCACACTCCAGAGTCCAATAGGCAATCTGCAGAAGGGCACTGAGGCATATTTCGAAGACGTTTCGTACTACAGAAAGGGAATCGAACTGTTGGAAATTCACAGCAATACCAAGTGTATTGCCCTCGAAGGAAACTATGTTGAGGAATAAAATACAGCTTTGCCCAAAAAACGATTGTTTTCATTTAAAATCCTGGGCCTTTTTTCAGCCCATGTAGTAATTCTCTGTCACGACATAATCACGACACAACACACGACAGTCGTCCAACAGCGAAAGTACGTATTTCCGGAGCTCTCTCGCCAGAAAACATCAAAAGTGTCGCATCTGGGGAATGGTGTAAATTGAGTTTTTGCGATCGATTCCCGAAAGCGTGGCATCTATTATGATTTCCACAATGTTATATCAACAAACAGCGCAAATATTCAGCATCTCCTCTGTCAGTTGAAAAATACACTGCCAGTAGCCAAGGGCGTAGCTAGAATTCACCCGAAAAAAGGAAGAATTGATATAGATATAGATATATTTATCGCTCCTATTTTGCTCGCCATGATTTACGGTCTCCCGAAACTCACATTACAAAACAACGTCCTAGTTTCTCCATCTACCATTGTGTGTATACAGTCAAGGTCCGGTTCTATTTTTGCTCGTCGCTATTTTTCACATGAAGCAATACACTTTATCTTGTCCTTTCGACGTCCATTGTGCTGAAAGACAGACAGCCAGGACAACGAGACAACACAACTACTGTAATACTGGCAGGCAAACCACCGTTTCCCGCGCACCCTGTTCTGCTATGGTCTACAATTTCCAAAATTATAATTGCATGCCGCTCCCAGCGTAAGCAAGCAGACAAAAAAATGACGAAGGGAGAGCCAAGCAAAACTCTGTATATTATGATTAATTTATTATCATTATTACTTTTATGTTTGTTGAGGAACTGTCTGATGCATAGCGCAGTTATGCTCATTTCCTTTGTCTTTCCCATTTAGCGCTCTCATCTGATAGAGTATTTGCATTTTCATCCTTTTGTCGCCTGCCTCCCATCCCACAGTTTTTTCATCCTACCTCCAACCAAATCTCAGCACTGTCAAGCATAATTGCGGTGCTACTGTGACAGTGATACCGCTGATGATAACTCACAGAGATTTTAGCGGATAGCGATAATGGAATCGTCCCGCCCGTTCCTTGGGCAAATATCCCACAAATCTATCCGTTTTGCCGGACGACAATTTCGGGCTATGCATACATAGATATTCGCTGCTAGATGGCGAATGTCCACCTTATCAGAAGCTTGCTCTGTCCTGCTGCCGCTCTGTGTCGAACGGACGACGATCTCGCAAAAGGCCCTCTCACCATTATCATCAGTATCATCGTCATTAGATAAATACAGAAAGATAGCAGGCTGCTTCCGGTTTGGGGAACATCCCTCTCGTTGTGGGCGGATTTGATTGATTGCGGAAGAGTTTCAAGCCTGGCGGCGGAGACGGTTGAACGCACTACTGCTATGTACTGCTCACCAATGTATCCGCCGGTTGCTTGCTTGGTGATGGTTTGAGGAGGGTGTGGAACCTCGTACGGAATTGGAGGAAATTTTAATCACAAATGATGATTGAGTGGCAGATTTTCGGCACGAGAACAGGTAGAAAGTTTGCCAACGACTGATTCTACGTCAAATTATTCGGAGAGTAACAACAAAATTAGCTGAATAAGTTGTTCAAAAGGTCATTGAGTATCGTATTTGAAATTGGGATTCATTTTCAGTTTGCCCTCGGATTATCAAGCGCAGGTGGGATCAATGTCTTACATTTTCTGGGAGGGCAAGGGCAAAGACCCGGGGTGAAGCAAGGCAGCTGAAGAGTATTTTGAACACTTTCGATACATATTCAAAGAATGATACATCGAAGAAAAAACCAATGTTCAGATATGGTCTTTCAACAAAACAGCCGCTATAAGTCACGAGCGATTTTTATCGGCATGGTCGAACTATCTAACATATAAGCTTGAAGTGTTGGTCACGCACGAACAGTATCGACTCCAAAATCAAGAATAATTTAACCTATTTTCAAGACTGCTCTCGCTGGCAACTAGTAGTGGGTCGTGTACAAAGCATTCGGTCATGGAGAAAGCGCGACGGAAGCAGTCATTTGTCGGGCAATAACCAAAGTGTTAGTCACCGAACGACTGAGGCAGCCGTGTAATTAACCATGGGAATGCAGCGCGCAAAACAGAATTGCAATCGTTCGAAATGGAGTAAGGAAACTAAAATTAAAGAAAAAAAACTGCGAAGAGAATCAATTGATAGAAAAATGACAGTACGATTTTAATCTGTTCAACTTGAGCTTGATTGAAAGAAGCAACATTTTTGAACATTGCTTCACTGTAAACTGTCGGGTTGGCTGCCGACTCTGATTGTGTCACCTCGGCGCCTCGGTTCCTTATCCTCGTTAGATGGGGACTTCGCCCTCATTACATTGCACAATGGTCCAGGAGATGCATTTAAGTGGAAATTAGCATTTAGAGCTAGACAGTTATTCTCCAGACAAAAACTGTCTTAGACAAAGTTATTACATATGACCAAAATTGTCGATGAAATAAAAAATATAACTCTCTTATCTTTAGAGATAGAGGTAAACATAGTTCGACAATGTTGTAGTCCCAGTTTTTTGAGACATCTTTGTAGAAAAAAGTTTTTCTCATTCTCTTAAAATAATCGATATAGCGCCTTTTTTATATGTTACTTTAGGGTCACCATGAAAAAAAAACTATTTTTTCGCTCTAACTTTTATATTTCAAATTATACATGCAAACTTTCTTCGAAAGACTTTTATAGCTTACTAATACAAACATTTTTCGATGTAAGACTTGTCGATATCTCAACATCACTTAAAGTTATTGGTAAGAACCATCAAAAACTTTGAGTAGGATTAAGATATAGACAAGTATTGCATCGCAAAATGTTGGTATTGATAAGCTCTAAAAGTCGTACGAAGTTTTGATGTAGAATTCGAAATATAAAAGTTAAAGCAGAAAAAACACGTTTTTTCATGGTCAATGTACTTAGAAAAAAGCGCTAAATCGACAATTTTAAAAGATAGAAAAAAGCTTTGTTCTACAAAGTTGTTCAAAACAACCGGGACAACAACATTGTTGAACTATGTTTATATCTATCTGTAAAGATAAGAAAGTTAGATTTTTCATTTCATCGACAATTTTGGTCACCCTATTTTTTATAACATAAAAATGAGCGCTCTATCATATGTAACATCTTTGTCTAAGACAGTTTTTGTCTAAACAATAAATATCTCCCACAAAGTTGTTTTTAGCGCTTTCTATCTGAGTTGCATTAGAGTAACTATGAAAAAACGGGTTTTTTTACTCTAACTTTTTTATTTAAAATTCTACATCAAAATGATCTTCGTATGATTTTTAGAGCTTATCAATACCAACATTTTGCAATGCAGAACATGTCAATATCTTAATCCTGCTCAAAATTATTGATGGGTTTTCATAAAAAAACTCACGATTTCAATTTTAATTTACTCAAATACAAAAAATAACATTGTTTTGAAAATTACATATTATATAGAGTGAAATCTGTTCTTACAAATTCAACAAACAAACATTTTTTATGTTTGCCCCAGAAATAATGACAGACAAATCAAAAGAACGTGTTTTTTAGGAAGACATATCAATAACTTTGAGTAAAGTTGAGATATTGACAAGTTCTGCATCGAAAAATGTTTGTATTAGTAAGCTCTAAAAGTCTTTTGAAGACAGTTTGCATGGAAAATTCGAAATATAAAAGTGAGAGCAAAAAAACAGTTTTTTTTCATGGTGACCCTAACGTAACTTAGAAAAAAGGCGTTATGTCGGTTATTTTAAGAGATAGAGAAAAACTTTGTTCTACAAAGATGTCTCAAATAATTGGAGCTACAACATTGTCGAACTATGTTTACCTCTATCTATGAAGATAAGAAAGTTATATTTTTTATTTCTTCGATAATTTTGGTCACCCTATTTTTGACAACATAAAAACGAGCGCTCTATGATGAGTAACAACTTTGTCTAAGACAATTTTTGTCTTGTGAATAACTGTCAAACTCTAAATGCTAATTTTCACTTAAATGCATCTCCTGGACCATGACCATGACCTTGAGCATTGACCTCAGGTTGAAAAATTTCGATTTTCAAAAAACTCAAACTTTGACCGCTTTGCGCCACTCTCCTTAAGTCCGATTGTAGCTTAAGCTTTTTTTTTTCATTATATATGGACGTTTCAATGACTATTGAATATTTGAGTGATCTGATGGATTACGGGTTGTGTTTTTTTAACTTTTGTTTAAGATTCCTCTCCAAACGTATTTGATTTGATTATTTTTAAATTATTTATATTCGAATAAATATGTGTTCCGCATAATCAACAAAAAAAAGTCGATTTTTCAGACCCTGGAGATGATCAGGGTTGCCACTCAATTTCAACTTTGGAATTCTCGCATTTTCCCGATTTTTTCCGCATGATTTCACCAAATTCCCGACTCTCAAGAATGAAAATTTAATATTACTGTGTCGTTAGTTAAAAATTGATTTTTGAAACCCGAATTGCGAAAATATTTTTACTTTAAAGGGTGTCCTACATCAAATTTCATCAAGGAAAAAAACGTTGTAGAAAATCATCCATTGGGTATTTTCTCCCAAAAAATTGGGTAGAAGTAGTTTAGAGTGTATTGTTTACACTGTATTTTTATCGCTGTCAGCTTTTCCAAAAATGGAAAATCGATTTTGCGCTAGCACCTGGAAAATCCTCAACTCCCTTATCGCGACATCGGAAAATAACTCGGAATCGACCCACCGTTGACTAGTCGTGTGATTAAACGAAACTATGTGCATCAAACGGAAGAAAAAATGCGGTCAGAGTGGATGTTCTATTAGTGATCAAGATCACAAGTGTTTAAGCGGAATCCCAATGTTTCAGTCAGGGATGTGGCCAAAATTTTGAATCTGTCCAAGTCCTTCGTTCAGATAGCCAAGAACCGGGAGGGACTGCATACTTACAAAATGCAGAAGGTTCCGAATCGTGACGAACGGCAAAATACGGTGGGAAACTGTACACTAGGATGGCAGTTAGGGGTGCCTCAAAGCGCTCAAAGCTTTGATTTTTTGCTTCTTGAACATCTTTCCGAATTTTTTTTTTTCGATGACAAATGACTTAAAAATGCATAAAACGTCGAGATCTGGTTTATCTCGAAAAAAAATTTTTGGCCGAAAATCGACCTTTTAGGACTTAGCCTGAGTGACCAAAAAATCAAAACTAAATCTTGTCCGATTGAGCTGAAATTTTGCACAGGTCATTTTTTTGGGCCAATAAACAAAATGTACATGGTCGGTTCTTGGTCGATTTTCAGCCAAAAGTTTGTTTTCGAGATGACACCAGATCTCGACGTTTTACGCTTTTTGAAGTCATTTGGCATCGAATCCAACGATTTTCCAAATTTCTTTTACTCCCCCCTTGGAAGATTTTCGAGAATCAAAAAATCTAAACTTTGAGCGTTTTGGGGCAGCCCTAAATCATGTCCGATTGAGCTGAAACTTTCCACAGGTCACTTTTTTGGGCCAATAAACAAATTGTATATGGTCGGTTTTTGAATTCCGATGATGAAATTTTTTCCATACATCCATTGCCACCCTACTGTACACCCAAGATACTCACGAAGCCTCATTTACGTCAAGGCAGACTTCCGGCAACTTCCGGGACTAATGTTCTTCATCGCCCAGCACAAGTTTGATATTCCGGACGAAGTAAGGGGGCAGAAACTTCCAAAGTTTGCCAAGAAATATATGATTTGGCAAGCGATCTGCTCAACGGGGCAAACGGGGTGCGTCGTTCGTGACTACCGGTACTGTAAACGGGCAAATCTACCTCAAGGAGTGTCTACAGAAGCGTCTGCTTCCTCTGTTGAAGCAACACGAGGATCCTACGGTCTTCTGGCCGGATTTAGCTTCGTGCCATTTTTCAAAGCATGTCCTCGAGTGCTACGAAGTCAACGGAGTCACTTTCGAACCCAAGGACATGAACTCCCCTAACGCACCGGAACTAAGGCCCATCGAAAAATACTGGGCTATTATGAAGCAGGCACTACGAGACCATCACAAAAGAGGTCAAATCTAAGGAAGACATGAACAAAAAGTGGGTTTCCGTACAGAAGAAGCTGTAGCCAGATGTTATACAGAAACTTATGAGTGAAGTTAAGCGTAAGGTGTGAACATACGCTTATGGTATTGAAGTTGAATGAAGTGAATATGTAAATAGCTTACTAATGGGTTATATTTTTTGTCTGAAACGTTTTTTCCGTGATGCGATTTGATGTTGGACGCCCTTTATTGTTTCCATGTCCCGCATGGGACAAAAAAATGTACGGTGTGTTTCTCACCAACAGATTTTGGGTTGGATGTAGGGTTCAGGGGATACGGACGGGATCGTTTCTGAGATAAATGCACCTGGGACGAGAAGCGCTTTGAAAATTTTCTAATCTTTGATTTTTATTTGATATGCAGATAATATAATTTTAGCAGAAGACGTTGAACACAATTGTCCATACTCATTTATCAACGAATACTTCCAAGTATAACTTCATCTGTTACTGATCATTCAACAAGAGCCAAAGGTTGTACCGCTCATGACAACTCTACACGAGCTGTGGATTGTACCGCCCGGTGACCAATCTACCCTGGATTCCTCGAGTCAAGAGAGATGCACCACCATTGATATGAGGTACAGACTAGGGGGCGTCGCTGATCAATGGTCAGTTGCACCCCAATAGGAAGTATCCCGTGTCGGCCACACATACATAGTACTGGAGACTGCAACATCCCAATTATGAGAATGTTTGTAATACTAACCTCGAGCCAACCGCGAGTAATCGGTTACATATTACTAACATAGTAGTAAGACAAAAATTTTCAAAATATTGGACTCCCGGCCCCGTCAGGCTAACGCCACATGTGCCTTAATAAAATATATATTTTGGAAAAAAAACTTCATCTGTTCCTTCTCTATATCCGGAATGTTGGAAACCACATCTAGGTTAATACACGTAACAAGTTAAGTAACAAGAGATGGGATATGTCAAAGGTGATCGTATGGAGAATTTCTTTAAAAATCCACAGTAGAACTCACGACAGCTGGTACGAAATATTAGGACATCTTTATCGGATATTTTGGCGGAATCTCTTGCTGGTATGATGGCGGATTTCGTTGCAAATCCATTTCAATACTTCCAGGTAGCAGTAGATTGGTTTCTATGAGTTCAAGTTCAACAAGATATAGATTTCGCTTTCAGCCGTTCGGACTTCGTAATTTTCTCTATAACAGCTCTTACAAGTCCCGTTAGATCATCGAAAAGGAACCATCGGGTACGTCTGATATGCATGCATAAACGATTTAACTGATCCTGCTGCCTCAACACAAATAGTCAATTTCGGTCCCTGCAGCCTATCGTCCACAGCATTGGCAACAATCTTGAACACCTTTGACCGGAAAACTGATGCAAAACTCCGTATAAAGATTGAATTCTTTCCTCAAGAAATCATTGAAACATTGAATTTTTATAAACAGAGCAGGATTTTTTGCAAAACACAGATTCACGCTGCTTAGAAGGTCGTAACGCGCTTAATCACATAACATTTTAGAGCGCCGAAAAAAACCACTGAGAAAAAAAATCCCGACTTTTTCCCGATGGATTTCGATTTCCGACTTTTTACCTCATTTCCCGCTTTTCCTGATTGGGTGGCCACCCTGGATGACGCATCATAAGGGCACAATAATAATGCGGATTTCTTCTGTTAAAGAATATAGAGGTTTGAATACTGAAATAACGTACAATGACAAAAAAACCGTTGCTTTATTGTTTTCTGCCAACAGATTCCAATACACCCATACCTCGCTATACGGCCGCTCTTTATACGGCATTTTGCTATAACGGCCCTCTTCAATTCAGGCACGTCTTCGATTCACGGCCTAAAATGTTTCGTTATAACGGCAAAAAAAATGAGGATTGGTTCAAAAATCAATCTTGTACAGAAGTGAAAAAATATTTGCGAGACTATAACTTAAGCAACAAAAAATTAGGTATGTATACATACACATATTTCATGTAACATGAAGTTATTTCATTTTTATTTATAGATTATTGTTGGTTTTTATGTATGTATGTTGCATCTTTTATGTTTATGTTATGGATGCATTTTTGTTTTAAATGAAATAAATTTAAATTAATTTAATTTTTGATTCAAATTAAATAAAAATGAAAAGATAAAATGCAGTTTGAATGATAACCATGTTACATGTTTGACAAATTTGGAACCGATCTGATTGAATTTGTATGAATTTGTATTAGAATAATTGATTCTTTATACGATTTTTTATAATTTCATGGAACCGATCTAGGCCGTAAACCGAGATATGGGTGTACCATAAATTTTCGCATTTTTTTCCTGCCGCACTCTAGACTTGTTGGAATTCATCGAATAGTTGCCTTTTAATCCCACCTTACGGAGACCATGATTTTCGTCGGGTGAAGCCCCGCTCTGGGCTTAGCTAGTGATGGTTCATTCCGTTCACTCTAAAACTATTTTCGTTCAACGTTATGAGAAATAAGTTATCGATGGGAGGAGCTTAAGTTGCAATATTTACTCTCTCTACTGTGTCCATATAACGAACGTCGTATGCACACAATAGTACAGAACAAATTGTATGGGAAAATAGGAATGCCTCAAATTTTCGTTAATTCCAAACAGTGATGGCCAAACGGTAGTCCGCAGTCTACCGGTCGCCCGCGTAGGTATTCCTAGGCACCCGCCACCTAGTGTAGGATAGTATCACCTCTAAACGCAATGGACCTTTTGCCGTGATCATTTTATAACATGTTTACGAAAACCACAATAAAACATCCTGGTTGTAATATTTATAAATGTTCTGAAGAATGCAACTCCATTTTATCTTTCATGACTCGATTTGTTTCAACTAAACTGGATCTTTTGCAACTGTTTTTTAAGCTATAGGATTATTGGTGAGAAAATAATCCGTTGTTATATTTCTGCTTGGATGAAGATATGGTTCGGCTAACTTTAAAACTACAAATTCGCCCAAGGATGTTGAAGTTCGTGTTTCATCCTTACCTAAGTAAGGGAACCCATTTATAACGTATTTAAATTGAATATCTACTGCCAACCAAAACTTTAGACCTTTCCAGGAAGCATTAGAAGGGCACAGTTGCTCGTCTATTAGAATATTTTCAACATTGACTATTGTGTGTAAATTAGTTCCATATTTCGGATATCATAGTGAATTTGTCGGTGCGTAAATGTTTGGATCGTTTCGTTTTTTTTGTATCAAATCGGAATCGAATGATTTGCATAAATTCATCTCTGAGCATGGTATTTGGTAACTTTGTGGTTGAACTCTTCCAATCTCTTTCCAAAACACGAAGTTCTTCTTTTTCAGTGCAACTCTTCACATGTTCTGTCATGTTTTTCAAATGAATTATTCTTCTGCTTACATACTTTTTTCAGATTCCAGAATCACGATTCCATCCTTGCATCACTTCATTTTCATCTTCTTCAGAACCAGAACACCCCTCACAGATACGAACTATGTTTTGCGAAATTTTATTTCGTTTTCTAGACATATTTAGATGATAAAGAAAGCATTTTTGTTCAAAATTGAGGTTCACAGTAATATTTCTAACTCAAAAAATATTCTAGTATCTTATTTTAAAATATTCGAACAACTGAAACCTTCAGAATCTGATCGCACTCTGACATCAATTGACATTCTGCGATTTTTTTTTTCCAATTGTAGCTTTTCGGCATCTGTTGTTTATCGCTTCTTTGTTTAAGATTACGATTACGGATAATGATGATACATCAATGAAAACTAAATTTTTGGAAAAAAAACTTCGCCTCTAATGACTACGAATGTGAGTTTTAATCAAGTATTGTTATTTTAATTTTAAAACTATGATAAGTAAAGTTAATTAATTGTGCAGATTTCTTTCAAGAAATATAGTCATGAAAAAAACCACAGTGAAGAGTGAGAAATCACAAAATTCCAAAATTATATATTGGGTCCTATTATGTAATTCTAGTTGAACAGAATTTTGCTGTTATAGATACAGCCTGGTGAAAGCTCTCGGCATAATTTTTCGAGCTGTTTGGTTTGCTTGTTGCATTCCTGATATACAGGTCGGACTCGATTATATGCAGACTCGATTATATGTGATTCGATTATATACAATTTTAGACTCGATTATATACAGTTTGAAATTCAAAAAGAAATGTAACCTTTCAACGTTAAGGTGAAGTTTTAGTGGCTATTACATGTACAGCGGGGTAAAAATCGTGATTTTTGAAGATTTTGCTTAAATTTTCACCAGGAATTGTTTATATAGATATTACAGCCAAATTAGGAAAGATAGAAGTTGGGTGTCAGAGAATAAATTGTATAGCGGTTGAAGAACATCAATTTAGTTGATAGAAACAATATTTAAGTTTAATATAGTTTAATATAAATTTTTAGGATAAAATTAATAATAACACATTAAAAATTATTAACTTTTATGTTTTTCACTTCCAAAATGTTATTAAAATCCACTAATATAATTGTTCCACTACTATATCCTGTATTAAATTTTCCCATATTTCAAATGAAAGCATCAGCATCTACTTCCGTAGCGTACTTTTTAATGTAGAGCCAGTTTAAGGCAACAGAGTCCGAAACAAAATAAAAAGTTTTATAACTCTGTCATTGTTGAAATTCGAACATATGCGTAGGAGGATTTTTTTCATCAAATATGATCATCTATCACCTTCTGAAAGAATCTGGATGAATTAATTTTTTTCATGTGAGAAAGGTGTTTTCTGACTTTAAGGTGATGAATCAAAAGTCAAATTCCTGCTTTATTTTCAAAAAAAGGAAAATACATGCAAAAAAAAACAAATACTAGATTCGATTATATACAGTGAAAAGAAATCAAAAACTGTATATAATCGAGTCTGCGCTGTATTGCTTTGGGGACCATTCGGCAACATTTCAAAATATGCAATTCGCAACGCATGACGTTCGCGAAAGAACTCGATTCGATAAAATTCTATCGATTTACAAAATACGATAATTTCTCGGTGTGATAGTTATAGGGATCGAATTGACCGTTCGATTCAATTTACATAATAGGGGTTAATATTTCCCATGGATAGATCTTATACCTCTAGCTGATTGAGGAATATAATAATCATCTTGGGCGTAGTTTTATAGAAAACTAGCTGACCCGGCAAACGTTGTACTGCCATATAATGTATTTCTAGAGAATATTTTGGTTGTTAAAAATAACGAATATTCTTCAAGAGAGTTGTATGTTATCGTTCAGATCTGCCAAATTGATCTAAATGATGATTTTCACAGCGAAACATACATATGCGTACCTCTTATTTTCGATTTTTCCCTTTTTATTTTAAATATCCTTGTTAAATGAAGATATGCATAGTCAATTTTTTCGAGTTTTTCCAATAATCTCAAATATTTTCCAAAGTACTCTATCATTTGGGTGAAGACAAACTCACAAAATATATGGACGGCGTAGATCTGATCAACCGTTCTCCCGTGATGATGAGTTATACGTACGTGAGAAAAACTCTCTTTTATATATAACGATAAATGCTTTGTGTGTTCATAAATGTCTATTTCCTTAAAAAAACCAATGATATTGATTGATGAGACTTTACAGAAAATAAAGTATTACTTATCAATTTTCAGTAACCGATAATTATTTTTATATTTTGGAATAATGTATCATTGAATATTTATTAGTATGACCTATGTTTTTTTATTATTAACCCTCCTATACTCTAGCATACGATCTCACAGATCGAGAATAAATAGTTTTGTTCAGAGAAGGCTGAATTGAGTGATTATTGAAAAAAACTTGAACGAAAAATATTTTCTGAAGTTTTTTCATTTAATTATATCTTTTCTGACTGACGTACAGTCTGTGACAAAGTGCGCGAGAATACGAGTTATGATTTTGCGCGCGAGTTCAGATTGGTTAAGACTTAGTTTCATTGTATCTTAATTTTCTAATGATTTTTTTGATACAGTCAACGTTGGTAAACCGCAGCCTAACATTTGACTATTAGTCGTCCGTGATGCCCAAGTTTGGCCACCCCTGATTTAAACCATTTACGAATTAGGGAAACGTAAGGTATAGTATATTTGAAAAATATTTGAAAAATATTTGAAAATTTCTGATTCGATTGGTGTACAAATCATCAAAATCCGTCCGATGCAAAAATAGTTATTAACGTTAACTTTATTTCATGAAAACGTGACCTGTTCTATGATTTGACATCTCATTTGGCATTCCTAATGAATGAAAGAATAAATTTTTCGAATAATGTGTATTTGTTATTTACATTACATTAATATTAATTAATACATTAACGAGTGCTTTTCGCCATACAAATATTATAGTCAGATTAACAATATAGATGAATGTATTCAACATATTTCAATCGTAAAAAATATCGAAAAGCGACCATTCCATTGCACAACTCTTTCTCTGTCGAAACAACCCCAAATCCATAAAAGTGATGAAGATTTACGCACACTGCAACCAATCAGGAACAATTTAATTTATCAACCCTTTAATTATAAACTATTGTCCCACATTCTGCCTCCAGCGGAGAACCAGTAACACGACATTCGGGGAGATTGCTGTTGATCACTGGACGGTGGTGGCACCGCCCGGGCAGATTTTGCACACGTTCCATCGCACGGAATTTCGTGCAAGTGCATCAACCGAGACTGACTATCAGGAATTGGTTTA
This sequence comes from Toxorhynchites rutilus septentrionalis, assembly GCF_029784135.1. Classification (NCBI taxonomy): domain Eukaryota; kingdom Metazoa; phylum Arthropoda; class Insecta; order Diptera; family Culicidae; genus Toxorhynchites; species Toxorhynchites rutilus. Next base: position 25,358,913 of record NC_073745.1, read on the forward strand.
AATAAAACATACCGAGATAACGCGTACAATCGGTGCGAATGGGCGAAATACGTATTAAGGCCTTTTCTGGTGGACGAACATTGAGTGTTGGGAGTGTACGAGCGTGAAACAGACCAGCCAACGTGACAGCAGAAAAAAAGACCAGAGGAATTTTACGATTGCAGCATGCCCATCGACTCGCTGAATCATGCCGAATGAATGTATGATACAACATCCGACAGCAGCATCCCCTATTCCACGTTCGATGGTTGCGAGACTTCAGGAACATCCAGCAAACATTTCTGCTCACGCCAGAGAAGTTTTTGCTCACGCCCATGTCTGTCTGCATTAAGACACGGATGAGTAACACTACATGTGTTTGCCCCTCGTTGGACCAAACAAAAGTGACGGTGTTTTGTATGTTTTTGTCGCCTTCCGACGTAGGGAAGCGAACACGACCGCACCATCCACACACACACACACGCGTTTCTAGCGATTGTCCTTTTTCGTATTGTGGGGAGTTACGCTCGATTGGAACGCACGAAGATTTTCTGGCCTGGCCTCTCTGGTGGGCAATATTATCAGTATTGCTTCAAATTCAATTATAGAGAACTTAAAGCCGAAGAAGTGTTTGTCCAGGCTTCCATGTCGAAATGAAACACGCTCTTCGGCGCTGTCTCTACATTCTTTATCGTCTCGGGGATGTGTGGAGTACGCATAATATAAATAATAAATGAAAATTGAAGGAAAATAAATAAAAATAACCATAACCACCAGCCACAGAGAGAGTAATAGAGGGAGGTGGAACACAAGGGGAGATGAAAAGAAAAATGACACAGAAATGCCGACAAATCCAATATCTTCGCACCCGGGGAGGCCGTCAGGATAATTCGAACGTATTTGCCGAAGCCAATGTTATACCGCAAAATGATTGTCGCAGACAAGCGTTCACACACCCAGATGATTGTGTGCGATGGTGCGTTTCCCAGGACTCGACCATGGTTATGGGTTCGTACGGCGGCAGTGTGCTGGTATGTGGCGGGCAAGTGTGTGGTGCTGTGCACGTGTTGTTTGTGCGTGGCTTGCATCCTCATGACGGCTATTATCGGTGTTGCTGCTGCTGCTATCCAATATCTATCGCACGTATTCTAGCAATATAAATATTAAACTGATTCTAGTTCTGCTCGAAAGAACATTCACGTATGGGTGGTGAATTATTGTGCTCTCATGCACTGCGAAATAAAGTACATTACTCTGCAAAGTTAGGATCATTTCCAACAGGTTCCTGAATCTGACGATGCAATGTTTTCTATGTATCGTTATTCAATTTCAACTTCACGTAATATAGAGATCGATGGAAGCACTGGATATCATCATCTTATCTCAACTCCGAGATTGCAACTCGCACGATTGAGAACGTTGAATTATCCCATGCTTGATACGTATTGAACTCCTCAATAAATTCTCGCTGCTTTTTCTTGAAAATTGATAAATAATTGATAGTCATCTAATTGAAATAATGATAAAATTGATAATAATTGAACTAAAAATTTTTTTGAAAATAAATGAAAAAAAATCAATAAAATTTGCACGAGGCTCAGGTGGATTATATATTAAGGGTTCGTAACATTCCGTTGATATATGACAGCATTCGGGTATAATTTTGTAGTTAACAGGGCAACTGTTCTATGCAACAATCTTCAGCAAGGATTGATAGTGCTTCCAGAAAATAGCCACATAGTATCTACAATTCCACGTCAAATTATAAACTTCGATTTTTTTTTAATTTTTGCAAATGATGCCAACTTCCCAAAACAACAATTTTCTTTATCATATGACTAATTTAAATTGCGATGGTTTCTTTCTTGAAGCATATTCTCCCATTTTTTTACCTAATTGGAAAAAATCGTATTGTGTGTAAAACTTAATTCGTCCTTTTTTTGTGAAAAACACTTTTATTTGAATACAGTAATTCCAAATGAAATCGTCCTAAAATGCAGTTTTTAAAAACATGTATTTTTGATTCGAATTTGACGAAGTTATCGTCCATTTAGTTTTATTCGATGGTTTATATGCATTTCAGTGCGGAAAAAGCAAATTTGCGTCTTACTTATCCACTTCTGAGTTTTTGCATGACATGCATGACGTTTTTCTAAGTTTTTGCATGACATGATTTCTAACAGCAACACGTCTCGACATGCAAATAAAAGCATAAAACAGCCACGCGCAACCTTAGAGGTAAAATGTCCCATCGCAAAGCAGGGGAACAAAAGGAAATTGAACGGTGAATGGCGTGGATTTGAGTTATTTTCTTGGGGGAAACTTTTTGTATGCGGTCCCCATCTATCGCACAATTTTTTTTTTTTCAAAATTTGTACCGAACACGATTTTTTAAAGCTGCTGGTGAAGTTTTGCACGATTTTTTATGCGACTTTTTTGTACGGTCCCTATCCCCCGCACAAAAAAGGTTTGCCTGTGATTATGTATTTGGAAAAGTTGTTTGAAATTATAGGCAAATTTATAAAATTTCATGAACAAATTTATAAAAAATCATGAAAAATAAAAGAGCCTATTTACTATAAAAAAGACAATAAATTCTAAATATTTTTTCAAATATTTCGAGAATGGCTGCATTCAGAAAGAGATTGATAATGAGCTGTTCTGTTCCAAATCACATCAGAATTCATATGTGGGGCTAAAAATAATCGTTAACATAAAAAATTTGAAGTTTCGACAATTCATAAAAATTCGATGTTCCACAAAGTTCGTCTAAAATAGTTTTACTACCTTGGACTGATTTTTAAAATTTTCTACATGACTTCTATTTTATATGAAAAAAATAAAAATATCAATTTTTGATACTGCAAGTGTAGATTTTTTTCACGTTTAACCCATTAACGACCAAGCGGTTAAATTTTTTTTTTGTCGAAAGCTATTGGTGTAATTTGGATTATTGATGGTAAAGAAACCCCAATGTTCAAGGATTATTTTTTTCCCATTTTTCATTTTCTGGGAAATGACTGTTCGAAAAATCGAACATTGGCCGAAACCCGCACTTTTTTTTTGCAATCACAAACATACCACGACTGAAAATCAGTTCAATTTACAAATATACGGTATTCACAAATGCATCAATTTTATATTTGCGAACGAACAAGCCCAGGAGGATAGAGGTCTCTAAGTATAAACCTAAGTTAATTCACCTAAGATGAGATGTGACATTTCTTATTTAATGTAATTTCAACTTATTACTGGTAGGCATATACTGTTGTTTTTATTGTTGGCCGTGGACAAATGTCTATGCTTAAGAATTATTTCTTTCCAAGTATCCATTTCCCGAAAAATACATTTTCCAATACCTGCAAAGTACCAAAATGATGCGAAAAAACAATGGAATCGAGGATTGGGTGGTTATTATTCGAATATTCACATCAGCACATCAGCAATCTCATTAAAATCCTCTTTATACGTACTGATCATTTCCACCAGCTCCTCTACACACGAAATTCTACGGGCCACCATTACCTAAGGTTATTACGAACAAAAAATCATACAGATTTTCAATAATATTTACTGAATGAATTGATATTTGCAAACATTCACAAATGAGAATGCAAAAACAAATGAAAAAACTCCCGTCTTCCAAAATAAATGAACCAAAGCGCGCTGCAGAGGTTAGATGTGTTGGTATTAAGGTGAAGGTGGAAGCTAGCCAAAAATGGCTGCCATAATGGCGCTCATTTCTTTCATCTCCCTCCCTCACCTCTCGCCCGAAAATCAATAATTTTGCGAAACAGTATGAAGAAAATGATCGTTTTCGCACACTTCCCATCAAGTAATATCAACCAAACTCTAATCGATTACTCACAAGATATTAAATTTTCATCTGCTTTCGCACCGTATAGTGAAGAACGTCGGAAAACTCGAGCAAGTGCTCTGAAAGTTAAAATTTCGTTTTTCAATCTTCTGCAATGGTTTTGTTTGTATTGGTGGAAGCATCGTTATTTTTTCGACACTGATGCCAAACAACATCATCGAAACAGCTATAAAAACCACTTAATAAAATGTTATTCCGGAGTCATAGCGTCCCATGTCATGAAAATCAATAGAATAAAATTGTGTTGATATCAATACAATTATTATTTTTACGTTTAATGGGTCTATAATGTAAGTTTTAGCAACTTTAACATTGGGTAAGAAAATTGTATTGCAGAGCTCGGAACACTGCCACGGCTGCCTATGCTTTCAAAAACAGTAAACGGAAAAGCATTAAATTCAATCTAAATGCCTCGGCCAACGAAGAGAAGGGTTAAGGCTTTCCAACGTGAATATGTGAAAACAATACGATCAACGAAGGAAAATATTAAGGAATTATCAACATCGAGTTACTATGCGGAAGAACTTGTTAATACCAAAAGAGCCCCAATTCGCATGTGTTATAAATTTGCTCATGTTACGCTCGCGTATAATCAGAATCATATGCAAATGCACCTTCTATATATATTTATATTTGCAATTGTTCATCGGAACATATCGTTCATAGATTTTACTTTAGTATTGAATTGTTATTTGTTTTTTTTTCAAATGTATTCAAAGACTCGTGTCAATGAAGCGCCACACAGTCTGATAAGTGAATTGATCTATTTACGTGTGCTTTGCTCTTCTCTCACAAACACTATTACCCCATTTTTTACACGAGGGTTTACCTATACTACTACAATGGCTAGCTTCCACCTTCACCTTAATTCATCAGAAAAAAATGTTCGTTATGGCCAACGTTCGATTTTTCGAACACTCAATTTTCCCGGTTGTTATTTTCCTGTATGAGGCTCAATCGAACGATTTTTGCCCCATATTGCAATGTATGTTCTTTTATAAAAGTAATACATTAGAAAAGTTCACATAATTTTGTATTTTATTGGGTTTTTCAGATGAAATTAAAAACACGTTCCAAACATACTTGCTTTAAATCGAATTTATTGCCCAATAAAGATATACAAAACTGAGTGAACTTGATAGTAAGTGGTAGCTAATATTTTAAGCTATCTTTTGATGCAAAAACATTACCATATGGTAGCTTTGCAAAGACATGAAAAATTATCAAAGTTGCTGTTCGATATTTTGAACGCTTGGCCTAAAATGGGTTAAACATCAATACTCTATAACTCTTTTTAAAACACTCTTTCGGTACAACTCATAGTTTTTGAAATATAAATAACCAAAGATTTCTCTAACTAAAATCGATATACCCTTTTCAAAAGTTACGCTTGAGTCAAAAAATTCTCAAATGCTGTGGAAAACTCATATTTCCATCAACCCAAACGGAATACAGGCTTTCATTCGAATCTTCGAATCAAAAATACTCATCTTTTGTCATTTGTCGATTTCATTTGGAATTGCTCAATAATAACTCAAAGCGTTCCGCATCGTTCGAAACAAATGGTTGTCAAAAGGGCCAAGGTCTGGACTATAAGGCGGGTGGCCCAGAATTTCTCATCCGCTATTTTTCAAATACTTTTTAACTCGAACAGCAACATGAGACGACCTTTGTGATGGTGGAATATTATCGATTCGTGTCTGGTCGCGCTATCTGAACGTTTTTCGGCAATAGCTCGCTTTAAACGGATCAATTGTTACCTGTAGAAGCCTCCATTGATCATTTGACCAGGTTTTAGCAGCTCATAGTTGATCACACACTTTAGATCCCACCAAATGCAGTGCCGCGACATCGTCGATATTCGGCTTTGGCGTTGATGTTTCTGGTTGACCGGACTTTATATACGATCTTTTGCCATTTGGATTATCTTAGTGAATCCATTTTTCGTCCCCAATAACGATTCGTTGCAAAAAAATGTTTCTTTTTGTGCCCTCCAAGCATCGTTTCGAACATGCATAATCGCCGTTCGACATATCTCGTATCTTGCATGGAACATAATTTCCTTGCTTTCGGATGTATCCTTGATCGTGTAATGTCTCTACTTCTTCGTCTTCAAACTTTTTCGATTGACTCGGACGCTTTTTGTCTTCAACACTCAAATCACCAACCAAACCATTTCCCACTAAATCTATCCGATGACGCCGAGTCACCATAAACTTTCACAAACATTCAATGCGCTTAAGCTGCACTTTTCTTCCATTGGAAACAGAAAACCAAAACTTCTCCCATAGGATGTGCAGCGAAACTCGATATTTTCAACGCAGTAAAAATTGAACTTGTTGTGCAAAGTTCAAAGACTTGTAAGCATAATTGCGGGTGTTGAGACGTGCGTTTATGAGTACAACACATAAACACAACATCATTCAACTACATGGCGGGTAACTAAGGATTTGGAGTTCTACACTACCATATCGATTTAAATCAGTTTAACCCATTAACGACCAGCTGTTCGAAAAATCGAAAATTGGAGATCAACCAAATGGTAATAATTATGTACCAAATGATAGCTGAATTTTTTAGCTACCACTAACCATCAATTTTATTTCATTTTGTATAACTTTATTTGGCAATAAATTCGATTTAAAGCAATTATGTGCGGAAGGTGTTTCAATAACATAACCTGACAAATAACAAAACCTAATAAAATGAAAAAAGTGTCAACTTTTCTACAATATTATCTGATGAAAAAAGACACATTGTGATGTAGAAAAAAAAACCATTCGATTTAAACCATATACAGAGAAAAAAAGCTTTGATCAATGTTCGATTTCTCGCCATTTCCCGAAAAATGGCAGATTGGAAAGAAATTATTTTTGAGCGTTTGGGTTTTTTAACGTCAATAATCAAAAATAGGTTTTCGTCGAAAAATATTTTTACAGCTTGGTCATTAATCGTTACCGTTCTTAGTTACTCTCCGTCATTAACCTGAGCCAGCGAAATTATACAAAGAACACACTGAATGGTGCTTGCGAGTAACAATCCGTTCTCAAACGTAATAATTCTTCAATCTATTCTTATCTTATCCAATAATCAGAAGACATGTTTTGAAATAGTTTTAATGTAAATAATTATTTTTACCGCGAATGCATTTTACTGATTTTCAAACCCATCGAATCGAAAATTCTTCAAGATTTGTTCAATTTGTTATACATTACAGTTCTCTAGTCCGTAAATTGTTTAAACTGACAAATATTGGAAGCAACAGATTTAGCAGTGATGCGCTTTCTATTAGAGGCGAGTTTGAATAAAAGTTTGTTGGTTTTCAACAGAAATAGCTATTCAAAAAATCATATGGCAAATTGGAAAAAGAAATCTTGAGCATTTGGGTTTTATTAACGCCAATTATCAAAACTACACCAATGGCTTTCTTAAAAAAATATTTTATTTTTAATTTAAAAAAAATATGTTATTATAAAATTAGAAAAAAAATCAGCCTGTTCGGTCCACTAGATTCTGAGAAAAACGTACCTCCGCAAGGAACTTTTGTTTTACGCGCCCAGCCCCCAAAAGCATGATTATCACTATATTGGCATTCAAAAATAAAATATATATATATATATATATATATATATATCTTCAAATATACCTCAAACAACCACCAAAAGGTCCCAACATCCAACTTTAATTCCAGCATTCGGAAAAATTGCCATCGCCTTCCGGATAAGAGTCCCACCTTAAGGCTAAGAAAGTCAAAAAGTCAAAAAGGATGAGTACCTGCTTACTAACTGTCGTGGGATCAATTTTAGGACCCTTTATTCAAGGACAGAGGCAAATTAACTTGGAAGTTTTTAAACACTATAAGAGAAAAAAAATCAATTTCTATTCTAATCTCGCTCCAGCCAATGAGCAATCAAAAGTCTTTCTTCATGCTAATGTCGCACACCGTTTTGCTCGATACAAAGTGTGCTTCCGTTGCCGAGTGGTTAGCGTCACCTATAATCATGCCGGGGGCTCGGGTTCAATTCCCCCTCTCGCCGTGGGAATTTCTCGTCAAGAAAATTTCTTCCTACTTGCATTCTAGTCACGCGTATTCCACAGCTTTCCACTCAGAATACATTCAAGGCGTGTTATATGGCATAGGAACTCTAAAAAAATCTAATAATACCGTTAATAAAACCTACGTGTAGACGGCGTTCGCGACCGACAATGCGAACGAAGAGCAACCATACCATTAAGTAGTTTCTAACTCGTCTTAGGAGCTGGCAGCACCATCTAGGATTGCAATGAATCGTAGTGGGTGTAAAAACATTGGTTATTTAAGCACCTTACATACTTGAAATCTCCAAAAAAAACCAGTCTTCAGAGAACACACGCAACGCTGCGCTTGAGTTTAATTTTCATCAGCGCGCGTTCAAAGCAAACACGTATTCTCTCTTGGCGCGAAGTGCACAAACTCAATTGTGCGATGCGTGTCTCATTCTATGCACATACACACATACACATCAAATTCTAGTGCCAGTTTTGTCTTCGTGCGTTCTAAGCAAGGCACAAAAACAACAGCGCGTCTCCATACGAACCGAATACGCTTGAAGAAAAAAATATCTATCTCATATCTCAACAAGCAATCCAGATTCAATCGCGCAGTATAGAAATACGGCGCAAGCACGACGCAAATTCAGCGCAAAATTGGGCGCAAAAACGGCGCTGACAACAAAACATTTCATCTGTGTTTCGAAGCCTGCTCATTCGCCAAAGCGCATGTGTACAAAAGGAGTGGGAGCGCAACTGGGTACAAAAATCTTGTTGCGCATCAGCACCGAGTTGCATTCTGAGGACTGCCAAAAACAATTGAAATTTTTTTGAAAAGGGCCAAAGTTTTTCGCAAAATTTTGCACAAATTTCTTATCCAAAAATATAAGACCTACAACATTTTGATCAAAGAAGAACATGTAGAAAATTCTAATTAAAAAAAAGTGTAGACATTCCTTAAAAATTAAACTAAAAAAAATCAAATTCATCTTTCTCAAACGTATTTCTTAAATATTCTCAAAAAAATATATAAATAGCCAATATAATAGCCACCGAGTTACCCATAGTTATCCATTCGGAAAAAGGGCACTTCTTTCTAACAATGTCAAGGTGACTCGTTGGATATTGTATGAGAGAATGAAATTCTTTTTTTTCTCTATTATAGTGACTTTCAACACATTTGGCTGGTTCGTCTCTTTTACTTCCATTTTTGGGAGAATGTCGGGAGTGAGAATTGAACTTTGCGTGAGAGGTATGGATGTTACCACTACGCCAGATCGCCTCTAACCCCGGAACATTCCTTTTAAGTGTGATTTTTTTAAAATTCGTTTGATAATTTCAATGGAAACATGAGTTTTTTGAGCTTTAAATTTAGAATTTTTTTCAAACGTTTTGAAGAAAAAATTCTAACTTAGATACCTCATTGTTGGGCAGAGAATACATACCTAATTGTTGAGCAGAGAATACACCGAAGTCGCTCTTCACGCGATTTTGACGTAGGACTACGTCTAACTTTTCAATATAGGGGCCCATTTCAATATTTCGGTGTGAAAAAGTGTTCAGTTTTTGAACGCTAATACCTCCTCAATTGATGAATGGATTTTGGTTCCAAATACATACATTGATAGGAAATATCCTCAGCAATTGTTTAAATGCTACACATTACGAGTTTTCAGCTCATATAAAGTTCAAATTAATGAAAAATTGGAAGAAAGAATTCCCTACTCTCCCATACATTTTGTCTGCGCTTCCGCTAAAAACAGCTATTCATTACAAGCAACGGGCGAAACGTATGGACAAGGTGAAGGAGGGAGACAAAAAAAAAAGATTAGAAATAAATATAAAACCTATCAAAGTGTGTTAAAAGCGGTGGAAGCGTCGCGCCTGGTGAATGAGTGGCTAATCGCGCTCGATTTGATAGAATGCTGGAGTTTTTAAACAGTTTTATTTAGCTGTGACATATTTGTATGTTTGTATGTAACATGTTTGTCTATGGTGCTGTACCACATTAATTGAAATTTGACCCCTTTCCTGTTGACCAGTTGATCTGAAATTTGGAACACACCTTTATCTCTGCAGTCATTATAAAGCTGCGTATTTCATGATCTTGAAAATCCAAGACCGCTACAAAATGGCGGATTACATATTTTCTCAAAGCCCCATCAATATGGGTTTTGAAAAAAGCAAATCCAAGATGGCCGCCACCACAAAATGGCGGATTACGTATTATATATGGGTATCAAATGAAGAACTTAACTAGTAGAACACAGTTATTCATGAGGAGTGCAAAGCCCAATTATATCACGATACCAGACGGTAAATTCCTATTACGATATGCTTGCCATCAAGTATGTGTTCGTTGCCGGCTGAACAATAACCCCTGCAACATTTGCACGACAAATTTTGATTTTTTCGTATTTGAATCTAAACGTTTGAGTGTTTGCTGAGTGCTAAGGTTTTATTTTATCCTTTGATCTGTGCTCCATGATATTCGAATTATGGACACCCCTTGGTGTAGTCCTACGTTTCTCCGGTTATGTCCCCGACATTACCCACCCGTCTTTTTATTTTACGCGACTTTTTTACGCGGTTTTAGGAATTTACACGGATTCCGGAATTAACGCGTTTTTTTACGCGGATTTTCAAATCTACGCGTTTTTTTGCGCAGCATGTATCGACCGCGTAAAAATTCAATGTGCTAATTGATGTGACATTTCACGAAGTAAGTTTGTACAATCACTGATTAGTAGCTGAGAAATAAAAGGAGACACAGACAGCATGATTGTAGCATGCAAAAAAAATCAGTTAATCAATTGTAAGAATATGGGCTGCATAATGCAACCCATATTCTAGCAAATCGCATTTTAAACTTATAATTCACTGTTTGTTGGATTCTTATTCGGATTTTGGAGTTTACCCGGTTTCTATTTTACGCGGATGTTGGAACTTACGCGGTTTTTGTTTACGCGGCACGTAACTAACCCCCGTGTAAAAAGCGGCTCCAGTGTATAAGAAATTGTTTAAGGGTTTATTTAAAAATATCAAACGAATTAAAAAAAAACAATTGTTTTAAAATTCAGATTATCTTTCCTCGAAAAATATGACTATGACAAAATATATAAATAGCTTATACAATAACCAGCAAATCATCCATACATCGGTAAAAGGGAACTACTACAAAAAAAAAACGTTTTTTTTCAACAACAATTATTCATGTTTTCATTGCAAAATTAATACTAATCTTTAACTTGTAATATTTTTGTGTGTAAATTATAGCGATTGACATGACATACAAACATTTTACTATTCAGAAACATGTCAATCCCAAGATTTTAAACACAAAAATGCTACTAGTAATTTTTTTTCTAAAATCTCCATGCAGAATGTAATATCTTTCAAAGGCAAAAATAGAAAGAAAATTGCCGTCTTTGTCAACACCATAGTTTAAGATAATCTAAAATTTTTCCGAATACACTGTAAAACCTTGGATTAGTTGTATTTTTTCAAAGAAAACATGGAAAAGTTGTTGTGAGAAAAACTCTTTTTCCTGTAGAAGGGCCCATCTTCCGATGTATGGATAACTTATTGGCTATTGTATGAGATATTCATAGCATTTATTTGAGAATTGAAAAAAAACTTTTTGATAAAAATGAATTTTAATTTTAGCAATATTTTTTTCTGTGTAAAGTTTTTAAATCTTTTTTTTATGTTTTTTTGACGTAGGACTACGTCTAACCGGAAGATATAGGGGGTGAAATGGAAATCTAGGCACTGAACAAGTAGGAAAAAATGCAAGATTTGGAACGCTTATAACTCGAGCATTTCTCAATAGATCGCAAAGGTTTTTGCATCAATTGATAGGAAATATATCTACGCATCTATCATAACGAATAACATTTCATTTTTCTTGAGATAAATAATTGAATAATTGTTAAATATCAAGCATTGTCAAAATGCACTTTGTGCCCATTTTTGATTGGTCCATTTTGTGCTCCTCAAATCGAACCGACCAAAACGGGCAACCAGAGCAGCAGCGAAATAGAATGAACCACGATTGGAAAGGAAAAAGAAAAAAATGAACGAAACATTGGTCGCAGTCTCACACATGCGTAATTCTCGAGCCAGCCAGTCAGCTTAAAAATCCCCGCTCTGCTGCCGTAACGATCATTCTCATTCAAACCGTACACCACATCGGTACAACACATCAACAAACCAACACAAGCAGCCATGTCTGGACATGGTAAAGGAGGAAAAGTGAAGGGAAAGGCAAAATCCCGCTCGAACCGTGTTGATCTGGAGTTCCCCGCAAGGGTAGCTAGGCCGAGCGCGTTAGTACCAGTGCACCAGTCCACCTAGCCGGCGTTATATAGTTTCGGCCGCCGAAGTGATCGAGTTGGCTGGCAAAGCTGCTCGAGACGATAAGAAAACCCGCATTCGGAACAGAACACATTCGGTTCGGTGCACATCAAGACAACAGGCAGTTGCAGCGAGTGGCGAGTGGCAAACGCAATCGCAAAACGGCATCAGGTAGCAGAAGAAAAAAGTTTGTTCTTTATACAAACTGCTTTGGTGGCAAATCCAGAACAAGGCGGCATCGAGGGCGTTCGAAATGGTTTTTTTCAAAACCACGAGTACTAAGTTTTCTAAATTGGAACCATTCCATAAAACAAGGCGCTTTTCAGGGCCATTAAACCTTCCAAAAAAGAGTTTAGGAAATACAGTTCAATGCTTTCTAAAACATTATCCAAAATAATAATAAAACACAAATTGATTTTTTCATAATTTGTTTGCCAGGATCTGATGAGTATGTGAATTTGGCAGTTGTTCTGAGCTTATTGATTGTTGGGGACTTTCCTGATTATTCAATTTTCAGAAATTCTTAAATTGTTTCCAGATTGAAAATACAGTAATTTACTATTAGTTCGACATTTAGCTAATTGGACGGACATGTAATGCGACTTATTTAGTTGGACATTTTTGTAAGCATAGAGATCCAAATTATGACCCCACATTGAAAGTCGACACTGTACCACTGTCATCGCAAATGTTCAATTACAGGTTAAAATTGGTTAAATTCCAATGCGACACTGAGTGGTGCTTCGGCACGTCGCATTGAATGTAATTTACTGTACAACATGTTACAAAGCTGGATGGGAAGAAATTTTCCAACTGTGAAAGCTGTGGCGAGTGGCAAACGCAATAGCTAAACAGGAAGGTTTAACCGAACAAGATAGGAATATCGAGTGATAACAAAAACACAACACCAAAGGTTCTTTTCAAAACCATCAATATGTTCATAAAGAGTAAACAGTAAACTAATCCATTTTTCAGGTAGGAGAGTAGGAGAAGTAGGAGAAGAAAATAAAACAATATATTTAAAATATATATTTAACAAAAGCTGTCCCCTTTGTATAGTCCTACGTCACTCCGGTTATGTCCCCGACATTACCAACCCGTCTTTTTAAAATGAGAATAGACATAATTTCCTACATTTCTCTCTCTGTCTATAATTTTGAAGGTCGCATAGTTTTTGAATAATAAATTTTGACTTTTGCATTGTGACTTTCAATTTAAGGCTTTTTTGAAAAAATTGGAAAACAAAATATCAGACCAACAATGGTCACCCTAACGAAAATATTTAAAAAAAAAGGTCTCATATTTTGCGATAAGGAACAAAGCTATCACTTTTAACGAAAATCTGAGAACCACTAAATCGATTTAGCATGGAATGACTATATACAATTTTTTTTTATCCCATCTATTTTATTTTTATTAGGCTTATTTAGCAATTCAGCTGTAACAGAGCTGAATTCATCGTGTACATTACAAATGGATACAAATGATTCCTACCAATGACATATGTCGATTCCAAATCCAAACTTTGAATGCGACGCGAAAACAAACCATTTTTTAGAAGTTTCCAAGTGTTTTCAATTTTCCTAAAATATTGTATTCAAACAGCCTTCTTCTAGACTAATGTTTCCTGTTCCACAACCTGAGCTTAAATGTTATTCATATATTTATATCAGATTAGCTGACCCAGCAAACCATTTTTTAAGTAGTTTCCAAGTGTTTTCAATTTTCCTAAAATATTGTATTCAAACAGTCTACTTCTAGACCAATGTTTCCTGATCCTGAGCTATCAAGATTGAGACCTCTTTCAGCCTGAATTGGATAAAATCAAAGATTAGGCGGGATCACCCGTTAAATACACACACAGAACAAAACGGTCTTTTTATTACCACAACATGTGTTGATGCAAGGGAAGTTGATTTTAGTATTTTTCAAAGATATAGTCTAACGAAGTTCTACTTCCACTATGTGTTTCCTCAGTTTCGGCTCAATTGGAAAACGCCATTCCGAAGCTTTCTGACAGGATATCAAACTCGTAAAGCTATGTCTCATCACCAGTTTCAATCCGTTTTCTAGATGTGGGGTCAGAATTTATTCGTTCTAGAATGTGCTCAGAGATCTTCATATTACGATCGAATAACCGTATAAAAAACAAATTAATTTTCGAAACAAAAAAAAAGACCAGCGAACATCGAATGATAATTTTCATTTACCTTTTCCTTCACTACATCGATGTTGACTTCAAATGACGTTTATGGTTTACGAGAACGAGCCAAACACATGTTTTCGATAAAGTCAATTCATTGTTTGCCTCTTGCAACGTTTTCAGTGATTCGACACATGGAAGTGAAGTGAAGCACTCTTCACATAGATGCTTTTAATTGATAACGAGGTTCCATTCCGTAGAACTCGTATTACGTGTAATCTGAGGACAAGCTTGCAAAAACGTTGATTTTTCTAAAATTTTATTCTTCGAAAAAACAGTAACCACACTTCCGTTGCCTATATGGCTCTGTTATTGCTGCAACACATAACAAAGTACATGTATGCCATTTAAATTGGATTTTCGTTTGACATTCGCACATTCTTCTTCAATGTATCGGATGTCGAACGTGCGATATCATCGAGCCACATTACCAATGCGGGATTTAGAAACGAGCGGTGTTTCAACTACCCCACCGCCACTTTCACCACCATCATCTCCCCATCGCGATTTCAAACTGTTATCCAATTTATAAAACTGTTTGTGCATTCAAAATAGGAGTGGAGAAAAATAGTGCTATCGCAAACAAAGTTCCAAAAATCGACAAACACACAAACCCTCCCAAAGTGCGGCAACAGTCGTACTTCGTCATCGTCGTTGCCGGTTGGTCGGTATCATCTCTACCGGCGGCGTGTGAATGCGTTGCATTCATTTCGACGCTTTTCAGCAGTCACCACCCGTTCCCCAGCAGTTTGTGAAACAGGACTCTCGCGTCCTTCCCTCAGCTCTGCACACACGGCAAGGGGAACAACCAGAACCAACCAACCAACCTCCGCGGAGCCAAAACCACAAAACGACAACGCAGGAAGGATACCCCGGATACCGAGGAAAATATCGAGTGAAACTTTATTGAAGCGCATACTCAAATAGTAGCAGCGAGTTGTGAGATGATATTCCTCTGTGGGAAGCAGCAGGAGCGCAACTATTGTCGGGAAACAAGCGAAAAGTAGCGACGACGGCAATGTTTGCAACTATTACAACTTGTTGAATCTGGCAAAATGATAGTAAAAGAAGGAACAAAAAAACACGAGAAAACAGGATAAAACTATTTCTATGCAGACGAGCAGAGTTCGCCCAGATTTTGAGGGAACGAGCTAAGTAGATGATTCCATTACAATCTTGTTTGGCGATGTCGATACACACAATCTAGGGTGGAAGTTTTCCCGTGTTTTAATGTCAATTGTAGGAGCAGATGTTTGTTCTTGATGGAGAAGTAGTCGTCGCACTTCGTCGTGTCTTCTCACTGCGCCGCAACTGATAACAGTAGTTATGGGCGACGATCCGCTCGAAAAAGGTACACAATTGCTGTTGCGATTATTCCAGAAAGGCATGAGAATTCTAGCATTTGTCGAGAGCTTCCGGATTGTAAACTGCGGGTGAATATATTTTTCATATCGTTGGATAATATTGTCATACCATGAGTTTGCGATAAGGGATGTATCGTTATGTTGTTGTTGCGTTGATAATGCAAGTAGATAAAGACTGGATGCTCGTCGTTTCCGGTATCGATTGGGGCAATAATACATTTCATAAAATGTGTATAATTATCTTTTAGTTCAAATTATTTTCGGCTCGCTTTGTTCTGTTCAGTGACTAAATGTGACAGTGACAAAGTTGAGGAAAATCGAACAGAAAAGCAAGAAACATCAGACTGAACATTTAAGAGGTAGGCAAAAAGAATGAGACTGCATTTTTCCATTGTTTGTAGTTCTCCTATCATGGATACTCTATCTATATTCTTGCCTTTCGGAAAAATAATACATAACCTGCCCAGAATGCAAATGCGCGAACATTTTCCTTCTTCTTCGTATTATAGGGATATACAGGGTCTTGCAGATTAAACGCTCACACAAAAAAAATCGAATACAGGTCGGACTCGATCATATATAATCGCAATTTCACTTTCAACGTTAATTTTCGAATCCAATACATAATCGAATCACAGAAAAAGCTATTTTTCTATTAATGTTTGATATTCATACATTAACGAAAAAATAGTTTTCTTGAGATTCGATTATGTATAGAATTTGAAAATAATTGTCGAAAAAAAAATGGTTGACTATATAATCGAGTCCGACCTGTAGCTCCTTATAATTTTTTTTACGCTCCGTCAATAGTAACACTGCATTCTCCACTCCGGGACGATAATATTCGGCTACTCGTTCAGTCAGATCGAATGGCAACCGAAGCCTTAATGAAACTTTGTCCTCTTATGGTGAGAATTTCAACATTTCTCGTTGTCGATTACTTCCTCTGGGGGTACGTGGAGGACTGTTGCTATGTTGATAAGCCATACAATTTGGAGGAACCTCAAGAAGAAATAACTCGGATTTTCAATAGCATCGAATTCGTAATGTTAGTGTTGTGCATGAAGAATTTTTTTCACCGTTTAAAACGTTATCGAAAAAAAAGGGGGGGTCACATCGAAATGTCCTAAAATATTATTTTTTTTTTATGAAAATCGGTTCACTTTTGTAGAAGTTATTAAAATTTGTTGCGTGAGCGTTTAATCTGAAAGACCCTGTATCATCATTAAATTTCAGTCACCTCTAACATTGAAATAAGAAAATTTATGAATCAAAATCAACTCTCTCGTAGCTTTCAGGAGAGAGTTAATTTTGATCAATAAATTTCTATAATCTGATTCACACATAGCTATTTATTCTATATAGAGCAATTCCACGCAAAATTAACCGCCCACTGTCACGACTCTTTCCCTTTTTATTCAATTTTATATGCCGTTTTGTCTAAAAATCCCAACAGTCTTAAATTCCGAACACTTCATTTTTGAATGTAAATTTACTAAACTTCAATGTTATATATTATTGAATAATGAAAACCCTCACATTCTTTGGAGTATAGGCATCATTTTAACATTATCTCCGTGGACAAGTGACTTTTACTAAACCCCTTCCCTCATGTCCACGTGGACATTTTTGTTTAGATCAAGGAAATAATTGAATTGAATTGTAACGTTAATCCCGTTTTATCCTGATTGTTATCTTTATTCAAACGGGTTTGTAAAAAAAAATTAAGCAAAGTGGCTTTATTAGAAGTCGTGTTTTTTCTGTTTTTTGAGTTTCTCACTAACATAACCTAATAGATAATTCGCATCGCTATTCGGTTTCTTCCTAATTCCATTTGCGTAGTCTTGATATTTCCGTTGTTGAATTTCGTATCAATAATCCCTCATAGGCTTCGAGCAGATTATTCTTAGATTTGACACGTGCTATCATTATATATCTTATGATATCACATGACAAATTCTAATTGCAACCGGTTCTTAGAGAATCATAGCTTGAAAGCCTGCTGTCTGATTGAAATATGATGTTTGACAAAGTTTTTGGAGAATCAAAAGCCAGTATATTGAGAAGATAGCCGTTTGCTGGCAAATAATGAATCGTAAAGCATCATGAGAATTTAAATTTTTTGTTTTAAATATCAAGATAAGTTTATTTGCATATATCATGCCATCCGGGAACTAATGCGTCGCGAATCTATCCTGCGCGTACGCAATGAAAATCTGGACTATCCTTTCGTGAGTCGGCTGAACTGTTCAACTGCCCAAAACTTCACTTATTTCACGTCCTGTTACAATTTGAAAAATCGACATGGAATCAGGAAATCGAAGAAAAGGCAAAGGCATCCCAAAAACTCAGTCGAAAGTGGTTGATCTTTTCATACGGACCCCGGAGACCCCGGAAATGAAGGGATGGTTCGAGAATTTTTTTTTATCTGTATTATAGTGATTTTCAACTCAATTTGGCTGGTTCGTCACTTTTACTCCCATTTTTGGAAGAATGTCGGGAGTGAGAATTGAACTCGTGACCTTTAGCGTGAGAGGTATGGATGTTACCAATACGCCAGATCGCCTCCGTTCGTGAAATGTCGAGACATAAGTTGTATCGAACCGTAATGCGAAGTAAAATCTGGAAGCCAAGGAACGCTCAAGGATGCTCCACAAGAATTTGCTGATGAAATATGGTTGCGTCGTTACGGATGATGAAACGTACTGCAAGGATGTTGTTTCCGGGAAAACTACAGGACAATAAATTTAATACATACCTCGTTAGATCTGCAAATGCCCGGGCAAACACAAAAAAAATTGTCAAATTCCGTTAATATGCATAACTGCATACTAAAAAATGAACCTTTCACAACTCCTGAAACAACAAACCAGGATTCGTTTTAAAAAGGAGTTTTTACTGAAGATGTTAAACTTTTCTGGCTTGAGTTTATATACTTTTTTGACCCATCTTGGCAATCTGTCACTATTAAGATAAGACCAATCGTTTATGAAGTACAACGACAATGGCGCCACTTTGGTTCCCTAGAAATAATATCCGGGCCAAGCTAAGGCTGATTGAGGAATACTGGTCGATTGCTGAGGGAAAACTGTATAACTATGAGCATTGTGAAGCTGTTCATCGGAAAATGTAATTTGAATGCCAAACAAGAGGTAAAACAAAGTACTAAGGATGGAAAGTTTTGAAAAAAATCTTGAAAATGCAGAACAAATTTCAAAGTGGACAGCCTCTAAGATCTCGATTGGAATGAAGTATATAGTCTAGGATATAATAACTATCTTCGTTTACAAAAATGGCTATTTAAATTTATTGTTTTGTTCATTAAAAAAACAAATACGCTGGTGTTTATTAACTATAGAACCAGATGGTAAAACTCTCACTCCTTTATATAATTAAAGGGTGTGTCACATCAAATTGCATCACGGAAAAAACGCTGTAGAAATTCGCCCAGTAGACCGATCCTTTTGAAAATTTTAGACAGTAAAATAAAAACTATTAAACAACTTTTGGCATTTTCTTTTTATTCATACTTCGAGCCCAAGCCCGTATGCTCGCACCTTCCTCTTTACCCCGTCCATAAGGTTCTGTACAACGTCAGGTTGTAGTTTTTTTTTTGAACAGAAATCCATTTTCTCTTGAAGTCCGCCTCCGATTTGACAACTTTTGGGTTCTTCCGGAGAGCCTGCTTCATAATCGCCCAATATTTCTCTATTGGGCGAAGCTTCGGCGCATTGGGCGGTTTCATTTCCTTTGGCACGAAGGTGACCCCGTTGGCTTCGTACCACTCCAACACGTCCTTTGAACAGTGGCACGAAGCGAGATCCGGCCAGAAGATGGTCGGGCCCTCGTGCTGCTTCAATAGTGGTAGTAAGCGCTTCTGCAGGCACTCCTCAAGGTAAACCTTGTAAACCTATTGAATGCAATAGAGGGTTACTAACCCAAAAATCTGTTCTTTCATTAGATGGAAAACAAATGAAATTTTCAGAGGATTTTGATGGAGCAATCAATTTTTGTGCCGTAATTTCTATTTAATAATCTCATTATTCTAACTGTAATATACAAAGTTAAGCCCAAAATGCTACTCTTTTCAAATCGCTTTCCATTTATAAAAAAAAAACCAACGACAAATACATTTCTGGCTAAAAAATCTCATTGTTTCATCTCGGAAATCGCTACCAATGTAGACACAAAAAAGTAATTGACTCCATCCGATATTGAATTGCAGAATAAATAATTTTGCTGAAATTGAAAACATTTATTCGAATACTCCAAAACAGTATAGAACAGTAGAACTGTACAATGAAATAAAAAAAAACTCTTGTAATCGTACAAACACAACTTTTTCTATTTTCTTTGAAAAAATTACAACTTATCCTAATTTTGATCAAAGTCAAGATAGAAATATAGTGTATTCGACAAAGTTTTAGATCTTAATAAAATATGAATTTTCGTCGAAGACGTCAACTTTCTATCTTTTATTGTTTTTGGAATAAACAGCATTTTGGTATGGAGACCCTTGAACAAAATAATGTTTTACTCGTTACATTTTTGTGTGTAAATTCTCGCATTTGACATGTTCTTGACATATTTCTGATTAGAAAAAAGGTAGCAGAGCATGTAAATCGCGATAATTTATGCATACAAATGTTACAAACTAAACATTAATAGTAATTTTTCAAAGAAAAACATGAAAAAGTTGTTCTAAAAAAATTTTCCCTGTGAAAGTGCCCTTCTTCCGATATATGCGTGGATTGTTGAAAATTGTAAAGGGTATTCATATCTATTTTTTCAGAATTTAAAAAACCACGTTTTCAAGAAAAATGAATTTTAATTTACAAAATATTTTTTTTCAATTAATTTTTTTTTCAACAGTTTAATTGATATTTTTAATGAAAACATAAATAATTTCCTACATTTCATTCTTTGACTAAAATTTTGTAGGTCTGATAGATTTTATGTGAGAATTTTTTTGAGTTTTTTCTCTACTTTTTTTCGAAAAGTCTTACTTAAAAAACTATAAGATCTAAAAATGTTAGTTAAAGAATGAAATGTAGGAAACTATTTATGTTTTCATTAGAAAATATCAAGCAAATATTCGAAAAAAAAATTAATTGAAAGAAAATATTTTAAAATTAAAAATTTATTTTACTCGAAAACATGTTTTTTTAAGCTCTAATAAAATATATATGAATAGCATACAATTATCCAACAAGTCACCCATACATCGGAAGATGGGCACTTTTACAGGGAAAAAGTTTTTCGAACATGAACTTTTTCATGTTTTTCTTTTTTTTTTAAATTATTTTTTTTTTTTTTGAAAAATTACCATTAATGTTTCATTCGTAACATTTGTATGCATAAATTATGACGATTGACATGCTTTGCTAACTTTTTTCTATTCAGAAACATGTTGAGAACATGTCAAATGCGAGAATTTACACAAAAATGTAACGAGTAGAACATTATTTTTTTTAAGAGTCTCCATACCAAAATGCTCTTTATTCCAGAAACTATAATAGATAGAAAGTTGACGTTGACGAAAGTTGATACACTATATTGCTATCTTGATTTTGAACAAAATTAGGATTAGTTATATTTTTTCAAAAAAAAAACATGAACAAGTTGTTGTTAGAATATCTTTTTCCCTGTAAAAGTGCCCATCTTCCGATGTATGGACGACTTGTTGGAAATTGTAAGAGTTATTCACAGAATTTTATTTGATAATTTAACAAAAAAAAACGTTTTTAAGAAAAATGAATTTAATTTAAAAAAAAAATTTCAGCGATTTTTTTTTCAAATTTTGGTTGGTATTTTTTTTATGAAAATTTAAACGATTTTCTACATTTTATCCTTTGACCTGATTTTTGTAAGCATTATAGTTTTTGAGTTATTGTTTTTTTTGGTAAAACATCAAGAAAAAAATTTTGGCCCTTTTAAAAAAGTACACTATTTTTTTTTTAATATTTCAAGTATGCATAGTTGTCGCCAAGTCGAGTTGGCATGAAATTCGACATGTCTGCCTATAAACATTGTGTTTTTGTTCTCCCATAAATCGGCACAAACATTCCGGATAACCCAATATGAGCTATCCTGATTTTAGAAATTATAGTGGGCAACGCTGCTCCTACCCCAACTTTTTTTTTCCTTACTACGTCCATGATTTGTCGAATGATCATATTATTTATGATTATTGAATAATTATTTCCATTTGAATTTATGATTTTTGAAGCAAAAAGTACGCTGTGGTCTGGTTATCCATTAAACATACTAAACGGACCCTGCTCATCCTAGCTAACGGGTGTTAAATAAAAAATGAGAATTTTTTCAATACCTTTCAGTAACTCAAATAAAGAGCGTAAAATTTTCTTTCTCCAAGAAAATTTCTCTTTGGGCTCCCTAGAAACAGTAGGCGTGTTTGGTTTTGCTAGTTTGAATTTAGTCAAAGCAAAGATGGCGTCGAAACAGCACGTGCTCCGCGAACGCATTGTACGGTTCTACGAAACGCATTTCCAGCAAGGAAAAAAGTTCACGGTGGCACATTTTAAGGAAGAAAATGTACCTGTCAGTACGGTATATCGTATCCTGGGTTTCCTGAACGTAGAGCGGAAGGTCGGAAGTGGTCGTCCGGTGACGATAATGACGAAGCAGAGGAAGACATCGTTAAAGAAGCTGTTTGACAACAAGGACACAACCAGCCTGCGTGACGCCGGTCGGAAATATGGCTACTCCCACGTATTGATCCTTTCGTTCTGGACGACGAAAGCTATTTTCCGCTGTCCAAAACGCATATTCCAGGAAATGATAATTACTACTCCAACGACAAGTCATCCACATCGACTGAAGTGAAACACAAGTTTGAAAAAAGGTTATGTTGTACATCGCCATTTCCGACCGGGGCATTTCAAAGCCTTGGTTTAAGCCGAGCGGTCTGCCAATCAACCAACAAATCTATCGAGAAGAGTGCCTCGATAAAATCCTGCTGCTGTTCCTGAACGAGCATCACGCGGATGGGAAGTACGTCTTCTGACCGGACAAGGCGTCTTCCCATTACGCCAAGAAGACGCTGGCGTATCTTGAGGAGAAAAAGATACCGTTCGTGCCGAAAGATCGTAACCCAACAAACTTGCCCCAGTGCCGCCCAATAGAGGATTTCTTTGGCTCACTCAGTGCCCTAGTGTATAAAAACAATTGGAGGGCCAAGGACACGAAGCAACTGACTACAAGAATCCGGAATTGTATCCGTAAAATGGACGTAAGTGCCGTACAACGTTCTTGTGAGAACATCGCGACAAAGTTGCGTCGAACAGCAGACCACGGCCCTTACTCAAACATTCACTGACATTTTTTTGAAGAAAATACATTATGTTATTAATAAAAAATACTGAAATCGATGAAAAAAAAAATATATATTTTTTATATGTGATTGAAAAAAATCTCATTTTTTATTTAACACCCGTTACACCCATGTTTTATTAAATTACCATATTAGGTATGTTTAAATTGTAGTTTAAAGTATTTATTTGAATTTAGAAATTTCTACGTCTTTCAACGTAAAAATATCTTGGTTAAGAATATCTACTGCGGATAATCGAAATTAATTGTATGGAACAACCACTATTCCAGCCCCCTCCTCTACCTACACCCAAACTAGCGTTGGCAGAAAACAGTCCATCTTTGGCAGAAAAGATGCCATTCCGTGTGCTAGAGAGTCAAATGCGCAAATAATGAGCTATTTTAAAAGCTTAAAAATGGTTTGTATGTATGCGAGCAGACATCTCTTTCTGTTTTCTTTTCTCATTTCGTTTGAGATTGTGCCAAAAAAAGTCCATACGACGTCAATGGGGATCGAACCGAGGCCGGCTGGAATGCAAAGCTATTTTACACGACCAAGCTATCCACATGGCTAATGATGCTTCAGCAGTTGTTCAGCAAATACGTGATAATATTGCACCTGATTATAAAATGAAGTTGGGAAGTGTTTTATAAGAGCAAAAAAGGAGCGCATGAAGGAGAACAATATCTATCTCGGTCTGGGCCGTGTATGTGGCAAGGTATGCGGAAAGCTTATTTGTCTTTTGTTTCGCTCGCTCGTATTAATCTTATATTGCTGTACCATGTATATTATACAAATGCTTACCAGTATTTGTGAGTCATGACATTTTATGTTATGTTAGGTCTCATTTAATGTCATAAATCGGGAAGACAAAACATGAGCTAAAAATCAATTTTGGGTATAGCTACATTCAATTTTATTCAAATGTTATTCAAAATTTCTGATCTAGAAAAAAAAAATACTCCGGATAATCGAGTCCGACCTGTATTACAAAGTTCATAACTTCAAAGCAAAAAAACACCTCTCTGATTTTTAGATATGTTATGTAAAAAATCCTCAGCTTTCAAGAAAAAAAAATTAGCGCCCTTGGTCCCGAGACCATGAAAACTATGAAAAACAAATACAATCAATAATTATGAAAAGAAAATCCAATTTTTTTTCAAGTGGTTTTTTTCCAAAAAGAGATCATTACATTTCAAATGAAGGTCGTCATAACACTTACTTGATCGGTTGTGTAGTCGAATCCGTTCGATGAGTTGAGCAATTGCCCTAGAAAGAAAAATAAACAAATGTTGGAATCATAAAAAAGTCACCATTCAGAGAAGAGATCGATAAAAATTTATTTATTCCTTTACCGACAGCATACTATAAAGCTATCAAGCTATCACCAATAGAGTTTCCACACCGATGATAACCATGGTGTTGAGACGTGAAAGCAATAAAGAAATTGAGAAATGATGTCAATCATAATATATTGCAATTTGATACAGACAACGACAACGTTTAAGCTGAAGCTTCCGTCGCAGCAGCAGCAGCCACCATCATCAAGGCAAATAAGCAAGTTTGAAACGAGAAAAAAAACGAAACGGAAAGTTGCACCCTCTTTCTCCGCTCTGCTGATTATTGCCATTATAGTCTCCGGTGCTGTCAAACGAGATGGCATCTCTCAAGCGTCCGCCGTTCGTTCGTCCATCCTTCGACCATGTTTTGGGACTCATACATAATATTTGGGGCGACAATGTGCGACTAATTTCGCTAAAATGTTTTTATCTGTCTTCGGCAGTCAGCCAGCCATCGCGAGTTTTTTTCTGTTTCTTTTTATCTTTGCGCTTTGTTGCAACCCTGAATCGTGTCCGGTTGTGTGAACCTAAGCGGTTGTTTACGGGAACTGCATTACTCGTCACGTCTGCGGGTTTCTTTTTTTTAGGAAGCAGAGACGTCGGCACAACAATATTGGATCAATTTGCGTTTAAAATGTGTTGTCTACACTTTCCGACGAGAAGATTATCAACAATCTTCAAATCTGACCGAACCTGATTTATCAAGAGAAGGTTTATGACCTCATCATGTCCAGTTAAACTTGTAGATTGTTTATTATTTGTAAACGTTAAATATAATGTCATTTGATTCATTCAGTAGTTAAGTTTATAAAATTGATGTAAATTACACAGAGCCATTCCACCCCAAGTCTGCCAATTTTTTGAAACCTTGTACATAAGGTGGTGACTACCCAACATAACAATTTACATTGGCATATAAGAAATTACGACCGCTGTTCTATGAGGGCGAATTCAAATTCCTGCTCTATGAAATATTTAGGAAAAACCACAGTTTAGTCACACCGTTACAAAATCTTAAATTGTTTTTAATGATAACAGCTTTCATATCTCAAAACATTCGCCTTTTGATAATCATTAGTAATGACATTATCAGTACACTGGTTAGTACCAGTAGACATTGATGAAGTTTCAATGTTCACAGTGATTATGTATCGAGACTAACGTCTCGATTCGTTTCATTATTGCCCGTAATTCCAACTCCAAATGGCCATTATTATGGATATCCTCATAAAGAAATGTCATCATTGACACGTTGAGCCCCGCGTCGGTCCCTGGAAACTGACACTGAGTTTTCTGATTTTCCGCGCCGGTCTCATCAGACAGAGGGTGGACTTTTCATTTGGAGAGAGTCGGCACAGTTTATAAAATTCCACTATCGCAGTTCAATTAATTTTTTCATTATTTTCTGAATTGTTTGAAATGAATAAAATGTCAACCAAGAGTATGATGCTACAATAGAACAATAAAAGGAAATTTTTATTTGAACATCGGGGGCTGCTCAGTTTCCATGTCTTTGGATGTCAGCGCTGTTATTCTGGATAACATCTTGGAAGACATCATGGCATTATACTTTTCAATGGCAACGATGTTGTAAAGACGAAATTTAACGAATTGAAAATAGAAGTACCAACGCCTAGAACGATATTGTGTTCGCCAGATTTGGCTCCTTCCGACATTCCTCCCAACACTAAAAAAACTCTATGTGGAAAGTGTTTTTAAAGAAAAAAAGAAGTTATTGCAGGAGTAGGTGGGTATTTTGGAAGGCTATCTGAAAATCATTTTGGGGATGGGATAAAGAAATTGGAGGATCGCCGACAAAAATGCATCGGGCAAAGGAGTAATTCATAAAATCCAATCAAACATTTCTGCTCCGCGAACTTCTCGACCTAGCCTAAAATACTCCGTTCTCAAACCTCGAATTTTATATTCCAAACGTACGAATTCAATTCAATATTGTTATTTTAATGCTGTGCTCCCGTGGCCGAGTGGTTAGCGCCAAAACCTGACATGCCGGTGATTCGGGTTCGATTCCCGTTCTGGAGCTTGCCACTCAGAATACATTCAAGGCGTGTTATTTGGCATAGAAATCTCAACTAAGTACTAATTAAAATGACGCAATTTATACTACGTTGAGACGGCGAAGTTTCTCTAGGAACGTTAGTGCCATTAAATAAGAAGAAGATTCTAATGATGTTAAAAAAAATAACCAACTTACCTGATTTCTCAAAAATATTTTTTTTTATTTTTGAACGGAAATCCTATTTTTTTTCCTAATTTCCTATATTTAATTTTCCTAATTTCCTAATATTTAATTAAAATATTTCCTAATTAAATTTTCAAGAATTTATTTATTTATAAATTTCACAACAAAGTTGATTTTTTTAGATCACCCTAACTAAGGTGGGTGCATACTAAGAAAACAAGAAAAAAAAACGTTTCTAAAACTTTCCGACGATGAACGAATATACCAGTTTTGAGCAAAATCAGAGCAAACTTTTCTCGAAAAAATTAATGTGCGAATTATTAAATAAATTAGGTTATAATCATTCAGAATACAGTAATTTCACAAAGAAAAAAAAATGTCGAGAAAAGTTATTTGCTCTGATTTTGCTCACAACTAGTATATTCGTTCATCGTCGGAAAGTTTTAGAAACGTTTTTTTTTTCTTGTTTTCTTAGGACGCACCCACCTTAGTTAGGGTGAGCTAAAAAAATCGACTTTGTTGTGAAATTTATAAATAAATAAATTCTTGAAAATTTGTTACTTTTGAGCCGCTGGACCGTTTTAAAAGTTATTTCAGAAATTAAAAACTTTTGAACTTTTTTCGATTTATTCTAGGAAATGTAAGTTATTCAAATGAATTCGTATCTATTCCCGTTAAAAACTAAAAAAGTATCAATCCGATGATTGTATGAATTTGTATATAGGGATTTTCGAATACGACGAATAAGATTGTTCTTTATGTTCTGCTCCATTTCGAAGGGGGATGGGGTGCCTTTATATACGGAAATGGTAATGGATTCTAGTGAAAAATTATCCACTCTAAAAATATTTAAAAAAATGTTTGTTTTGAAAGTTAATAAAACATCTTGAAAGAAACTTGTGTCTGATAATTATTTTATTTTGTAATGACGGAACATATTGAAAACTTCTAGAAAAATGATTTAGTAAGGTTCCAGACTACGTATATGAGGCATTCATGCAACATCAAGTAATAAATTTTATTCTATTTCTAACAAGTCGAAACTGCTGCCTTCTCATCTGAATGACACTATTGATTTTGATTGATTTTTCCTATAATGGAGACTTCAAATTACAAAGTCTTGCCTTGAAAAAGGCCAATCAGAATAACAATCAATTAATACTTCTGGAATTGCACCCACGAGCGTTCGCGTGGTAAAAAAAGTGAAACCTCGAAAGAATTCACACAATTTATTTTTTAACTAAAAATGAGTCGAAATACAAATAAAAATGAAGTTCGCCGAATCACCTAATATAGATTATAAGATCATATAAAATCATGCAAAGAATCATAACGCCGAAAAAGACTATGAATCCTCAAGATAAAAATTTTAAAATGGAAACATTGTAGAACATTTCTTGAGCTTGAGCATGGGTGAACTGTACAATTTGTAGTTGCTCTCCGTGATTGGTTCGCGTGGTTCCCTAGCGTTTATCATGGGAGGGATAGTTGTTAGTAGGGGGAGGTAAGAATCAGGATTTACTGAGGTAAGTGATGTGATTATGTTACAATCGACGGAACCAGAAAATGAAATTTCAAAAATCCTATGTGTCTCAACGCGCGGCAGAAATTGTCTCTAGGTATCCTGAGAAGGAAAATCTGCAAAATTGATTGGACCGACTATATATTCTATTATTTAATGCACGTACTTTTTACTGGCGGAAAACTGTAGATTTCAAATATCTTGTCCTAAAGCTGAAATTTCTAGTCTCAAACTTCAGATTGAAAATTGAAATATCGAATTCCGAATACCAAATCTAAACTTCTCAATTTCGAATTTCCAATCCTTTAAATTTTATATTTCAAAGCTATGTTTTAATTATAAATTTCAATTTTTGATTTTTTTTTGAATCTAATTCCGAAGTTTCATTATCTCACATTCTATTCTTGCCCGTCTTGCATTGTGCTCCCCCAAGGGTTTGGCAAGTGAGCCAGCAGCTACCACATTTACGCACATTTTCTGTCTCACTCTCATTCACAAATAGTTCCCTCTCCGGAAAAGCTGCTAAAAAACATTGTAGAACATTTCTTGTAATTTTACCTCAAAATGTTTAAATCACTTTATCATTTGTATGGATATATAATTTATAATATAGAGTGATTCTTTAAATGATAACTCCATAAAGAATTAGAATTATGGGTTCTTTTTAGTGCTATTTGTATTTTGAAGAAAAAAACACAATTTCGGAAGACCTCGAAAGGTGCGAAAAAAAAATTTAAAAAATAAATAAAAAATTCTTTAAAATCGACACGGCATCCCTTTACATCATAATTCATCAAAATACTTAAGCTAAAAATGGAGAGTTAAATTTTTCGGTGTTCAATTGAAACTATTGGAGCTGATTTATTTTCGAGCAAAAGTAGGGTTATTTGACTGAAATTTCTAGGAAAAAATACCGGACTGAAATCCAAATGGCAACTTTTGGAACATTAAAATAGATTAGTTTATTATGGTTTTCGAAGCGTCGAAACGGAAAATTACCATCGCTGATATATTTTATGGAAAAATGAGTTTTTGTCATTAAATATCAGATTTTTTTTTTGTTTTTGAGCCTATATTTTTGTCCAATTTTCGTGTTGATATGTTTTATAAAAAAAAACTTAGCTTGCAAAAATCATATGAAACTTTTTGATCTCAGCAACTCAAAACCCATAGAAGCAATTAATTTTTTTGCCAGACTTATCTCACGTCTTGACTAGGCAAACCTAGCCAGAATATTAACCTGCCCCCGGGTTTCTGAATGCCAAAGGGAGACTAGGTTCTGCGGAATGCACGTATCTGCATGAGAATTTAAACACTTCACCGATTTGTTTGAATCCCACAACTGTGTTTCGACATTTATACATAACAAATTAAATTCAGGTGACACTTGCTTTCTGAGGGTACCCAGAAGATACTTCCACACGATATGTATGATGTTTTACTACCGATTTCATCGTTCGACCTCCAGTTCGTAGAGGTACACTATTCAATAGCAGCGCGATTCAGTTATATGAAATATGAAATCAGTTGAATTCAATAGAGTCAGGTATACTGATGAGTTCATGAAAAATCGTATCATATTCTTTAATTTTTGAAAACAGGAAAAGAAATCTTTCGGTCCTCTGTGGAACTACACGGGAACATCCCGTTAAGTTTGACAGAATTGCTGCTGATAATACTCGCGATTACGAAACCGGTCGATTCATTACCGTCTGTGAATATTTGCACAAATTGTCATGAATTTCTACGAGCTCAGAATCGCATGACATATCATAGAACCAAGATAACGAGTCTGAAGGGCAAACGGACAAGCGCACAGCGAGATAAGCGATTGCACTTTGTTGTTATTCGCCATTCTAGCCATCGATTCAAATTGGAATCATTTGTTGAACACCTTGTTTTATAATTCCGGTCCGTACCGTTTCACTTTAACGTGAGGAAAATAAACTTTTTATTGTGCGTCAATAATTATTTTTACGGTGCACCATTAAGCGTCTCTCTAACTGCACTTCTCCCACATCTCGTAAACTAGGCTCAAGCATTTGATCCCTAATTCGATAATTTGGGTCGGTCAAATCTCATCCCACCAGCCCGACCTTTTCCATACATCACACCGTATCGGTTGGGTATCCACAAAAAGTTCCGCCATTCGTTCCAAAACAATACGCCTTCCGATCAGTATATATACCCCCCAATAAAGCTCCCAATTTAGCGGGAAATATGCAACAGAATGGCAATCAACACAAAACCTATAATCAGCCCCAAAATTCGGAATTTTATCGAGCGAATACGTCCCCTTTCGCCCTCACCTCGCAGATATTTGTTTTTGTGCCAGAACCGGCCACCAAATTAGCTCTAGATTAAGAAGAGAAATTTTCACCCCCTCGCTACATTCCTCCCGGCTCCTATCGCCCCAAATGATGTGATTTTAAAGCTTTCGCATTCCTCCACTCTTCCACCTCTTTTGGCATCTGAACAGAGTTTTCGATATTGAAACAACTTCAAGCCACTATCGGTACTTAATGTGACACTACCAAAAAAGAACCGTGGAAAGCGATCGACAGCGAGAGGGTAGGAAAAAGCCTGGTCTTCGCCCCGTCGTAGCCGGGAGGAATTTCTCCGTTGATAATAGATAATCTATTGCAGGGACCTTTTCCCAGTTGCCTTCTGCCCCATATTTCTAGCCACAAATCGCATTCCAGTCCAGGTGAAGCTGGTTGGTGTTGTGTGTTGGTACGAAGAAAGCATAAAATGAGTCGGAAACGAACCAACAAAATAAAGATTATCTTATTATCAGGTGGTTTGCTGCTGTCTGCCTGCTTTCCGAACCGGTTTTGGCGTAGTGATGGCCACAAGCAATAGTGAAGGACACTCTGGCCCCTTTAACGGGGATGGGGGCATCGAGAGCACAACAAATCCGTAGCGAAAAAGTTGTTTGCAATCAGATTAGGACTTGGTGGAAAAATGGTGGCAGGGCAACAAGTGGAGCCAACAAGAACAAAAAATAACTTTCAGCCTTCTCCAATATGTTTTCGATTTGATAGTAAAGGATGAGCTTGGTTGGAGTACAACAAGTTTTATCTTTTGAACAAAATATAAGGCAATAATTTGCCCCCACCTTGCGGAACTTTCCCACTCGTGGTGCGAAGCTAAGAAGCGTCAATTTGCGAAGGAGAACAGAACGCACTTCGCGACCTTCGGGGTGACTTAGAAGTTGTTTTTATGGAGGCATTAACGGAAAATTTGACCACACAGCATCGAGCTATCGTAGCATAGCGTAGTAGCAGATGTGACGCTCAAGCTTAAGGTACATTTTATGGCAAAGTTTGGTACATAGCCTTTTGCCCCCGGTTGTCATGCCTTTTGATCGATACTCGCCGGAACCGGGAACCGGAGAGGAAGTTGACACCACCGCACCAGGAAAAGTAACAGACAAAAAGGGGACCAGGCCAGGCCGAGCCAACCTCTGTCAACTGGTCCCTTCCGCGGCAAGGTAAAGAGGTACGGAGGCGGTTCAAGGTGCGGCGGAAGGAGGAGAAACACTGAAGCGCTCAGAACGAAAATTTTATTATCATGGCGCTGCTTCCTGTAATAACGTGTTGTACATACTTGTCTACTACTACTTCTCGGCTAATGTCTTGTGCAAGTGATAGCATCTACACCGGAGAATGGAAGGATAGTTGGCTCCTTCTGTGTGCTCTCGTTGTTTGTTATATGTTATATGAACCAGTGGATGAATATTGTAGTTTGATTGAAATAACCCTGTTGTCATAACTTTTGTATGTTCTTTTTTTTCGCAACAAGTCCAGACGGATGCTAGAGGGAGTAGAGCTGTTAGTTTATTCCTACATATGTCGGAGTTTTATGAATTTGACCCAGGAATGACAACGGACAGAAGCGCCTGTGGAGCTGAAGTTGAAGTTGATACATTTCATGTTATTTTTACATATTTTTACTTATAACTACTTATATTTGCGAATAGAATTCTCTGTTTTCTTTCAATTCCCAATAACTATTGTATTATTCGACAGCTATGAAAATATATAATGAGCCCCACCGAAAAAAAACATATTCAGATAGCAAAAGCTTCTTTAAATCTCTGATATTAATATGTTTCTATTTAATAACAATAAACAATGTATAAACGCTGAGGATGCAACATGGATTGAGTCCATACATTCGTAAAATTATGTTCTTAGCGGAATGGAAAAAACAAAAGAAAAACGCTGACATCAAAAGAAAAACCCTCTTTCGAAATTCATTTGACGGAATGATCCAGTATAGCAATCTTGGGAGCTTTAGTATTCAATATAACCACCGTGAGCTTCGACCACCTTCTGAAGGTGTTTCTTTATGCTCTCCAATAGTATTTCAGGCTCGTAACGAGACTGTGAAATACATGTCCTTATTTAAAACGGTCTTATCCACGTTACTCTCGATAGGGGTCAAATCTGGGCTCTGAGCAGGCCTCTCCGGGAAGTTTCTCCGCTTAGATTCTAAGAAAGCCTGAGATTTCTCGGTAGTATGATTTGGTTCTTTGTCATGTGTGGTCCCAACCCAACTCAATTTACCCAACAGAAAAAATAGAGAAAATTCTCACTCACTCCTGTTTTTGCTAAAGATTCTAGTGGATTGTCATTGATGTTGCCGATTGAAAATGACTTGTTCATTATTTTTTACGAAAAATCAAGCAGTGCTTTCTTATTTTTGGGGAACTGATATACCTTTTTTTTTTGCGTGCGAATGAACTCTTCAACCTGTGCCCCTTTATTTTACCTCTTTTTTGTACGGTCGGACACTAAAATCTGAAGATATCCGAACAAATTGTTATCAATTGAATTTGAACATGGAAGGTTTTTAATGGGCTGAAAAGACATTTAAAAGAAGATCAAAATTGCATCTTTTATTCACAACACACTTCGAAGCATTCCGAAGCAATTTCACTCTCAGACTTTGCGTCAGCCAAACCTACGCGTCTGACTGTTGCCTGCTCGTTTGCTGAAGCGTTCATTCTTGCAAATGATGATGATGATGATGTTTTCAATTACAGAGGCTTCGAATTTTCTCATCTCATTTATCTCTAGCCTCGAAAAAGACCAATTAGAAAAACTGGACTAAAATTTCGTCCTTGAGAAAGACCATTTGGAAAGCCTCACCACGATGACAGCTAGCGACCTAGCTGGATGACTAATGAATCGTGAATGAGAATTCAAATCGCGAATTGAATTACTTTTTATTAAAACCGAGGGGTTTACGGGAGACTGATTTGCACCGCAGATCCATCAATTCAAAATCCAGTATTCAGATCCAGCAAATCCGAAATTGTTTTTACAAATAAGTCCGCGGAGAAAATTATGATTTGCAATCTATCTGTAGTTACGGCAAAAAACTAAAAAATTACAATATTAATAATTTAACACCGAGTTATGAAAAGAAAACGAATTTTACGCTTTTAAGACTCTACGATTTTGTTGCGTCGGCAAGTCGGGCGGTTCAAAATGTAAATAGTGGTTTGGTTCAAATACTGCAATAGTGGCATCGTTTCCCGTCCGGTGATTCTGATGCAAATTAGCAATAAGTTCTGGTCAACTAATGTTGATTCAGAATCAAAATAATTTTTTGATTTCAAGCCAGATTTTGAACTAAAATTTCAGATTCAACCCTTATATATCATAACAGAGTCGTCTTCTTCTCATTCATCTTCCTGTTCTTCTTCTTTCATTTTTCTACTTCTCCCTTTTCTTCTACTACAGTTTCCTTTTCTCTCCTTACTGTTCTTCTTCGTATTCGTCTTTTTCCTCCTGAATTCGAATTTGAATTTGAATCTGAAACTGAAACTGAATCTGAATCATTTAGTTTCAGTTCCAGATTCAAATTCAAATTCGAATTCAGATTCTTTCTTTTTTTAATTCGGACAATTTAAAATTCGAAGATTGAACAATATCAGAAAATTTTGAAAATTCGGAAGATAGAATTTGAAATTTCCAAAAATCTAAATTTATCATAAAATTTAAAATTCATTCAAACATCAGAAAATTCGAAAAATTCAGAAAATCCACAAAATTCTTAATATTCAGAAAATTCGGAAAAGTATGAAAAATTATAAAATTCGGAATAATCAGAATTTTAGAAAAAACGAAAATCCAAAAAATTGAAAAAAGTTGAAAAAAATCGAAGATGTCAGAAAATTCAGAAAAAGCCAAAAAAAAACTCAAAAAAACCAGAAAATTCGGAACATTTGAAAATTTTGAATATTTAAAAAATTCAGATAATTCAGATAATTCGTATAATTCGGATAGTTCGGAAAAACATTCAAAAAAGTGAAAAAATCAGAAAACCGAGAGTTCGAAAAATTCAGCAAATTTTTAATAAAATTTAAAAAATCAGAAAATTATAAAAAAATAACAAAAAAACAGGAAGTGGGTTATATCTATGGTATAACCGCAAGGGTGACGTAGGACTATCGTTGATTTAGAGATCATTTGTTTGAAGTTGAATCTGAATTCATTCTGAATGAATGAATATTTGGGGGACTTCGAAAACGAGAGCGTTACGTTGAAGGCACAAGGTTTTATGCATTCAATATTGGATACGGAAATATCCTACTGATGGGGAAGAATAATCTTCAGAAGCTATCCTGTTAATTGCGATTGATTGAAAAATCACAAAACCAAATGTATTTGGTCACAGTGTTACATGGATAGAATACATTAAAATAAACTTTTCACATGAATGTATTTTTAAATTCCCAGAGGAACTGGCAGATTATTTTCCGGATCTTTCTCGATGCTGAATGGCATCCAAACGGAAAGAATTCCGTGCGTGTATGTGTATGTGTGTGTGTGTGTGTGTGTAGCGGCTGCTTTGATGGTCACCTTCTCTTCTCCTGAAGGAGGGATTGGTTACGGAAATATCCTACTGATGGGGAAGAATAATCTTCAGAAGTTATCCTGTTAATTGCGATTGATTGAAAAATCACAAAACCAAATGTATTTGGTCACAGTGTTACATGGATAGAAAACATTCAAATAAACTCTTTAACATGAATGTAATTTTAAATTCCCAGAGGAACTGGCAGATTATTTTCAGTAACGATTAGATATTTCAAAAATTCAAATAAACTCTTCCACATGAATATATTTTGAAAATTCCCAAAGGAACTGGCAGATTATTTTCCGGATCTTTCTCGATGCTGAATGGCATCCAAACGGAAAGAATTCCGTGCGTGTATGTGTGTGTGTAGCGGCTGCTTCGATGATCACCTTCTCTTCTCCAGAAGGATCGGCTTCTCTGTGCTCCCTCACAGTTTCAAACAAACTGCTTACGTTTCAGGGCAGATCTCGATCCTTCGCCGTCGAGTACCCTCAGCAACGATGTTGTCTTGTCGATGTCCTCACGAAAAAGGAATGCGTCTCACCACCAGAATATCGCTTAAGTATGCTTTTTGTGCGTGATTGAATCGAGAGAAGGCGTGGTTTACGATGGCAATTTGGAAGGCAAACTAGAGGGGAATGAACTCTCTGAGCTCGGAACTTTCGGCGACTGAGCAATAATCGATTGCGGGCGCATACAATATTGGATACGGAAATATCCTACTGATGGGGAAGAATAATCTTCTGAAGCTATCCTGTTAATTGCGATTGATTGAAAAAACACAAAACCAAATGTATTTGGTCACAGTGTTACATGGATAGAAAACATTCAATTAAACTCTTTCACATGAATATATTTTGAAAATTCCCAGAGGAACTGGCAGATTATTTTCAGTAACGATTAGATATTTCCACGTTTTCCTCGATACTGGAATCCCACCAGTGGTTAATGCCAACTCGATAACCACCTGTTAATAGCCGCGCGTGTATGTGTGTGTAGCGATGTCTTCCCAGGGAACCGTTTGTGGCATCACTCTCCTCCTGATAGATTCCCTTCTGGCCTAGGGTGCACAAACAGGCTCTTGGTGACACCGTTCATCCGCGCTTTCATGATAAATAAAGAGCTTCACCGCAACAGCGACAACATGCTCCAATCGCTGTTCAATTAGAACTGAGTGGATTTCCGAGCGCCGCTCGCTTATATACCGATTGGTGATTTCAATAGCCTGTTTTGAAAGCAATTTTAAGACTATTGAAACAAGTTTTTGGATCAAAAAGTAACAAGTATAGAACGCGTAGACATTTTATCTTTCGAATGAAGTGTTTATCATACCATTTCGTTCAGTTGTTTAGGAGCTATTAACGCTCAAAATCTCGGTCTCCGGCGTAACGCTTTCGTTTTCGAAACTTTGATTTTACACTCCGGTATAGAAATGAAATACGTAGTCCTACATAAAAAATCCAGGAAATTCAGAAAATTTAAATGATTATAAAAATGAAAAAAGAAATCAAAAATTCAAATTTCTGAAAATGGAAAATCAGAATATTGATAATGAATGTTTTCATAGTTTTCAATTTTCTAAAAACTAAAGTATTCAGAAAATGTGCTTTAGTAGGAAAATGATGAACAGTGTTACATATTAAAAATGGAGTTAGCCGATCACACAGACTTTTGCATCATTTCGCCTTGGATCGAACATGAGAAAGCAGGGCTTCACGCTTCATATGAAGCCAAAAAGACTTAGAGCCACACTGATTCGAATTATATATACAAAAAAATTGGTGAGATGGGAAAACATATTATTGACATGAAGCCATAATAAATATTGGAACGTTATTTTAAAAAATCTGTAAATCTGTATGAAACCAAAAAAAATACTGTAATCTGTAACTACAGATTCTTGGGCTCAAAAAGTCGAACACATTTGTACAAATACAGATTATTCTATTATTCTGAAGATATGATAACCCTGGTTTAGTCTAGCTAAAGTAGTTCGAGAATAACACAACTCGAAAATACTGAATTCCCCCAACCGCCGTAATTCCGGTCAAAAAAGAAATATCTAAATATATAAACTGGCACAAGAAATCTGTGGGCAAGTAACGTAGCGGCGAGGCACTATTCCCCAGTAGAAAATTGTGATATTTTGTGATTTCTATTCCACGGTCTCTCTAAGAAGCAAGCAGCCAATTAATTTGTTAATTTGGAAGTTCTAAATTGGCTTTTTGTTGCCAATTTGTTATGATGCACGAATCATCAAATTCCTATTAATTCCTAAGATAATATCGAAAGTAATAAACATGTGAATAAATTAAATGATTTTGTAATTCCACGTTAACAATGCGGTCAATGCGGTTTCTATTTTCCTAATATTCTAAAATTCAAATGATATTTTTTTATTTGTAGACAATTGGTATTTTAACCCTTCACGGCTGGAAGCCACCCAGACCGGAAAGGTAAAAAAGGTTCGATAACTGAAAGCAAACATACGACCACAAAGAGTTGAAGCATTCCATAACGATTCAATTTACACGGAAACCGAAATGATCCACCATCCAATTACCGAAAATTTATCCATTTACATTTACATTTACTCGAAAAATGTCCTAGTAAAAAACTAGGATAAAACAAATATCCTAGTAATAAAAACTAGGATATTTTTCGAGTAGATGATACACTCGGATAAATGGATGTCGGATCATTTCAGCAATTCCATAAAAAATTTATTCCGTGAAAA
This sequence comes from Toxorhynchites rutilus septentrionalis, assembly GCF_029784135.1. Taxonomy (NCBI): domain Eukaryota; kingdom Metazoa; phylum Arthropoda; class Insecta; order Diptera; family Culicidae; genus Toxorhynchites; species Toxorhynchites rutilus. The sequence continues at coordinate 25,396,729 of NC_073745.1, forward strand.
CGAAAACCCGGTATTTCATTACGCTCGTAGGATACATATTTCAGAATTAAAATTATCTTAAAATTCTACTTTATCTATTTTAAGAAACCACTTTTTTCCGCTTTTGTCAAATTCCTTGAAACCCATCAGATGTTTTCTATGAGGATTGTGCTTCTGACCGACGCTGCTAGCCAGTTTCTGTTTAAATAATGAAATCAAACCTCATGTCCCGTTTATCAAATTACACGAGAATGGGAAGGATAAGAGGATTAAACTTCATAATCCCATATGGGAGTAGCTCAGATTATACTGATCGTGAGGTGGATAAATTCGGGTTTGTTCTGAGGTATAGAAGATATTATTATTTATCAAAATTGTAGAAACGGTTCATAAAAAATGATTCTAAATATTTCTCACTATTGAAACGAGTAAGACTAAGTTCAAGAGTATGCGAGATTTCGATTATTAAACATAATAGTCATGTTTTATCTCTAGTTCAACAACTACATTATTCCCGAGCAACCAAGTACTCCTGCTCATCTTTGAGCCAGCATTTGATTCAGCAAACTAATCATCGAGGTATAATCGCAAACTTGTCATTCTAAAATATACGATTAATTAAATGGAATATTATCTCATACGCTGTATTAATTTTACCTACATAACATTCGATCGTCCGAAATTATGCAACCGACACAACGTTCAAACACCCGACATTATGCAACCAACATGTCTCTTATAAACGGGAATGAACACTTTCACCTCACGGAGTTCATTTTTACACGCAACTGTCCGTGACAATGATAGACACAGAAAGATTAAGTGAAGTGACGTGAAAACGTATGTGGCAGTGATGTTCGTGATCAGGCCCATTTTTATTTTATTTTTTTTGTTTTCGTAACAGAGATAATTTGTTCACATTTTTATGATGATTTCGCCAAAGTTCAATTCCAAACGAGATCGAAGTAAAAATACCGATTTTAAAAACTTGTATTTTTGATTCTAACGAAAGTTTGTATTTCGTTTGGGTTGGAGGAAATATGAGTTTTCTACAGCATTTCGGAATTTTTCGACTCAAATGTAACTTTTGAAAATGGCGTATCAATTTTAGTAAGAGAAATCTTTGATAATTTATATCTCAAGAACTATGAGTCGTATCGAAATAGTGTTAGAAAGAGTTACAGAGTATTGATATTAAAACGTGAAAAAATATACTCTGAGAAAAAAAAATTAGTACAGCGCAGACTCAATTGTATAGAGTTTCTGATTTCTTTTCACTGTATATAATCGAATCCTGTATATAGTCGAGTCAAAAAAATATTATTTATTCGTTTTTTTTTTGCATGTATTTTTCGTTTTTTGAATATAAAAGAGGAGTTTGATTTTTGATTCATCCCCTTAAAGTCAGAAAACACCTTTCTCACATGAAAAAAATAAAATTATCCAAATTCTCTCAGGAAGTGATAGACGATCAAATTTGATGAAAAAAAAACCTTCTACGCATATGTTCGAATTTCAACAATGACATAGTTATTGAACTTTTTTTTGTTTCGTACTTTGTTGCCTCAAACTGACTCTACAATACAAAGTTACACTACGGAATACGATTATGTTGCTTTCATTTGAAAGATGAGGAAATTTAGTACAGGATATAGTAGTGGAACATCTAAATTAGTGGATTTTAATAATATTTTGAAAGTGAAAAACTTGAAAGTTAATAATTTTTCAAGTGTTAATATTACTTTCATCCTAAAAATGTATATTAAACTAGATTGTTTCTATCAATTAAATTGAAGCTCTCTGACCGCCCTACAATTTGTTCTTTGACACCCAATTTCTATCTTTCTTAATTTAGCTGCAATATCGATATAAACAATTCTTGGTGAAAACTCCAGCAAAATCTTCAAAAATCAAGATTTTCACCCCACTGTACATGTAATAACCACTTAAATTACACCTTAACGTTGAACGGTTAAATTTCTTCTTGAAATAAGTCATATTTGAAATATAAAAAAAAATCCAAACTGTATGTAATCGGGTCCGACCTGTACTCTTTTTTTTTATTTACAAAAAAAAACTTGAATTTGCAATTTATAGAATACATTTTTTTAAATTTTCTCATATAGGAAATTAAAAAAATGGGTACAAGATGGTAAAACTATTTTTGACGAACTTTGTGGAACATCGAATTTTTATGAATTTCGAAACTTTGAATTTTCGTATGTTAACAATCAAATAATAATACAAATACGTAATACAAATTATGAATTCTGATGTGATTAAAAAAAAAAAGCTTTTTATCAATCTCCTTTTTCGAGATATTATAAAAATATTTCTAATTTATTGTCTTTTTATAGTAAATATGCTCTTTTAACATGCTTGTCGAGTTATACCGCCATGTTCATGAAATTTTATGAATTTGCTTATAATTTTCAACAACTTTTCCAAATACATCATTATGGTAAAACTAAAAAAATAACTGATGCTCAATAGAAAGAGAATGTTCTATAGATTGTTGAATCTTGCTTTCATGCCAATTCTCTTGACATTCCAAGACATTTTTGGGGATTTCACTATGTTATTACCTACTTTGTTTTCAACTATTGTATTATCCAATTTTTTTCAATTATAACTTTATTTTTTATTTTTCATTGGGATGAATGTAACGAATTCGAGTAAAGTTGTTTCGGAGAATGAAAAGATGAGAGAATGCTACAAAACCATGTTAAAGATATTCTTGACGATCAACGGAACGTTTTTCAAACAACTTGAAACCTTATAATGGAAAAGAAAAAAAGGTAAAGTTTTTGAATAGCGTTCCAAAGTATCAACGTCTGATTTAGAACAAACTGTTTCTCTGGGTATATCATTCACAACATAGAAACATGAAATATCAAAAACATAACTCAATCTTCAACAGTTACTAAACACTAGAAAAATTCAGCCAAGTAAGACATTATCATCGCTTTAAGTCTGCTAATAATTATCACCTTACTTCGGTCTGCCAACTCTACCGGGCACGGTTGTCACTTACCAAGGAAACTCTTTTGGCACCAGTAGATAATGAACACAGTGCGGTGTGCGCTTATGCTCCATGCAAGCAAGGTAAAAAATGCACCATGCACAGGGGCAAGCAATGGGCGAAAGGGAGGAAGGTAGCGCAACCACCAGTGCTAACCTTAATTCACCACCCAATCCAGTTACTACTATCATATATATTCCAGCCGAGTCACCTTCAACCCAAGATAGAGTACCAGATAATCCACCTGATTCGAACGCGATTCCTTTTCTTCTTGGTTTGCTTTCGCCTCGAGCAATTGGCTCTGCAAATGCGATAGTGTAAATCGGAAAGTCACGTTGTCGCGCGATTTTGTACATAGGTATGTACTCGCGCGCCCACACACACACATACACACACATCTTCCTCACCTTCAGTGCATTGATTTGAGCCCACTTTCTCCATTCAATCCCCTCTCCACCGCCTCTTTGGGAAGGTAATAGGGATGGAATGGGAAGAATGGGCTGAAAAAAAGATACTACCCATTAAATCCGTCACTCCGCGGAAAGTGTCATTTTCATGTACAAATGCTATAAGGGGTAGAATGCACGGGACCCGTGCGATACTTGAACCTTAATTAAAAAGTTCTACCACCAATGAGTGTGTGTGTGTGTGTGTGTGTGTATATGTGCAGCACAATAGTTTAAAAACACGGCCAGCGGATGAGTTCTCGCGGTGACACATATATCTGCCGCTGCCATTCGCTGAAACATAGTACCAGAGAAGGTTGAAAGCAATCAAGTGTGTAGTTCCTTTTTTTTGCACCGAACCGCTGCAAGTTGCAGTGTTCTTTTTATGATATCAAATTTCTGCGGCTTTGGGGTGACTTATAGAGGGGAACAGTATGAGCTGAGCTGCACAAGCACTGAAAATGGGAAAACGCAAGCCGCTGATAACGGATAACAACTGCAAACTGCATCCCGTATATTAGCGGTGGAGACACGAAAGAAGCGGTATAATTTCTCTACCCGTGGTTGACATCAATTTCAAAACAGCAGTAGTATGTGGTTCGCGTTCGCTTTCTCTGTTCGGTTCTTTTTTCTCCGCTTGTTTTCCACCACTTTCCAGATAAATGCACACTCCCGCCGATAATAGTATCCGCCGAAGAAAAGCTAAAGAAAAGCGAAAAGCATATGACGCGGTGGTGCAAGGTGCATGCAATGGCCTGAGAAAAAAACGCAGGGACAGACCGAGCGCATATCAAAATAAAAACGCTGACGTTTGTGTTTTTCGCTGGAGAAATCCCAGCGCGGCGTCGTGGCCCGAGTCGTGCTTTACCGGGCGGTGGGTCGAAAAAGATTAGAGGAAAAGTACAGAAAACGGGTGTGGATCGCTTGCTGTGAGAGCGATGAGAGAGGGGTGATGAAGGTGGCGGCGGTGACGGTGATTCTCTGCAGTGCTGGCAATTAGTTGGGATAGGTGAACTTTTTTTCCACCAAGGACCAATATAAATTTGTCCCAGATGGGCAGCTGGATATGCCATTAAATTTATGAAAGCTAGACTTTTCTTAACATTAACGACACTTGCTCAAACATTGAACGAAACACATACAGCTAAACGAGTTTTCTTGCGGTAGTGCAATTCGACCAATTTGGCCGTGGCGACGGCGGAATTTCCATTTTTTCCATTTAACTAAAATCCGCGAACACGCCCGCTTCCACACTCGGTCAAAACAAAGCTACGAGTCCGGTTCGGCTGAAATTTTGACAGGAGCCGTTTACGAGAATGTACTGCACGATAAGTGATTTCTGTTGCGATACTGACACCATCGGGCGATGAGGCTAAGTACTAATCGGACCGCCCGCGTACATTATGTCTGAGTCCTAAACTCATAAGCTTCCGAAAATCGTTCAAAAATTCAAAGTTTTTTGGTAATCAGAGAGAACAATGCTGTAAGTTTTTTTTTGTGTCTATAATCCTAATCTGGTCGTTTCGCCTTTTTTGCTCTGAGCTCGGTTCAAAGTATTATTCGCACCGTTCACAAGTGATTGTTAAAAAAAAAGGTAGGTGCTTCAGACCCTTTTTTCCAAAAACACTTTTTTCAAAAATTCATAACTTTTGAACCATTGGAACGAATATGTATATGAACGTTAACACGACCCTGTACATATACTCGGCTTCAACAATCACATCAGAAATAAATGCACAGTCGCGAACACGATCGTCAGTTGAATGTTTATATGTTCTCTTTTTATATCGAAAATACACACAAGACCGGTGAAAATATGCTATTTTCAGTCATAACTTTCCTTTATTTCCGATCCATTTGATTGTAGTTTGAATGTCATTTGACTGCCAATTATTAGAATGTTTTTTCTCTATTTATCATGCTTTCGATCTGCACATATGCATTTACATCCACGCACATCCATAGACGATGGACGATCACTAGGGTGGCAGCGAAAATGGTCATGTCAAATATCAAAAACCGACCATGTACATTTTGTGTATTGGCCCAGAAAAATGACCTGTGCAAAATTTCAGCTCAATCGGACGTGATTTAGGGGTGCCTCATAGCGCTAAAATTTTTGATTTTTTGATCCTCGAAACAATCAAAACTTTGAGTGCTTTGAGGCACCCCTACATCATGTCCGATTGAGCTGAAATTTTGCACAGGTCATTTTTTTGGGCCAATACACAAAATGTACATGGTCGGTTCTTTAAATTCGATATATTTTTTGAAATACCTTCATTGCCTCTCAGGCTAAGTTCCAAAAGGTCGATTTTTGGCCAAAAACTTTTTTTCGAGATGACACCAGATAAAATTGCATGAAATGTCGGAATCTACTGTGATCTCAAAAATATTCTTTTGTCAAAAATCGAAACTCTGGGACTTTTTTTCGAAATACGAGACAAAACGTATGGTTTAGGGTGCCAATGATAATCATCATATCGATTTTTCATACGGGACTTCCTACGAAATGTTGATTTGCACGAGAAAACACCCTCTGCAAAATATTAGCTCATACGGACTTCATTTACTATTGTCGCAGATCTCAAAATTTAAGTTCAAAACCCCCGATTTCATTTACTCCCCCCTTGGGTGATTTTTCAGTTTTCAAAAAACTTAAACTTTGACCGCTGTCCAGTTAAGTCGCAAAGTTTCGATTTCTGACAAAAAAATTTTTGGGATCACAGTAAAGGGTGTGTCACATCAAATTGCATCACGGAAAAAACGCTGTAGAAATTCGCCCAGTAGACCAATCCTTTTGAAAATTTTAGCCAGTAAAATAAAAACTATTAAACAACTTTTGGCATTTTCTTTTTATTCATACTTCGAGCCCAAGCCCGTATGCTCGCACCTTCCCCTTTACCCCGTCCATAAGGTTCTGTACAACGGCAGGTTGTAGTTTTTTTTGAACAGAAATCCATTTTCTCTTGAAGTCCGCCTCCGATTTGACAACTTTTGGGTTCTTCTGGAGGGCCTGCTTCATAATAGCCCAATATTTCTCTATTGGGCGAAGTTCCGGCGCGTTGGGCGGGTTCATTTCCTTTGGCACGAAGGTGACCCCGTTGGCTTCGTACCACTCCAACACGTCCTTTGAATAGTGGCACGAAGCGAGATCCGGCCAGAAGATGGTCGGGCCCTCGTGCTGCTTCAATAGTGGTAGTAAGCGCTTCTGTAGGCACTCCTTAAGGTAAACCTGCCCGTTTACCGTGCCGGTCATCACGAAGGGGGCGCTCCGCTTTCCGCAAGAGCAGATCGCTTGCCACACCATGTACTTTTTGGCAAACTTGGATAGTTCCTGCTTGCGAATTTCCTCCGGAACGCTGAATTTGTCCTCTGCGGAGAAGAACAACAGGCCCGGCAGCTGACGAAAGTCCGCTTTGACGTAGGTTTCGTCGTCCATTACCAGGCAATGCGGCTTAGTCAGCATTTCGGTGTACAGCTTCCGGGCTCGCGTCTTCCCCACCATGTTTTGCCTTTCGTCGCGGTTAGGAGCCTTCTGAACCTTGTATGTACGCAGGCCCTCCCGCTGCTTGGTCCGCTGGACGAATGAACTTGACAAATTCAGCTTATTGGCGACATCCCGGACCGAACTTCTCGGATCACGTCTAAACTAACTACGCGCTTGTGATCTTTTTCACTGACGGAGCATCCATTTTTGCTGTTCTTCGCCTTCCGGTCGATGGTTAGGTTCTCGAAGTATCGTTTTAGTACTCTGCTGACCGTGGATTGGACGATTCCCAGCATCTTACCGATGTCCCGATGTGACAACTCCGGATTCTCGAAATAAAGTTAACGTGAATAACTATTTCCACTGTGAACGAATTCTCATGATTTGCATACCAATCGAATCGGAAATTCTCTGAGATTTGTTTGATATGCTATACATTACAATTCGCTAATCTTTAAACGGTTTAAATTCAAGAAAACTGGAAGAACTTCCTTTTTTCCCATACATTTGTTCTGCCGATTTGTGTGATAACACTACCCGTATTTCGAATGCTTAAAATTCGAACATTTCTTAACAGATCGGAAAGATGTTTGCATCAATTGATAGGAAATATTTCTACGCGTCTATCACAACTAATAAAGTATTATTTTTCATGAGATGACCAATTGAATAACTGTACAATATCAAGCGTTATTTGAACGCCCTAACTGCCAAGTTTCGATTGACCCGATTTACGGTTTCCCCAACACAGACTTCAAAATCGATGTACCTATGGAAAACCGCTCTGCAAATATACATGCAAGTCGGGGGTGGTTTTGTTCCCACCGAGCTGTGTTTCCCTAACATGGACTTCAAAATCAATGTGCCTGGGGGAATCCGCTTTGCAAATACACGCATGTCGAGGGTATTTTTGGTGTTGAGTACTTTTGTACTCGCTTGTCGTTGTGCCGACCGAAATATGTTTCCCTAAAACATACTTTTAAACTGAGAAGCCTGGGAAAATCGTCATTTCAGATACTAGAGGTGAATGAACTTTCGCGGTTCGAGAACTACGTAAACATGAGATGTGCAATAATTTCGGAGAGAAATGTAAAATACAATGAACGTTTGAAATTCTTCCGTTTACATATTCCGGTTGTCCTAGGCATCATATCAAACGTAAAAAGACGTTCATAAAATTTATTTGTAACGAAGAACATAATCTTCTACAAAAATTTCGATGCATTCTAAAATAATATTCGAAGTGGTAAACAAGTGTATTGCATAATATAATTGCGTAGTTCTACGTCGAAAATATGTCTGTCAGTCAGTGGCAGCTCACGTAATATGACCATTTCACGTTGGTACCGTTCATCGTCACTAGAAGAAGTTTGTTCAAATATATACTTCCCAGACATTCTCTAAAAGCTGCAAGTTGATCTCTGATGTTTGGCAACGTTCCAAAAACATTGACGTCATGTAACGATGTACCACCTCCATCTCTTCTTCATCCCAAAATCGGACATTCAGATCCATCTGCAGCCTCTTTGTAGTCTTGTTCAAAGACTCGTCGAAATCAACGACAAAGCTCAGATTTAGAAAACAGAACAAAGCCAAACATCATCATAAAGTTCATTTTATCACGCCCTAGACCTTCTCAGCTTTTGGTGGCATCAAAATTTTCTAATTACTGAAATAATAAAAATTCTAATTGACAGAATTTCGTTTTTTCCAGATTGGTTACAAAATTCCCTGATTTTCCCTGACATTGTTCGAATTCCCTGATATTCCCTGATTGTTAAGGTAGTCGACACCCTGTTTGATTGATTCTCGAACAGATATAATCATGAAAAAAACAAAAAATGAGCGGCTCCGTTAAGCTATTGCGAAATGAATTGAAAAAAAGAAACAAAATAATAACTTCGTTCAAGTTCATTGACTAACTTCAAAGGTAAAGGTAAATGACGGATAAGTATTTTGAACGAAGTTCTGATAAAGTCTTCAACATTCCACCAACATAATCATCTTGCTCTTATCGCAGCTTCCTCACTAGCAACCCTGCCTCCGATGAATTTGTACACACGGCGAGATGCCACTCCGGACTCACCTCCAGCTTCCTGATAGATAGCTACGTAGCCTCCCTCAATACCGTCGGGTCTCATCCGCTATTTCTTCGGCTCCCCGTCTTATCCAACCCCACAGCCCAGAATCCGCACCTTCCTTCCGCCGGTGTATCTTTCCTTTCGCATCTCCCATACAGAGCACTGCTTTCCCCGCACCTTAACCACTGCACACAACATATAACGGATGCATATACACACACACACACAGACTGCACACGTACAAATTTTCTCGTTGCTACTCCCTGCTACCACTGATGATGTCAATGATGCGGATGACGGCACGGAACTCCCAATTTTATTTTTTGTATTGTGATTGCAGTTTTACGAGATGCAGCAGCGAAAGGGCAGCAACATCGGCTGGTTTCAGTGGCAGTATTTTAAAAATTTATGCCGTTCAAAAATCTCACTTTTTCAATGACTGGAAATCATAGGCGTGTTCTATGCGTAAACATCCATTTCTACATATAGGTTCTAATAGTTGCACCGAAACGTGACCCATGCATGTAGAGATCCCAAACTCCCGACAGCCCAACCGGAAGGCGAAAAATCAATCGTAATCCATTTTTGCGTACGGATAATCTCCCGGAAAGGATGTACTATTTCTTCATGCGTGCAGCACGAACTCTGGTGTGGCTCGAATATCCCGATTTGCTCACTGTATGTTTTCTTCGGTCAGCAAAACACACCTAAATTTTTCCTGTTCCAGCAAATCCAAACCAGAAAAATGACATTGATCACTTGCACTTGCCCACGAAAAAAACACCCTTCCAAGCACTGCTCAATTTTCTTCTCTTCTGGCAAACAGGAAAACCTCTATTGCACACATAGTCCACACACGAGAGCTTTTCAACTTCACATCGGTAGTAATTATCCTCGCAATTCTGCCCCAGCAGAGACCATCGACTGTCGATGAGGTGGAGAACTTGCATTCGAAACCTCGAAAAACGTCGTCGCCGTCTTTACCGTCGACATCGCTCTTGTCAAAGTGTGTGCCTTTTTCTGCTGGCTGCCTCTCCCCTCTCTTCTTCTTCTTCTTCTTCTTCTTCTCTTTCTTGGGGCACGTAGTGTTCTTCTTCCCGTTTGATACCCACTGTCAACCACAACCCCATTCCACAGATTACTCCGAGGCGCTCAGTCTCACGGTGGGTTCCACGGCACTCACTCCAGCGAGAGCCTCTGAGAGTCTCTGTTCATCCTGACATCCTGAGACTACACTGAAGGAAAAATGGGGTTTCAAAGCATTGATATAAAATGTGTGTAGTGATGTCTCATTCTTCAAAATGGCTTAATCGAGTATTTGGTAATAATTTCAGGCTGATTGGTAATCGTTTCGTACAATTATCTCAAGATAATTGCTTTGACGAAGGATTACGTCTTTCGGGAACATATTGGGGTACAAATTGAAAATCGAAAATCGAGCACATCGTGAAAATTGTCCAAGTCATTTAATAATGGATTGATGAAATTTTTGCGTCAATCGATTTCGGCACTCCATAGCAGTTTTTTATATTGAAGAAAAGAATATATGTCATGAAACTAACTATCGAACAATTGAAAAATCTCAACGTCTATCCTGACGGAAATACCCACTTCTTTGGTCGAAATTGACGACACATGCGGCGGGTCCTAAACAGAGACACCAAAACCAAGGTGCCCGGGGGAAATGGTCATTGCAAATATATGCAAGTCGGGGGCATTTTTATATTGCAAGTAAGGTGAGTGATACGATTAATTCTAGCAAATAAAATTCAAATTTGGAGCTTCAATGTTGGTTGCTTCGTGAAATGTCATATCAATGACCGATCGTGTATTGTGGAGAATTTAGCACAAGTGTAAGCGTAAAATTGTATATGATACATGAAACGATTTTTTGGAAAGTAAGGAAATATTAGAAAAAGTTATTTCCCATATGCTCTACATATAGTATTAGGTATTGTTCGTCCAATTAAAATTCGTATTGGGTTAAATAAACACTGAGAAAGTAAAAATTATAAAAGAAAATTACCTTTTCCATTTCAAATATGTTTTCTCTAAATTAAAGTAACATGTTTTTACTGATGAGAAAAATTGATAATTGTGTTCGGTATTGGTAATTATCTTATATTACATTGGTGAGTTTTTTTTTCTTTATTTCATCCATACATAACACAGGAGACATCTCTTCTAGGATCACAGCGGTTTTCATCATATCTCGTTACTTCGGTATCTTTCATCTGATACGCACCATCCAACGACTGTTTACCATCCTACTGTCATCATCACTCGGTAAACACTGGTGGAATGAACAAACAATACCCAACAACCAAACAAAACGGCCCTTTCCAGTGCTATCAAATCATTATCAAAAAGTTTAACGATGTAATTCTTCAAACATATCCAAAATCAACAGGTAGCTTAACGGAATCCTACGTCTACTATGCGGTCTTCAGTGACTTTTTCGAAAAACTTGAAATGGAGAGGTATCTTTGTCTCTTCATTGTTTACAGCTTCTCTTTCGTCACGATGGGCGCCAATTATTGACATCAGAAGCCTACCTATCGAACTCAACTACACAGTCAGTAACTTGACTTGATTAAACGGCAGATTGCTATCGATGAGATGACTATGGCACAAATCATTTTTGACGTAGAACTAAGTCTCTCAGGAAGGGTGCCAAATCAGAAACAGATCACGTTTTTATGAAATAAAGTTAAGGTTAATAACTATTTTCACTGTAAACGAATTCTCATGATTTGCATACCAATCGAATCGGAAATTCTCTAAGATTTGTTTGATGTGCTATACATTACAATTCGCTAATCTCTAATCGGTTTAAATTCATGAAAACTGGAAGAACAATTCTTCCGTTCACATGTTTTGGTAGTCCTAGGATCATATCAAACGTAAAAGGACGTTCATCAAATTTATTTGTAAGGAAGAACATAATCTATTACAAAAATTTCGATGCATTCTATAATAATATTCGAAGTGGTAAATAAGTGGATTGCATAATATAATTGCGTAGTTCTACGTCGAAAATATGCGGTCGTGTCCTAGTTACATCCCCTTACAATTTTTTTGCTGTGTTTTAGTGACTTTCAACAATTTTGGTTTTCATTTTCGATTTCAGAACATTGAAATTAATTAACATTTTTTATAATTGTTTGTAAATTCACACTAAATAATGAAACAGGAAGTGGGTTATATATATGGTATAACCGCAAAGGTGACGTAGGACTATCGATGATTTAGAGATCATTTGTTTGAAGTTGAATCTGAATTCATTCTGAATGAATGAATATTTGGGGGACTTCGAAAACGAGAGCGTTACGTTGGAAGCACAAGATTTTATGCATCCAATATTGGATACGGAAATATCCTACTGATGGGGAAGAATAATCTTCAGAAGATATCCTGTTAATTGCGATTGATTGAAAAATCACAAAACCAAATGTATTTGGTCACAGTGTTACATGGATAGAATACATTAAAATAAACTTTTCACATGAATGTAATTTTAAATTCCCAGAGGAACTGGCAGATTATTTTAGGTAACGATTAGATATTTCCACATTTTCCTCGATACTGGAAGCCCACCAGTGGTTAATACTAACTCGATAACCATCTGTTAATAGCACTTGATTGAAACATATTTGGTCACAGTGTTACATGGATAGAAAACATTCAAATAGACTCTTTCACATAAATGTAATTTTAAATTCCCAGAGGAACTGGCAGATTATTTTCAGTAACGATTAAATATTTCCACATTTTCCTCGATACTGGAAGCCCACCAGTGGTTAATGCTAACTCGATAACCATCTGTTAATAGCACTTGATTGGAACATATTTGGTCACAGTGTTACATGGATAGAAAACATTCAAATAAACTCTTTCACATGAATGTATTTTTAAATTCCCATAGGAACTGGCAGATTATTTTCCGGATCTTTCTCGATGGTGAATGGCATCGGAAAGAATTCCGCGAATTCCTAAGGTGCACAAACATGCTCTTGGTGACACTGTTCATCCGCGCTTTCATGATAAACGAAGAGCTTCACCACAACAGCGACAACATGCTCCAATCGCTGTTCAATTTGAACTGAGTGCATTTCCGTGCGGCGCTCTCTTATATACCGATTGGTGATTTCAATAGCCTGTTTTGAAAGCAATTTTAAGACTATTGAAACAAGTTTTTGGATCAGAAAGTAACAAGTATAGAACGCGTAGACATTTTATCTTTCGAATGAAGTGTTTATCATACCATTTCGTTCAGTTGTTTAGGAGCTATTAACGCTCAAAATCTCGGTCTCCGGCGTAACGCTTTCGTTTTCGAAACTTTGATTTTACACCCCGGTATAGAAATGAAAGACGTAGTCCTACGTCAAAAAAGCATAGTGCATAAAAATTAAAGAAACGATTTTCATTATAGAAAATTTGTTACCTTTCCAGAACGGTGGATTTTTGTACAGTCATTCCTAAATATTTTTCGTGACCGGAATAAATCGCCACTGTAAACAACTGAAACAGAAACAACCTTTTAGAAAAAAGCGTAGTAGACTAGAAATATTGTGGCGTGAGGAAAACATGTAAAATGTGTAAATTCCTCACATTTCTATTATAAGATTGTTTTCTCGTTTCCGTTTTCCGAAATTTATTCTGAGGTCAATGTAATGGGGACGAAGTCTCCATTTAACGAGGATATGAAAACGAGGCGGCCCAAGCCGCCATGATAACGTAATCCGAGTCCACCGCCGACCCGCCGTTGGAAGCGGCGGTGTCTCGCACGCAAACCTGTGTTCCACTGATTGTCCTGTTAGTTTGAAACACATGGTACGATCCTTCAGCAATGTACGACCGAGCTTTAGCATTACGTTTGCCCGGTTAATTTTGACGTGGGGCTACGTCTAACCGGAATATATGGGAGGTAAAATGAAAACCTAAACAAAGAACATACAGGAAAAAAACGAAAGATTTCGAATTCTTATAACTCGAGCATTTTTTAATAGATCGGATAGATGTTTGCATCAATTGATAGGAAATATTTCTACGCATCTATCACAATTAATAAAATGATATTTTTCCTGAGATAAACAAATGAATAACGGTAAAATGTCAAGCGTTATCTAAACGCCCTAACTGCCCCGTTTTGATTGACCCGATGTGTTATTTCCCTTAACACAGTCACCAAAATCAAGCTGCTTGTGGAAATCAGTATTGCAAATAATTGCAAGCTGAGGGAACTTTTGTTCCCATCGACATATGTTACTTACACAGTTATCAAAACCAAGGCACCTGGTGAAATTGACATTGCAAATGCATGCAATTTGGAGGAACTTTCGTTCCCACCGACATATGTTCCCTAACACAGCCATAAAAAAACTAAGGTGCCTTACATTACATGGCGTTTGTTCAAAGTCTTTACTTACACAGCAACTATGTTGAATTCAATTGTTTTTTGTTTGTTTTGAAATACAACACCACGCCACAATATTTGTAGCCCACTACACTTTTTCTGAGTGGTTGTTTTGTTGCAGTCGTTTTCTGCGGCGATTTATTATGTGAACCGTGTTTTCATGCAGCCTCGCATATACATTTTTTAAATAACCATTCTCCCAGTTTTTGAAAACAATATCTACATTTCCGTGAACTAAAGAGACATTACTAAGGGATAAACTGTAGAAAGTTACTTCTGTATTCTTATAAAAATATATAAAAAGAAATATCGAACGGAGCTGTCTTGAGATACAAATGACTGTAAAAAGATCAGAACCAGGTGGGCTAGAGTATGGGACTATTGTGCTAAGTAAAATCTTGTACGCTAAGTAGAACCATGTTCAGTTGCTCATGGTTCAGCAGTCTAGATTTGTACCGTAGTCATAAGAAATTTGCTGTTTTAGGATATACACCAAAATTGTTCATTAAACATTTAACTGAATTTTCGTAAGTTAACATTTTTATTACAAAATCTTTGATGCCTCTATTAGTATATCCTGTGTTACAAAGCTAATGAAATGTTTCTTAAAGTGTGACAAAAGACCAAATTCATGGGATATTTTTACGCATCTGATGGAATCCCTACCGCCAGAGTCATTAAAATTTCTGGCGCAGGACAACGTCTTTCTGGAATATATTAGGGGTATAAATTGAAATTCTAAAAACTGATCGCACCACGAAAAAGTATCGAATTTTTAGCTTCTAATTTTCGATATATTTGTGCTACTACAAGATATAGAACGTAGTCAGTAGTGGTACGGTCGTATGCTTGAGTATGTTTTTTTAAATAAACATCCACGAGCTTCTGAACTGGATTTCGGACCTCCGACATTAAGCTCGATAGGATCAACAGGATGATGAAATACTTCAATGCTTATTTGGGAAATAAGTAAATTATCTCTGTCTTCGATTTTTCACAAATGTACAAACGGATTAGGAATTTCGAACTTGTCAGAAATCCACAGAGTTGCTAAACTGTCGTAATCACAATACTTTCCGGAACTGACAGCTTTAATTTATTCTATGAATGAATGTATTCAAAAATCGATCCGAGCCATCTGGTAATATACTGGTAATACACAGAGTTGCTAAACTGTCGTAATCACAATACTTTCCGGAACTGACAGCTTTAATTTATTCTATGAATGAATGTATTCAAAAATCGATCCGAGCCATCTGGTAATATATAATGTATAACTTGATTGATTCCTCAAGTTATAACAATATAATGTATAACTTGAGGAATCAATCGAATAGAATTTTTTCCAGTTTTCAACAATGTCAATAATAATGAGTAAATTTTATTTAATTCAATAATTCGCCCGGAACTTTTTTATTTTGACGCCTGAAACCGGTAGACATTTAAGGTAAATTTAACTCCATTTAGTAGTATGAAGAAATAAGTGTTTTGTCTTGTCTCACGTCGAGGATTCATCGGAGCACAAATTACAATGGCAATAGCAATTGCACAAAGCATTTTGTGTAAAAAAAACTGAAAACTATCGCGACTCCCATCGATTTTTGACAATGTCATCTTCCGTATAATTATTTCACGCATATTATCAACTGTTTGATAATCGATACGAAAACAACCGAGAAGATTAATTTAAGACAATCGACTAAAACTTTATTTGCAGATTTTTCTATTCACAAAACTGGTATTGTGATTAAATTAAAAATAAACAGTTTTCAATTCTGTTTTATGGAAAATTGCACAGTGCATTGCGCAGTTTAAAAATGACACGATATTTGAGAATAAAATTCCTGTACTACAGTGTACGTTAAACAGTTTTGGTGTCTGCTTCAGTATAGAAGATTTTAATACGAAAAAACATAAAAGCGTAAATTCATCATTGATCCCGCATTTTTGAACAGTGTATTGATTGGTGAAGACTTAACATTTTTTTGGATCACTTGCAGGGACAAAACTATGTCAAAGGGAGTCGGACAATCGGACAGTAATTTTTTGCTATGAGTATTCTGTCGATAATTCTAATAGCAAGCATTTATTGCTATTAGGCTGATAAATTAGCTAAAATTGTCCTTGAAAACAAACCTTCCAATGGCAATCCCTTAAATACAATTTCTCAAGTCTAGAGGCGAATGAACTTGAAAGTTAAAAAGTCCGTTAACACTAACGAAGTAATAAATGTTTTAACATAACTTTCGCATTTTACTTCACAGCATTAATACTATCTGAATTTGACAGCAGTTCCTCCGTGCATTTGATTTCTTTAAGCCACTACTGATTCGAAAATCGCCCACACTAAATGTGATGAAATACAAAAATTCACTAACAAGACATGAAAATGGAGATTCTTTAGAGGTGGAATGAAACATCAGGGCATGGCAAACTATTTTTGATCATACATTTTGCCTAATTATCAAACGGAATGCGTAGAAGTTCCGTGAGCTGGCGACAATATCTTCCAATGCAGTCTTGAATAACCGAGCTAAAGCGTTGCATTTGTAGACCGTTTTAGCAAAACGAATTCCGAAGTGTAAAAATGCATGAGGGTATGAATGTACTGCCGACTCCAATGCCAATTTCCTCAGCCTCCGTGGTTTTTAAGTCTGCGTTAGGGAAACATTTCAATTTGCAAGAACGCAAGCGAGTACAAATATACCCGCAGCTTGCATCTATTTGGTAATGCCGATTTCCCCATGCTCCATGGTTTTGAAGTTTGTGTTAGGGAAACAATGATTCATTCCAGCGATCGTACCTCAATCGTTGTGCAATCAAAACTAAGTGGATTTCAAAGCAGCACTCGCTTATGTACCGCTTGTGTGATTTGTGAAGCCTGTTTTGAAAGCAAATTTACGGCTATTGAAACAAGTTTTTGGATCAAAAAGTAACAAACATATAACGCGTAGACATTTGATCTTTCGAATGATGTATTTATCATACCATTTCGTTCAGTTGTTTTGGAGGTATTAACGCTAAAAAACTGGTTGTTCCGACGTAACGCTTCCGTTTCCAAAACATTAAACTTAAACCCCGGTATAAAAATGAACGTCGTTGTCCTACATCAAAAAATTATAAACTTCCTACGACTTACACTTAAATTCGCTTATCGCCATTTATGTTGTATTCCTTTGTTCCATTATTTGTCAAAAATAGATGAACGTAGATTCTAGTATATTCAGTTAAAAAAGGACCACATTCCTCTGAGATTTTCCTTTCCCCTTCCTATCAATTCCTATCAATCCTATCAATTAAACACATTTTAAAAGAACAGGATTTGTTAACAAATCAAGCGTTAATTTTGAGACAAACCTTATGCAAGGGAATAATTTTTACTCATTCTCAATCGAAACATTTGAATATTTGTTCATTAAATAATAACACCGGGATACTGGGAAACTATACAAATGTTATAACAAGTGTTTATTCAGATAAAGTTATACATTTTTTCATGAAACTTGATCGAACTTTTTTTTTTGTTGGACGCATAATCCCCTGAGGATGGATCATTAGCAATTAATTTGAAGACATGAATACGTGAGACTATTTAACATAAAATATTTATTATATATACGGAAAAAAATCGTAATCATGATTTTATGTAATGTGTTTATTCATTCTGAAAGTTAACCACATTGTTCGCAACATGCTCGCAAGCTGTTCCTCTCAATTTTGAAATCACGAATAATCTTTCCAGATGAGTATTCAGTTAATCGAGTGATTACCGGACATCACTAGTTCAAAGGAATCTGTCTCGGAAATTAATCTACACGTATAAATGCATTTAACAACGATCGGAATTGCATTGGATGAAAAGCAGAACAAGCCCATTTACATTCAATGCAAATTAACTACAAATGATATATGAGCTATCTCCAATGCTCGTTGGATTACAAAACAGAAGCAAACGGGTCCAACGGGTAATCCCAAATGGTGGTACTGATTTGTTTGAAATTAAATCATTGACAACTCCAACACGATTTGTTTCATATTTTTCTCTTCAATTTGCGGTGGTTTCTCATTGTGTATGCACTAAATTTCCACTTAAACTCGATCAGATCTCGTAGAACATAGACTAAAATGAGCTTCGCGTAATTAGAATTAGGTATACTGATAGGGTTATCTATGAGATTAACATGTTAATTGAACGATCGGCTGACAAATGTTAATAAAATCTGCCAAAGGAAATTTCTTGTTCTTGGATTTTTTTTTGTTAATTATGTTTTTTTTATTTATTTTTTTTTTGTTAATTATTTGTTATTAACAAAAATGCATTTAATTAGAATGTTCTACAATTATGGCATTGAGAATAGACATTGATCACGAATCAAATTATAACGAGTCATATAACATATAGGTCCATCAGAATTATTTAGACCAAACATAAAAACCAGTCTACACACACTCTTTACAGATGCACGGACCAAAGGTTGTGCAGTCCACTGATCATTCAACAAGAGCCAAAGGTTGTACCGCTCATGACAACTCTACACGAACTGATGATTGCGCCGGCTAGTGACCATTCTATCCTGGATTCCTCGAGTCAAGAAAGACGCACCACGCTAGATATGGGGTACAGACTAGGGAGCGTTGCTGATTAATGGTCAGCTGCATCCCAATAGGAAGTAGCCCGTGGCGGGCACACGTATAGAGCATCGAAGACTGCAACATACCAATTATGAGAACACTTGTAATACTAACCTCGAGCCAACCGCGAGTAATCGGTTACATATTACTAACATAGTTGTAAGACAAAAATTGTCAAAATATTGGACTCCCGGCCCCGTCAGGCTAACGCCACATGTGCCTTAATAAAAAATATATTTTGGAAAAAAAAAAATAAAAACCAGTCGCAAGATAATCCACCGAATGAAAGTGAGTTCGTCGGATAAATTGAGCCCCCAATTCATCTCCAAACAAATCATTGCATGTCTCTCCCTCTCTCTCAATTTCCGAACCCGAGTGACAGCATCACAGAAAATCAAAACTCACCCAATCAAATGCGGCTGCCAGTCGTCACTCACAATGTTTGGATTACTCTCTCCGCGAAAGTCTCCACTTGCTCTCGCTATGCGCTCGCCTCTCGGGCCGCTCTCAGCAACCCCCCTATCTTCTCACCCGCATACACACTTCATACACAAACGGTGAAATCTCGAATGATTCAACCAAAAGCACTCGAAATGCCACACACTCGCGCACACACACACTGCCAGCACTTCCAGCCCTGGACAAAAAATATTCACTTTTGACTCGGCTAGAAAATCACTTCCTGCCCGTAGAAGACGCAAATTCGACCACCATCGGAATTGGATCGATAGCGCGAATCTGAATGCACCTGTTTCGATACGCGGAACGCCAATTTGATGCACTTTTTCACCGAAAACTTGATCCGAACCAGCAGCGCCGTGACAAGATCATCACTTATTCCGAAAGAGGAGTCGCCATTTATGTTTTGAGAGAGAAGAAACGAGAGATAGCTGAGAGTGGGTGCTGTTTGCTTCAGCGAGTGTGTGGACCAGCGGCAGCAGGAATGTGCGCGTGGGTTAGAAAGGGACGACAATTTACTTCATGACAGCTTGCGATTTTACCGAATTAGTCAAAACCCTGCGGTAAAATGATAATGAATAACATTACACTGAAAAAAGAATCATAGATTATTTTTAGTTTTGAATTGTTACCAAAAGTTCCTTTTTATTGTTTGTTTCTGTATTATTTTACGAGCTGCACTGATAAACTACGCTGATTGTAGAGCATATCAAGTTCAGGATGCTTGAGAGGCATAAAACTTTAAATTGAAAAAAAAGACGGGTGGGTAATGTCGGGGACATAACCGGAGTGACGTAGGACTATAAAAAGGGGACAGCTTTTGTTAAATATATATTTTAAATATATTGTTTTATTTTCTTCTCCTACATGAATACCTACCTATCTGCCTGAAAAATGGATTAGTTTACTGTTTACTCTTTATGAATATGTTGATGGTTCTGAAAAGAACATTTGGTGTTGTGTTTTTGTTATCACTCGATATTCCCATCTTGTTTGGTTAAACCTTCCTGTTTAGCTATTGCGTTTGCCACTCGCCACAGCTTTCACAGTTGGAAAATTTATTCCCATCCAGCTTGTGACATGTTGTTCAGTAAATTACATTTAATGCGACGTGCCGGAGAAACACTTTGCTACTCACTGAAACTAATTGTTGCCTTGATGAGCGCCGAACCGAAGCTGCTCTGTTCTTGATGCGGGTTTTCTGATTGTCGTGAGCAGCTTTGCAAGCCAACTCGAGCACTCCGACGGCCGAAACTCTATAATCGCTGTTAGGTATACTAGTGCTCCGGCACCAATCCGTTCGGCCTAGTTACCCTTGCGGAGCAATCAGTGAATTCGACCAACAGGGAACTGGAGACCTGCACGGTTCGAGTGAGACTTTGCCTTTCCCTTAACTTGTCCTCCTTTGTTGCGTCCACGATGCCGATGCCGTACAACCACACGGGTTTACGGTTTGAACGAAAATAAGATATTTTTTGGGGTCCGCGTGTTTTATACTCTAGCGGTACACACTCACAGGATAGAGACAAATCGGCAGACTCGACCAGAGGGGCGAGTCCAACGAGACGAACGAATGAACGTTAAAAGGGAGCGATGGCAAAAAAATACATTCATTACGATTTGTTCGCTCGTTGGATTCACATGTAGGCTAAAAAGGGTCCTTTTCAGGATCACAAAATTATCTTCAATCTAAAGAGTTTATTGTTTTGTTATCACTCGATATCCCCATCTTGTTCGACTAAACCTTTCTGTTTAGCGATTGCATTTGCCACTCGCCACAGCTTTCACAGTTGGAAAATTTCTTCCCATCCAGTTTGTGACATATTTTACAGTAAATTACATTCAATGGCACGTCGCATTACCACCACTCAGTATCGGATTGGAGGTAATTTTAACCTGTAATTGAACATTTGCGATGACAGTGGTACAGTGTCGACTTTCAATGTGGGGTCATAATTAAGACCCCGAACTCTATGTTTACAAAAATGTCCAACTAAATATGTCGCATTACAGGTCCGTCCAATTAGCAAAATATCGAGATAAGTGTAAATTACTGTACTTTCAATCTAGAAGTAATTTAAGAATTGGTGAAAATCAATAAGCTCAGAACAACTGCCAAATTCACATACTCATCATATCCTGGCAAACAAATTATGAAAAAATCAATTTGTGTTTTATTATTATTTTGGATATTGTTTTAGAATGCATTGAACTGTATTTCGTAAACTCTTTTTTGAAAGGTTTAATGGTCCTGATAAGCGCCGTGTTTTATGGAATGGTTCCAATTTAGAAAACTTTGTACTCGTGGTTTTGAAAAAAACCATTTCGAACGCCCTCGATGCCGCCTTGTTCTGGATTTGCCACCAAAGCAGTTTGTATAAAGAACAAACTTTTTTCTTCTGCTACCTGATGTCGTTTTGCGATTGCGTTTGCCACTCGCCACTCGCTGCAACTGCCTGTTGTCTTGATGTCCACCGAACCGAATGTGTTCCGTTCAGAATGCGGGTTTTCTTATCGTCGCGAACAGCTTTGCCAGCTAACTCGATCACTTCGGCGGCCGAAACTATATAACGGCGGCTAGTGGACTGGTGCACTGGTACTAACGCGCTCGGCCTAGCTACCCTTGCGGGGAACTCCAGATCAACACGGTTCGAGCGGGATTTTGCCTTTCCCTTCACTTTTCCTCCTTTACCATGTCCAGACATGGCTGCTTGGGTTGGTTTGTTGATGTGTTGTGATGCGAACCGATGTGGTGTACGGTTTGAATGAGAATGCTCGTTACGGCAGCAGAGCGGGGATTTTTAAGCTGACTGGCTGGCTCGAGAATTACGCATGTGTGAGACTGCGACCAATGTTTCGTTCATTTTTTTCTTTTTCCTTTCCAATCGTGCTTCATTCTATTTCGCTGCTGCCTGGTTGCTCGTTTTGGTCGGTACGATTTGAGGAGCACAAAATGGCAAAAATCAAAAATGGGCACATAGTGCATTTTGACAATGCTTGATATTTAACAATTATTCAATTATTTATCTCAAGAAAAATGAAATGTTATTCGTTATGATAGATGCGTAGGTATATTTCCTATCAATTGATGCAAAAACCTTTGCGATCTATTGAGAAATGCTCGAGTTATAAGCGTTCCAAATCTTGCATTTTTCCCTACTTGTTCAGTGCCTAGATTTCCATTTCACCCCCTATATCTTCCGGTTAGACGTAGTCCTACGTCAAAACGCAGATAAGTGTTGTTAAATAGCATGAATTACAATTTTCATCATATTTATTTGAAAACATGACTTCCGACATATTGTTATTCGACTGTCTTGGATAATCCAATAGTTCAATTTTTGATCACTTTTTTCATCAATGGAGACCGTATATGAATGCTAACGTGGCGAATGTTGTCTTCATACGCGTCGATCTTATGCAGTTTATCAGCAATGGGCTGAAGCATCACACTGCCCCACAAAAATAGACTACAGCACTCGTCCGCTAATTGGGTTTTTTTTCAGTTGGGAGTTCACTAATTGGGACGCGACCCAATTAAAGCAGTCATCCGTCAGAATTGTATGTCAGTTTTGCTCGGTCGTTTCAATATCATTTTTGTTGAGGGGTCTTTCAAAGTTTAGGTTAAAAAATAAAAACAAAATAAAATTTTGCACAAAGGTTACATCTCAACTTTATTCTAGGAATAATTATACAATGCAATCAAGTACAATGAGATACAATAATAAAAAAAAAAGTTAGGAACATCATTTCTTCCACTCTGCTTCCAGCATTTCAGAACGTAGGATTTCACACTTCCGTTCAACGACTTCGCGGTGGTATCCAATTATTCCTGCTCCACGGAAGTAAAATCATCTTCTCTGTTTGGAACAGACTTGACTATTGCTTCGTCCGTTAACTCTTCACTGGTCATTGAAACAGCTTCGCCATCGCAATCTAGTACTTGGTCCTTGAGCCACAGTCGAATTTGCTCGTCCGTTGTATTTGTTCCAGCCACCCCGTCTATCGATGTTACAACCCCCTCTACATTGTTGTGTCAAATCGGTCCCAAAAAATGGCGTCGACAACGGTGCCGACATCGTGCCATTCTGCAATGATTCTGTCGACCTAATCTTCGTGTTTGACAAGCAATTTCGTGCCAACACTGTGCCAATCTGGCACCACTTCGATCGGATGCAAAATTGCTCGACCCTTATTATGGCTCTATATGTTTTCGAGAAAGTTGAAACAAACAAAAAATTGTTTATAAATATTTATTTTTATCATAAATTAAAGCTATTGTTACATTATTTTTAACTCTAACATAGCATTATGAATCCGCTAGACGGAATAAGTAACATTTCTTATGAACTATCTGGAGCTAAACATTTTCAACTACATATTAAAATTAAGTAACACATTACTGAAATTCAAAGTGAAAACGTCGGGTCCAGCACAACCGTTCCAATGCTATCGGTTTCCATCAGGTTTCCCTTTTCGGTGAAGTCCAGGAATTCGTGCGTTATTGCAACTGGTGTTTGCGTTCCGCCCGCTCTATAATCCGCAGCAATTGTATCATCTGTGAAATCCCAACAGCTGCATTTTTCTTCGCCGCAACCTTTGTCGCATTTGTGCACTACAGCGGAAGCTGCAACACCTTATTCCGGTGGCATCGATGGTTGAGTTTGTTCCTGGAATGAAATTGAGAAAACGAAATTTATATCATATAACAATAAATTACAATCTACTCATACTCGCGGGACTTCAACTTGGTTATGTTCGTAACAAACTTGTTGTTGGTAATTACGAGACGAGTGTATTGATCCATCATCGGCAGGAGAAACTTGTAACTCAATCAAATTGGCTTCGCTGCCCTTTTTTCCTCGTAGATATTTCCAGTAGTATCTGCTCTGTGAAATGATGTTCGCCGTTCGTTTTTCTTTACATAAAACAACAACGATTTTCTCGGTCGTCTGCATTATCGCACATTTCTGCTATTGCTGCTACTTTGCATACCTCGACGTAACATATCAACAATTTTGTCTCCGAATCGTTGAACTTGTCTCTGAAAATAAATTAGGAATACATAATTTATATGCTATAAGTAAAAAAGAACTATCCATAACTACCAAATTTGATTCCGGATTCATCCTCTGTTGCGCTTTAAATGACAGTTTAGAGAGAAAGAGAAAAAGCAATCGCTGCAGTGATGTCGTTTCGCTCTGTTCAAGTTATGTTCATAATTATAGCAGAAACGATAGGCAGTGCTGCTTGCAGGGAGGCAAGGAGGGGTTAGATTCAAGCGCTTTTGTAGCACATTTCATCGCTCGACCGACATTGGACTTATAACCGCTCGAAAATATAAGAATCTGGGAAGGGATTTAACATCCACAGAAAAATTCTCCACTTGCTCAGACATGTTCCACTCATACCCTGGAAACTCATCGAATAACTTTTTCCAAGAGTTCTCAATGGTAGCCTGACTGATTTCGTCCCATGCTTCAGCAATCCAATCGATGCTCTGCCGTAGAGATACATTTTTCAGACGCTGTTCGGAAGACAAGTCCTCGTTCTCCAAAACAAGTTTTAGCATTAGTTTACGTTTGTATCTCGTTTTGATTGCGTTGATCACTGACTAATCCATTGGCTGACATTCTGCCGTCACATTTGGCGGTAAGTAAATGACTTGAATCAATCCGTCATCACTCTTCAAATCATCACATCCGTCGTAGTGGGCATTATAGTTATCTAAAACCAAAAGTGCTGTTGGCTCTAAACCTCGCTCAACAGAAAACTCACGGACAGCGGGAATAAATTCATCATGAAACCATGTGCGAAACAACTGACGATTCATCCAAGCTTTTTTCGAACTATAATAGGACACCGGTAGTGATTCCTTGAATCCACGAGAAAATTCACGAGGGTTGCCGGCTATCCCAATGAACATCAGCTTCATTTTCAAGGATCCCGTTTACGTCCCGAGGCAACTGTCTCGTCCCATAGTGCGATAGTGCGTGATGTCATTAGCTTGGTAAAGAGGGCTGATTCATCTGCATTAAAAACTTGAGCTTTTGTCAAATTCATTTCCAATATTTTCTTCATGAGCATTTCTGTGAATTTAAGATCAGCCCCCTTATCTGCAGAAGCTTTCTCTCCCGCGACTACCAACATACGCAATCCAAACGTTTGAAACGGCACACCCATCTATCCGAAAATTGGAAAACGTGATCCACATAAACTCCATGTTTTTGGACGCATTGAAATAGCAATTCTGCTTTGACTTTGATGGCATCTAAAGTAACAATAATATTCGACTAACGTTGCTGCAATATCCATAGGTAAAGCGCTTCCTCCACCGATGGAAAATTATGCTCCTTCATGGTCTTACGGTTTTCTACGCCATGTTCTCTGAATTTTTCTAGTTTCGCTCAAATAGACACTTTGTTCTGCACAAATCGGCCAATGGAGGATGCTCCGACACCATATTTTTTCCTGAGTGTTTCGTAGGAACAGGTAGGAACTGTTTCCTGTCTCAAGCTCCTCTATTATTATAACTTTCTCCGCTAAGGTGAGCGTTGTATGCTTTCTTTTTACACCTTTCTTGTTATTCGTTCCGGAGTTCGACGTTGATGTTCCTTCCATCGTGTAAGCTGAATAAATTAGAGGCAAATAATTCTTCAATACATAAAGTACCCTGTATCGCAAGATTCACGAGAGAAAAAAAACAATATTTATGAAGTACACGAAGCAGCTACTCACATTACGTATCAACTTTAGCGAACAAAAACATAAACCAAAACAAACAATTCGAGCGCTCCTCGCTTTGACATTTGTCGATACCCCCCAATTGGCGAATGATATTCGTTTATTGGGGGGCAGTCGTCCCCCTATTAGCGAACTTGCACTGTATCTTGATTTTTAGTCTTTTGAATGAACTTGATTGAAATCTTCTTCTTCTTCTTTGTTTTAAAGAGGCTTTAAACTTTCAGTTCATTCGCCTCTACTTGATTGAAATAAAGGTTGTAGATTGTGTGAAAGAAAAATGTGCAAATAATAGAGTTTTAAGTCGGGTTCAGACGGTGCGAGTAAGCGTACGAGTAGGTCTAGTCAGTTACTGCAGTACAGCTACTCACACCGTGTGAACACATCATGCCAATTAGTGTCATGTGTAATCCGGCGTGCGAGCTACTTCAAAGTTTTTTTTTAGTTCACTCGCACTCGCATCCCTGAAAACGTCAAAAACAGAATTTAGCGTTCGAATCAGGGATGCCAAATGTAAAGAAATGTCTCTATTTTTCAGATATTTGAAAATATGCGAAGATATTTATAGACTTGGAAATTATTGGAAAAACAAATAAAAACCTCATATTTTCTAAACGAAATCGTTGTTATTTTGTTATGCACGCTTGTGGGGCACGCTTTCTTTTTGAGATAGTTTTCTTGAGAATCTTTAATATCAGGCACAATTTTCATTCAAAATTCCCTCACAACTTGCAAATAAAGTATTGTTCTAAAAAACAGAATACATATTTGATATTAAAAAGTACATTTTCATTCATTATTTTTGTTTTTGACGCGTATTTATTCCACCTGCAAATCTACTATCATTTTTATTTCACAAATTGGCACACGAAGCTGCCAACAAGGCGAAATAAATAAAATTTAAAAAAATCTTTTAGGTTGCCATTTATAGCATCACATACTTCCGGAATTATCTTAGCTATGAATGCTTTCGAGAATCTAAAAAATATCGACAACAATCTGAACGATATTCCAGAAGTAAGGCACATCAATGTCGTTTTTTAATTGCACTCTTGCAGGTATAGTATCCCTCATTAGTGTATCTTGGCGTTGTATTTTTGGACCAATGAAATCCAACAGTGTTTCCACTAATTCAGGTGTTTTCAACACTGCTATGTACTCTAGAGGATCATCATCGTAGAGTTCCTTCAAGATTTTATTTGTTGCTCCTTTTTCTTGCATCCAATTCCTGGCCCAAATCCTTTTGCCTTTCTGCTTTTTCGGATAGTATCTTCAGTTCGAAGAAATTCAGCAAAAAGTATTTTTATACACGGTCAGCGTGTTTTTCGCAATAAAATTGTGCAACCAAATAAAATAAATGCAACTGAAAACCTGAGACGAATACTGCCAATAGAGAAGTCGATTTCGGATCAATCATCTGTCAAATTCGGACCTGAATACTGTTTCTGACTATTTGATGGACATTTGAGAAATCATCTGGCATCCCTGGTAAGCCAATGCTGTAGTATCTAGTTTCTCGTCAGTAGCTCACACTGTGTGAACGGACAAGGCGAGTCAACCAATTGTCAAGCGAGTTCACCGGGTCAGTAGCTGCTCATTCTCAAGTCAGCTACTAGCAACGTATAAATGGGCCTTTAGCGTTTAGAATCATAAAAACCTAACTTATGAAAAATTGTAATAAGTAAATTTGGAAATAAATAATAAATTTTAAGAAATTAGTGTAGGCAAAATTAACATGATGTCTTCTTTCCTTTCCGTATTGATCTTTGAGGCTAAGAGGTCATTTTGAAATAAACTCGGAAAACGAAATATTTTTTTGGAAAAAAAGCAGATAATTTTAACATAAAAAAAAAATGTGACATAAATGACATAAAAATGTGAAATGAGTTAGGTCCGACTTATCGTTAGCCAGTTTGGGATTCATTTTGGATATCAGTTAATGTATAATTGTGATCATTTTAATAACGCGTATCAGAATTAAATTAAAAAAAAGAAAAATACATTCTAACCAAATGTAGCAGTAAATGGTACATTCGGGTAAATGTTCTTCTTCTTGGATGACACTAACGTTCCCAGTGGAACTTTTGCCTTCTCAACGTATATATTACGTATATTTTTTTGATAGTACAGTAGAACCCCGATTATCCGCGGAATAGTCTGGCTAGGTCACCGCGGATCACGAAAGGTTGTGTACACCAGAAGTCAAATAATGTGAAAGTCATGACCAATACAAAAATGCAAAATCTACACCTCACTGATAATTTCCGGGAAAGTCCATAGCATTACTATGGAATCCGCTTTCGTGGATCATCCGCTCACGGATAATCGAGGTTCCACAGTACTTAGTTGAGATTTGTATGCTGGATAACATGCCATGAACGTATTCTGGAGTGGCAAGCTCTAGAATACGTATGACCACGGTGTAAGTTGGGAGAAATCTCCACGTGGACAAGAAGAACAAATATATCTTTTAAATACAATCACCTATACATTCAAAATTAAATAAAATCTGTTAAAGGGTGTGTCATAGGGGGGTCTTCGTAGCCACTTGGTTACGCGTTCGCTTAATAAGCGATCGATCGTGAGTTCAAACTCAGGGCCCTCAATTGACCATCTTTGTGTTGTTATAGAATCACTACGTCCACGCAACCATCATCATCAGCTATGGAGATCGATCCACGGTGGAACAAAGATCGATTCATCCATACAACTGCTCTGCTCTGCAAGAAACATCGGGCTGCTGTTCTATAAGTAACCCAACAATGATCGATTTCAACTGTCTCCGCTGTCCGGTCTGCTGAACAATGGAAGAACAGATAGAATACCCTTACGCCTAAATGGCTACTACAGTGTAATTTACCATAATGTTATGGAACAGAAAACCTAACGCCTAAATGGCTACTCTACTACTGTGTAATTTACAATTTATAGAAACATAATTATATGTACATGTACACGATAAAAACCCGGCTCTGTTACAGATAAAATGCAAATGAGCCTGATAAATAAATAAATGGGATAAAAAAAAGGGTGTTTCACATCAAATTGCATCACGGAAAAAACGCTGTAGAAATTTAATTTTTAGGAATTATATCTTCAGCTTTCGCTTATAATCAGATAAGAGTGTATAGATCACGTTGGCCATGCTTCACTGTCAATTTTTCGTAAATTCGGAAAAATGTCGTCGAACGAAAAAGAGCGTCGTGAATTAATCCTGCGCACTCATTTCGAGAATCCGGAGTTGTCACATCGGGACATCGGTAAGATGCTGGGAATCGTGAAATCCACGGTCAGCAGAGTACTAAAACGATACTTCGAGAACCTAACCATCGACCGGAAGGTGAAGAACGGCAAAAATGGATGCTCCGTCAGTGAAAAAGATCACAAGCGCGTAGTTAAGCAGTTTAGACGTGATCCGAGAAGTTCGGTCCGGGATGTCGCCAATAAGCTGAATTTGTCAAGTTCATTCGTCCAGCGGACCAAGCAGCGGGAGGGCCTGCGTACATACAAGGTTCAGAAGGCTCCTAACCGCGACGAAAAGCAAAACATGGTGGGGAAGACGCGAGCCCGGAAGCTGTACACCGAAATGCTGACGAAGCCGCATTGCCTGGTAATGGACGACGAAACCCACGTCAAAGCGGACTTTCGTCAGCTGCCGGGCCTGTTGTTCTTCTCCGCAGAGGACAAATTCAGCGTTCCGGAGGAGATTCGCAAGCAGAAACTATCCAAGTTTGCCAAAAAGTACATGGTGTGGCAAGCGATCTGCTCTTGCGGAAAGCGGAGCGCCCCCTTCGTGATGACCGACACGGTAAACGGGCAGGTTTACCTTAAGAGGTGCCTACAGAAGCGCTTACTACCACTATTGAAGCAGCACGAGGGCCCGACCATCTTCTGGCCGGATCTCGCTTCGTGCCACTATTCAAAGGACGTGTTGGAGTGGTACGAAGCCAACGGGGTCACCTTCGTGCCAAAGGAAATGAACCCGCCCAATGCGCCGGAGCTTCGCCCAATAGAGAAATATTGGGCGATTATGAAGCAGGCCCTCCGGAAGAACCCAAAAGTTGTCAAATCGGAGGCGGACTTCAAGAGAAAATGGATTTCTGTTAAAAAAAAACTACAACCTGACGTTGTACAGAACCTTATGGACGGGGTAAAGAGGAAGGTGCGAGCATACGGGCTTGGGCTCGAAGTATGAATAAAAAGAAAATGCCAAAAGTTGTTTAATAGTTTTTATTTTACTGTCTAAAATTTTTAAAAGGATCGGTCTACTGGGCGAATTTCTACAGCGTTTTTTCCGTGATGCAATTTGATGTGACACACCCTTTACATTTTTAAGAATTTCAAAACTCTCCGTATTTATCAATAAACGGATTGATCCGTCTGAGAGTGCAGCTCAGTCAAACGATAATTTTTTTCTCATATCATTGCACTTTTTCAGTAGAATCTATATTCTAAAAACATCTCATGTAAATTTCCTTTGATCGAAATTTCACAGTTACGGAGTATGCATAGACGCCCATAACCCAAAACTATAAAAATTAAACGATTCCAAGGGATTGAGATTGAGATTTCATGGTATGCGTAAATGGTTTTTCATGAGATATAACTTTCTATACATGTTGTTTTATATCGAGAATAGTTAACCTTAGGATAATAATGTCTGTATTGTTTTTCATTCAGAATTGCGTGTAACATGGATGCAATTATAAAATATTCAAATCAATGAAACCAAGTTACGAAGAAACTTGAATTTTTGTGTTTTAATGGGGTTTTACAAATTTTACTGTTTTTTACTCAAATTCGGATCACTTCATTGTAAAAACTAAGTTTACTGAACATCAATGATATTTTGATACCTATAAATGTTGCTATACAGATAGGATTACCCTAAAGAATATCGGGGTTTTCATTATTCAATTCTTTATAACATTGATGTTCAGTAAATTTAATTTCAAAATGAAGTGTTCGGAATTTGAGTCTGTTCGGAATATATGTCAAAACGGTACAGCGTTCCGAAATCACTCGACCCTTTGCTCATCAATCCTTTATTAAATGTAGATATATAGATATCAGTGCATGCTTCTTACTTTATCTTTTCTTTCCTTGAAATTATTTTTTATTTATAAAAATAATTTATGTATGAAAAATTGTTCTGTTCGTTCGTGTGCGCTCGAAAAGTTCAATACTGATGGAGCTCATGTTATGACAAAATATACAACACACTTCAAGGATTGTTTTGGCTACTGCCAACACCTCAGGAAGCTTTATGATTTCCAGATGTAATGAGCACACTTCTGAAATAAAGTTGTGAACGTAAATGTACCTTTTAGTATTGAATATGTATTCTATGTGATAGCAACATATTTTTTGAAAGTGTTTAAAAAATTGTGAACTAAAGTTGTATCTGAAAATGATTTTAAATCCATTTATTTTTATTAGATTTGCGTTACTCAGAGTCAATCTTTGGAACTGTGTGGTTTAAATTCGGATGCGGATGGTTCAACTGTATTTTGCACGTTTCGGTGTTGGGAAATCAGATAGACTTTATATCCTATCGCAGATAACACAAAAACAAAGTATTTAAAGTATCTAAAATTCAACTCATAAGAAAAATATGCTTTGATTTATTAATCGTTTCTCTGCTATAAAACCTCAATGTGCCACAGTAAAGCGTGACAGGGTACAGCTAGTAAAATTTAAAACAAATAAACTTGAATAGAATTGAAACGTAATTTATGCGCATTTCAGTTATTTCATCAATTATTCTAGTAAAATAAGGAGAAATGTCCATGTGGACAACAGGGGCAGGGGTATGAAAATGTCCACGCTTGTCCACAGAGGGGGAGGGGGAGTCTAAAGTCGTACTTTTCCTGTCCACGTGGTATGTGGATAGCCCCTTTCGGGTAGCTGTTGTTCGGGTCGTTCGGGCCGTTCGAGTAAATGTGACACAATCAGTGGATTATTATAAGAAATGTTACACTTGGATCATTTCATTTCCATTGGATTGCCATTGAATTTTTTTGACAACCAATGTTAATCTATCCGCATGACGGCATGGTAAAATGTATTTGTTGACAGCATGCGACGAGAGTTGAGGTTGAAGTAGCTTCCCAGAAGCTCGAGCGAAAAAATGTTGTTCAACTAGGCACGAAACTGTACGCGGGCACTCCGACAAGGAAAACGTGGTTGTAAAACCTTCGGAAAACTGAAGAAATTCGATTTTGGTATATCCTGCTGCTACGATAGTTTTATTCAGACTGAGTGATCGATACAATGGATTCTATTTTTTTATAATTGTTATTTGCATATGTATGCGTGCAAACAGTGATAGGAAGTAGATTGACGCGAACTATTACGTTACGTTGATGGATTACGTTTTATAGCAAACAAATTCCCTACACTACAATTAATTCTACGACAAATTCATTTAGGATACAATTCATTTTAGGTATTTTATAATTTCAAATTAGGATAATAAATTTCTGCCCTCAACAGTATTCTCTAACACATAGCGAAGCGGTTTTTAAAAATTCTAATAAAATCCAAATGGCGGCTACACATTTTTTCAATTCTCATAGCAAAAAATCGTCATTCAAAATGCTCATATAAAATCTAAAAAACCATTATATTGAAACCCATTACGCGATAGAAAATACAATTTTACATGTTGCAAACTAATTTCAGTCAATGCTGTCGCAGAGATCCTGAAACAAATGTGCCCACTGGTTAAAAAGCAAGGTTTTGATGAAACGGCCTTTTGATTTAACTTATACTGGGATGCGTGGTAATGAACGACTCCATTTTTCTTACTGTAACTTTGTAAAGGAACCGAATATGGTAAAATTTTTTGACACAACATTTTCTAGTTTTTTTTTAATTTCTATGATCGGGATTCCCCCTTAAATGAAATGTACCAAAAGCAACAATTCGATAAGTCTTATTTTGGCCGACTAGGCTACACAGGTTCAAACGAAATATTTCAAAGACGTGAGAGACAAAAACGAGCAGAGCAAATAAGTTCAATGACTTGTCAGTGGGCCAATTTTTTCAGTTGGGCCTGAAATGATTTCTAAATAACATTCGTTAGAGATACAAAACAAATTCGTTTGTTATTGTATGATGAATTGCAGCAAATGAGTATACTCTAAAAACAGAGATATAATATTCAAACAAAGCTCATCCCGCTAACAAAATAGGATGTAATGTTAACTTAATTTCGTAATTGAAATATTGATGCGCCCTTACGAAATGTGCACCAGATGTCCAGAGCAGAATGTATTGTTTCAACCAGAGTCCTGGCACCCCTATCCCAACCAATACAAATTGAGCGTACACAGCATAAAGCTAGGGCTCACGCATTGTTTATTGTTTGGAGTCAATATTGATGCAAATATGTTCAACATTTGCGACGAAGTTTAGCCAATGACTCCGTTTTTAGATGTTTGGGTATCCTTCCGGTTTTTGCGATTCAAATACTGCAACACGATCGCACGAAGCACTTTATTTTCAATTTTAGGTTATGATTTCTATGCTCATGATTTTCTATGCTAGTTACGAATGGGCGGCCATCTTAGCAACCCCTTGGTTTCAACTCTCTCAGGCTGTCGGTTTGAGTCTTCTGAATGAAGAAAGGAGAGGATAGAAAAAAAACGGACAAAAAAGTTACTGAGTGAGATTTGTGAAGTTAGACGGTTCGGCTCGTAACAAAAGCAAACGATAGTTTATGTTACTAACAGTCATTTAGTATAAATTGTGAGGTCCCCTCAGAGAAAGGAGTTGGATAGCTAGCAGTAGAAGATGAAAATTAGCTGAGCAGCGTACCGTGAATGGGCCTAAAAAATTGTTATTCCAGAAGCCCCCAAGAGATGTTCTAAGAACGGAAAAGATTGAAATGCTATCGAGTAGTGATCCCCGATAATCGTTCGATTAATCGATTAATCGAATACTTCCTACAGAAATCGATTATTAATCGAACAAATACTGCACAATCAATAATCGAAGCGAACGAATAATTTACGTCGATTAATCGATTCAAACTCAGAGAGAAAAAAACGTACGGCCGCTGCAGTTTTATCCTGAAAACAAATCAGTATCTTTGACGCTCCCCTAAGTTCGTAAACGAAGCTCAATGCCGTCAACGTGAATTGAGCTTCGTTTACGACTTTAGGAATGAGTAAAAGATAATAATTGATTTTCAGGCGGAATGAACACTTTTTTGATTCCATATGGCTTTCTAGCAAATGAGAAATATTAATCTAACTAATTATTTATCTCAGTGTGACGATTAATCGATTATTTGGGCCGATTAATCGTATCGAATAACAAACTACTGAAAACTATTCGATTAGCTGATGAACGATTAATTTCAAAAATCGGGGATCACTACTATCGAGTCAAGTTTTGTTTATGTTGGTGTAAGTGAGAGAGAGAAAGCATACGAGAAAGAGGGAGTCTACGCGTCATCATAACAAAACAGAGAAGCTGAGGAGCTGTCAAAGTTGGCGAGTTTGCCTTCTCTTCTCATTTTTCCAGCCCGTTTCAGGAAGTGGTTACAAATCTTGCTTGTGATGTATGCGTAAAGATTTTTCATAATTTTCATTTCGATTCATTCAATCAGTTTGATCGCTACGCTAAAGTGAAGTGAACTGCGTACGACTAAAAGTTGTAGGTGGATAATTTGTGAAACAAAGGAAAAAAGGAAAAGCACCGTGATTACTGACATCACTTTCGGAAACTCCGGTCGATCGACCTTCATCTGGCTGTCTCTCGCTCTCATTGTGAATTATTTTTTGTGCAATTCTCTGTCTCACCGCAAACGGAAAGCACATTAGGCTGAAAATTATTGATAAGAACAAAGTGATCTCACTCGGTAGGGCAAATTAAGCGTGAGTGTGTGTGTGTGTCTTCAGTGGCCAGATGGTGTTCCTGACTACGAGCGGTAATGAACACTGCTAGGCCCCGTCTGGTATCCACCTCAACGCGAAAACTCCATTCATCCTCGTCGTCATCGCCATCCAAGGGAGTGAAAATTACGGAGGAAAAACCATCAGCAACGACGACTCCAGCAGCGATGAGCCTGGCCGAAGCTGGCGGCGGCGTCGGCGGAACAGGTACCAGTGAAAACGGCGCTTTGGGGGAAACTGCGGAACAGCCTCCGACCAAGTTTACGGAGGCGGATTTGCAGGCCATCAAGTTGACCAGTGACACGTTAAAGGTGAGTGTTTTCTTCGCTAGCTGGGAGTGCAGCAAGCAAGTAAGCAATGAAGGGGGAGACAACTTTATCGATTGGGATTAGGACTGGGCGGAGTGAAAACATACTTGCATAGATTTTAGTTGTAACATCGGGAAAAATGTAAATTTTGATACAGAACTTTGCTGATTGAAGAAAAAAAATAATATATTTTTTGTGGCAATGCTGGTAAAGAATACATTCAGCATTTTCAGAATGAGTGTACTTTATTACATTAAACAAATAATGAATGATTGTTATGGCTTCATTATTGGGATATGGTGGAATAGTTTTCCGAAATTTACATCATTTGAATTTGAACATAAAACTATCAATTGCTGTTTGTATATACCAGCAGCATAACAGCAAAAAAAAAGATTTCAGAAGCAAATTTTCAAGCATTTTAAATAAATTAAATTTTATCCTTTCTTATGACATATCAATCCCCAAAATAGAAAATTATGCAACGAAAATCGTGTCTGTTGGGTTGTGCATTGCACCAGATGAATTAGTCATAGCAAGAGAATTGCAATAAACAGCAGCTCACATGCTATACTATGATTATTAGCAAGGAAAATTCAATACAGAGAAGATAAAACCTATTGATATAAAATGGTATTTTGATATGTAATGTTGGGAATAACTTGGAAAATAGGGTATTGGAATTTGTTTGGTTAATTATTCAAAAAGATATGAATACAATGCAATGCAATTGAAAATCTATTCAAACAAGTCAGAACAGAACTTGGAAAACAACGTAGAAATCTGGATCGTAGAATCGATCTCGCAATGTGTAGGCAAAGTAAAAGTTATGAAACAGAAGGAGCTGCAATATGCAGAAAGCGATGATGCAAAATAGAAAATTGCACCTGAAAGGCAAAAGATGCGGCAAAGTTCTAACGGTGATATGCAGATGGCTTGAAGAAGAACAGAAGAAGAACTTACTCCCCAGCTGTTTGTTTTTTTTTTTGACGTAGGACTACGTCTAACCGGAAGATATAGGGGGTGAAATGGAAATCTAGGCACTGAACAAGTAGGAAAAAATGCAAGATTTGGAACGCTTATAACTCGAGCATTTCTCAAGAGATCGCAAAGGTTTTTGCATCTATTGATAGGAAATATATCTACGCATCTATCATAACGAATAACATTTCATTTTTCTTGAGATAAATAATTGAATAATTGTTAAATATCAAGCATTGTCAAAATGCACTATGTGCCCATTTTTGATTGGTCCATTTTGTGCTCCTCAAATCGTACCGACCAAAACGGGCAACCAGAGCAGCAGCGAAATAGAATGAAGCACGATTGGAAAGGAAAAAGAAAAAAATGAACGAAACATTGGTCGCAGATTCACACATGCGTAATTCTCGAGCCAGCCAGTCAGCTTAAAAATCCCCGCTCCGCTGCCGTAACGATCATTCTCATTCAAACCGTACACCACATCGGTTCGCATCACAACACATCAACAAACCAACCCAAGCAGCCATGTCTGGACATGGTAAAGGAGGAAAAGTGAAGGGAAAGGCAAAATCCCACTCGAACCGTGTTGATCTGGAGTTCCCCGCAAGGGTAGCTAGGCCGAGCGCGTTAGTACCAGTGCACCAGTCCACCTAGACGGCGTTATATAGTTTCGACCGCCGAAGTGATCGAGTTAGCTGGCAAAGCTGCTCGCGACGATAAGAAAACACGCATTCGGAACAGACCACATTCGGTTCGGTGGACATCAAGACAACAGGCAGTTGCAGCGAGTGGCGAGTGGCAAACGCAATCGCAAAACGGCATCAGGTAGCAGAAGAAAAAAGTTTGTTCTTTATACAAACAAGGCGGCATCGAGGGCGTTCGAAATGGTTTTTTTTCAAAACCACGAGTACTAAGTTTTCTAAATTGGAACCATTCCATAAAACAAGGCGCTTTTCAGGGCTATTAAACCTTCCAAAAAAGAGTTTAGGAAATACAGTTCAATGCTTTCTAAAACAATATCCAAAATAATAATAAAACACAAATTGAATTTTTCATAATTTGTTTGCCAGGATATGATGAGTATGTGAATTTGGCAGTTGTTCTGAGCTTATTAATTTTCACCAATTCTTAAATTGCTTCTAGATTGAAAGTACAGTAATTTACACTTATCTCAACATTTAGCTAATTGGACGGACATGTAATGCGACATATTTAGTTGGACATTTTTGTAAACATAGAGTTCGGGGTCCAAATTATGACCCCACATTGAAAGTCGACACTGTACCACTGTCATCGCAAATGTTCAATTACAGGTTAAAATTACCTCCAATCCGATACTGAGTGGTTGTAATGCGACGTGCCATTGAATGTAATTTACTGTAAAATATGTCACACGCTGGATGGGAAGAAATTTTCCAACTGTGGAAGCTGTGGCGAGTGGCAAATGCAATCGCTAAACAGGAAGGTTTAGCCGAACAAGATGGGGATATCTAGTGATAACAAAACAATAAACTCTTTAGATTGAAGATAATTTTGTGATCCTGAAAAGGACCCTTTTTAGCCTGAATGTGAATCCAACGAGCGAACAAATCGTAATGAATGTATTTTTTTGCCATCGCTCCCTTTTAACGCTCATTCGTTCGTCTCGTTGGACTCGCCCCTCTGGCTGAGTCTGCCGATTTGTCTCTATCCTGTGAGTGTGTACCGCTAGAGTATAAAACACGCGGACCCCAAAAAAATATCTTATTTTCTTTCAAACCGTAAACCCGTGTGGTTGTACGGCATCGGCATCGTGGACGTAACAAAGGAGGACAAGTTAAGGGTAAGGCAAAGTCTCACTCGAACCGTGCAGGTCTCCAGTTCCCTGTTGGTCGCATTCACTGATTG
Organism: Toxorhynchites rutilus septentrionalis; assembly: GCF_029784135.1. NCBI lineage: Eukaryota > Metazoa > Arthropoda > Insecta > Diptera > Culicidae > Toxorhynchites > Toxorhynchites rutilus. The sequence goes on from NC_073745.1 coordinate 25,435,074, forward strand.
CTCCGCAAGGGTAACTAGGCCGAACGGATTGGTGCCGGAGCACCAGCATACCTAACAGGGATTATAGAGTTTCGGCCGTCGGAGTGCTCGAGTTGGCTTGCAAAGCTGCTCACGACAATCAGAAAACCCGCATCAAGAACAGAGCAGCTTCGGTTCGGCGCTGATCAAGGCAACAATTAGTTTCAGTAAGTGGCAAAGTGTTTCTCCGGCACGTCGCATTAAATGTAATTTACTGAACAACATGTCACAAGCTGGATGGGAAGAAATTTTCCAACTGTGAAAGCTGTGGCGAGTGGCAAACGCAATAGCTAAACAGGAAGGTTTAACCGAACAAGATGGGAATATCGAGTGATAACAAAAACACAACACCAAAGGTTCTTTTCAGAACCATCAACATATTCATAAAGAGTAAACAGTAAACTAATCCATTTTTCAGGTAGATAGGTAAGTATTCACGTGGGAGAAGAAAATAAAACAATATATTTAAAATATATATTTAACAAAAGCTGTCCCCTTTGTATAGTCCTACGTCACTCCGGTTATTTCCCCGACATTACCCACCCGTCTTTTTGGTGTTGGTGTTTGGTTTGGTTTTCATCGATGGTGTATTGGATCAGAATGTTTACTTCTATTTATTTATTTACTGTAGAGTCATAGTCCCATTGAGATTAGATCTGATTCACTACTCTTCTCCAATAAACCCAGTCCATGGCTGCAGTTTTCCAACTCCCGGCTGCACCGATTCCTGCCAAGTCCTGCTCCACCTGGTCCAACCACCTCGCTCGCTGGGCTCCTCTCCTTCTTGTTCCTACCGGATTAGATGTGAACACCATCTTTGCAGGACTGCTGTCCGGCAATCTTGCAGCATGCCCTGCCCATCGCACTCGTCCAGCCTTGGCGACCTTCTGGATGTTGGGTTCGCTGTAGAGTTGCGCCAGTTCGTGGTTCAATCTCCTTCTCCATACTCCGTTTTCCTGTACACCACCGTATATTGTTCTGAGCACTCGGCGTTCGAAAACTCCGAGCGCTTGTGAGCCCTCTTCAAGCATCGTCCATGCTTCGTGCCCATAGAGAACAACCGGTCGAATTAGGGATTTGTACATGGTACACTTCGTACGGGGTCTGAGTTTGTTGGACCTCAAGGATTTGCGGAGCCCATAGTAGGCACGACTTCCATTGACAATGCGTCTTCGAATTTCACGGCTGTTGTTGTTGTCAGTTGTTATCAACGAGCCAAGGTAGACAAATTCCTCTACCACCTCGAGCTCGTCGCCGTCGATCACAACACAACTACCAAGAAGAACTCTGTTGCGATCAGTCTCTCCAGCTAGCATGTATTTAGTCTTAGACGCATTGATCCCAAGCCCAATCAGCCCTGCTTCGTGTTTCAGTCGGGTATACAAGTCGGCTACCGTCGCATGTGTTCTTCCGATTATGTCCACGTCGTCGGCGGAGCAGATAAACTGACTAGACTTGTTGAAAATCGTGCCCCGCATGTTGAAGCCCGCTCTCCGCATAACACCTTCCAGCACCACGTTGAAGAGCAGACAGAAGAGTCCATCGCCTTGTCGAAGTCCCCTGTGAGTCTCAAATGATTCCGACAGCTCACCTGAGATCCGCACACTGCACCGCACACCGATCATCGTTGCCTGAATCAGTTTTGTCAGCTTTCGGGGAAAGCCGTGTTCGTCCATGATCCTCCATAGCTGTCGTCGGTCGATTGTATCATATGCGGCCTTGAAGTCGACGAAGATGTGGTGTGTAGGGACCTGATGCTCGCGGCACTTTTGGAGGATCTGACGCAGTGTAAAAATCTGGTCCGTCGTCGAGCAACCGGGCATGAATCCGGCTTGATAACTTCCCACAAATCTACTTACTATTGGCGATAGACGGCGTAAGAGGATCTGAGACAAAATTTTGTAGGCACCATTCAGGATTGTTATGGCACGGTAGTTCCCACAATCCAACTTGTCGCCTTTTTCATAGATGGGGTAGATTACCCCGTTCTTCCACTTCTCCGGTAGCTGTTCTGTGTCCCAGGTCCTGACTATCAACCGGTGCATACACTCTACAAGTTTTCTCGGACCTCCCTTGAAGAGCTCCGCTACGAGGCCATCCTTACCAGCTGCTTTGTGGTTCTTGAGCTGATTAATGGCCTCCTTAACTTCCCATCGTCGGGGGTGGTACGTCGTCGTTGTTCATTGCTCCGGTGTAGTCCTCCTCAACGCCGTCTCGGTCTCCTGTCTGTGCGCTGTTCAGGTGTTCATCGTAGTGCTGCCTCCACCTTTCGATTACCTCGCGTTTCTTCGTCAAGATTCCTCCTTCCTTTCGACCCGCGGCACAAAGCCTTTGTGCGAGGCGTTCAGTTTCTTGAAGAACTTCCGCGATTCTCGAGAACAATAAAGCAGCTCCATCTCCTCACACTATTTCTCTTCCAGGCGGCACTTTTTTCCCGAAAAAGATGTGTGCTGCCTTCGCTTCAGTTTGTATCGTTCCACGTTTTGTCGAGTCGCTCGTTGCAGCATGGCTGCGCGTGCTGCATCCTTCTCGTTCAGGAGCGCTCGGCACTCGTCGTCAAACCATTCGTTCCGTTGTCCTCGTTGTTCATACCCGATGACGGTCTCTGCTGTGCTGCTAATTGCTGCTTTTAAGGTGTTCCAGCATTCATCGAGGGGAACAGCATCCAGTTCGTCTACCCCCGGTAACGCAGCTTCAAGACGCTGCGTGTATGTTGCAGCAAGGTTCGGCTCCTGTAGTCGTCGTAGGTGATACCGTTGTGAGCGCTTGTGTCTTATGTTATTGACTACTGAAAGTTTAGAACGCAGTTTGACCATCACCAGGTAGTGGTCTGAATCGATGTTAGCGCCACGATAGGTTCTGACGTCGATGATATCTGAGAAGTGCCGACCGTCGATCAAAACGTGGTCAATTTGTGTTTCTGTTTGCTGTGGTGATATCCAGGTGTAACGGTATTGGAGGCTGTGTTGGAAGAAGGTGCTACGTATGGCCATGTTCTTGGAGGCAGCGAAGTCGATAAGTCTTAGGCCGTTTTCGTTGGTTCGCTGATGGCCGCTGAACCTACCAATTACCGGTCTGAACTCCTCCTCTTGGCCGATCTGAGCGTTCAAATCACCGATGACGATTTTGATGTCGTGTTTTGGGCAGCGATCGTATTCACGCTCTAGCTGCGCGTAGAATTCTTCTTTACCGTCATCGGTGCTAGCTAGATGGGGGTTGTGGACGTTGATAATGCTGATATTGAAGAAGTGGCCTCTCATTCTCAATCTGTCACCCGTTTTTGCATCTCCCCCACCACGATGAAAGCTGTACCCAGCTCATGTGTGTTGCCGCAGCTCTGATAAATGGTATACCCACCATGGAACGATCGCACCATCGAACCTTTCCAGCACACCTCCTGCAGCGCTACGATGTTGAAATTGCGGGCTCTCAATATTTCCGAAAGAATTCGGGTACTCGCAAGAAAATTGAGAGACTTGCAGATCCATTTTTAGAGATATGAAAACCATTATTCTGAAAACAGATAGCAAACCTTTTAACTCTCATATGACACTTTATTTAAATAGAATGTTCCGAAAGCTTCTTTTCGACTTTCAAAATAAGGGAAAAGAGATCTGCATGGTGGAGTACGATTACGGATTTGAGTCACTGTATATTGACTCACTTTTGCTGTTTTTGACAAAATAATATCTTAATGAATGAAAATAAATTGATTTAAGAATGCATCACACTTGGTTCGTTGTGGTTGAACGCTATTTTGAAAAATGCAGACCAGCCTATTAACACGCTTCTACACTTCATGGCAGCCCTTTGGCTGTCTTACTTACCAAATCCCGACGACATCTAATTCTAGGAGCTTTCCGAAACAAAAAATCTGTTGAAGATCCGTACCTGCCTTCTTGGAGAATACGATCACTATCGTCCGATGCGATATTGTTGGTTCATGGTCCACTTTGGTATAGTGCAATTTGATTTTTTTTTACAGTCTGCTACACATAAATTTTGTTTTGGAGCTGTTGTCAATTGTCCGAATGACATGGTCATTTTACAGTTGATAGATTATTGTTTTCTGCATCCAGTGGTGTAAGTAACTCAATTTTGAAAAAAAAAATGGCGCTTAGTTCGTTTTGGCAGAACCCCGACCATAAAGCAATCTGGAGTGCATAACTATAGATCCAACTAATGGTCGCAGTAGTTCAAGGCTCCTACAGAAAAATATACCAGAATGAGAACTTCGGGTTTAATTACACTGGCATTGCCAGTTTCTACAAAAAAAAAACAAAATCTAGAAGCAGCTCTTCTGAGCGAGTTCATTTTATTGTCGTCAATCTAAATTGTAGACCGATACATTCTTAATACTACTTAAAACTACTTACTTAAAACTAAAAATCTAAAGAGAGCTGGCTGGATAATTTATTCGTTTAATTTAAAAGACGATTTTAACAAGTTACAGAATCAATTTTTTTTTATTTATTTATTTCGTCAAACCAGCGTAGACTAAATATGCTGCCCAAATATTACAGTGAAATTTAACGATATCTTATGCTATTCAGATAGTCTTTGAGCATTGATCTTGACATGGTTACATCAATTGTTTCACTGTGTTCGTTACAGAGGCTCATCATACGATTAATAGGACTATATTTGGCATAATTCGTTCTTCGATAATCTATGTAAAAAATGTTAGGGTTTCTCAGGTTTCTAATCGGTGCGTAAAAATTCAGGTTTCCTAATATTTCTTCTGAGTCCACTCGTTGTGATATAATATCAATAATAAATAGAATCATGGCAGAGTTCCGACGTTCTTTTAGGCTTTTAATATTGATTAGCATACAGCGTGCTTCATATGGAGGTAGATGATATGAAGACCAGCCTAGTTTACGAAGTGCAAATAACAAAAATTGTTTTTGTACAGATTCAATTCTGTCTTCGTGTGAAGTTATGTAGGGGGATCATACAATACTACAGTATTCGAGAATTGATCTGACGTAAGTAATATACAATGTTTTTATTGTGTACGGATCGTGGAAATGGTAACTAAAGCGTTTGATGAAGCTCAACATATTATTTGCTCTTTGGATGATTGTATTATAATGATCCACGAAGGTTAGTTTCGAATCTAAGATCACACCTAAATCTCTTACTCGTTGACATCTACTGATGGGTTGATTACCCAGTATAACACCATTGTTCAATGGTGCTCTTCTTCTTGTAAAAGTAATCAAAGTGCATTTCCTAACATTGAGCTGTAATAAACTCTTATTGCACCAATTATAAACTATGTCAACTTCATTTTTGAATGTTTGAGAGTCTTCTTCATTCTTTATTTCCATATACAGTTTCATATCATCTGCGTAGATAAGTGCCTTAACACTGTTAAGAAAAACGCAAACGTCATTAACAAATAAAATGAACAAAAATTTGTTGTTGTTGATCGTCCTTTGAAAAAACCGTGTTGCTTATTCGTAATTCATGTCTTTAGTTGTTGAAAAAGTTTTTGGTTTATTATGGCTTCAAAGAGTTTTGGAATGCAAGAAATAATTGCTACTCCACGATAATTTCTTACATCGGATCTATTACCGGATTTGAATATTGGTACAAGAAAAGAGTTTTTCCATATTTTTGGGAACCTTTCTGATTCCAATGACGTATTGAAAAGCCATAAAAGTGGATGAGTTAATTCAGATGCCAAAATTTTTATAAAAACCGGTGGAATTCCGTCAGGACCTGGCCCTTTCGAGACATCGAGCTTATGTAATGCGTCAAAAATTTCAATGTAAGTTAGTTTTCTGACTCCAACATCACATGGAAATTCTGGAAGAAATGCAAAGAAATCACGATCTCGGTCCTCCTCAGCTGTTACAATATAAACTTCTTGAAAAAATGTTGCAAAGAGTTCAAGCCATAGGCCTATCCCTGGTGGCTACGAGATAATGGGTCGCAGGCTTTGCAAGCCTCAACACTAAAAAAAAAACAATACAAAGAGGCGCCTCATCCGCCTGTTCAAACTGTTCATAGGACAGCTAGACAATCTCAGAATAAAATGTATATTATTTCACATTTGTAACATGGATGAGGAATTATCGAAGGTTTTTTTTTTGTGATTTCCATATAACCCCGAATATCCTTATTTTATTTTCTATTTCGGTGGAACTCAAACCCACCGTGAAGAATATAATCTGATAGTTACATTTGACTTCACCCCAATCCACGCGCAACACAGCCTTAAGATAAAGGTGGAAGCTAGCCACAATGGCACTCATTTCTTTCATCTCCTTCCCTCGCCGCTCGCCCGAAAATCAATAATTTTGCGAAACAGTGTGAAGAAAATGATCGTTTGCGCACACTTCCCATCAAGTAATATTAACCAATATCTAATCGATTACTCAACAAATATCAAATTTTAATCTGCCGTCGCAATGTATAGTGGAAAACGTCGTAAAACTCGAGCTAGTGCTCTGAAAGTAAACTTTTCATTTTTCAATTTTCCGCAATGGTTTTGTTTGTATTGGTGGAAACATTTTAATTTTTTCGACACTGATGCCAGACAACAACATTGAAACAGATATAAAAACCACTCGATACAATGTTATTCCTGAGTCAGCGTTTCATGTCATGAATATCAATAAAATAAAATTGTGTTGATATCAATACAATTATTATTTTTACGTTTAATGGGTCTATAATGTAAGTTTTAGCAACTTGAACATTGGTTAAGAAAATTATATTGCAAAGCCCGGAACACTGCCACGGCTGTTCGATAGTAGTAACGCGAAGATTCCGTAAATCGCTTTATTTAGAAGAGATTACAAAATTCCTACAAGGAAACAAATTTAGTCTTAAACATAGATTAATTTCAGCAGTACATACTGTTAATGGCTCTTCTAGCTATCGTACAACCAAATTTAGTACAACTTAGTTTTTTTTTGTAGATCCTTCAATAGTGACAGAAAGTGTAAATAGTTTTAATATTTAGTATCATAATATTTTTGTTACTTTATCGCGAATGTTCCCTAGAAATAGTGTTTTCCTGTGTTTTATCTAACAAAATTTAGGATTCAGCTGAAACATAATTACTATTAGGATTTTTCATTTAATATTTTAACTACATTCTATACCTATAGCTTATTATGATTAATTTAAGTAATATTATTATATTTAAGCACAAATTAGTATATAATTCAATAAATTGTAATGATCACTCTGCTGGTGGTTTTCTTTTAACAAAACGGACCTTTGTGAATTGTTCAACTTCTTTTGTTTTTTCCTGGCTTTGTTGAATAATCAACAATCCCCTGTCAGATCATCGGGTGTGGTCAGCGCAGGCTGGTTGTATAAAGGGCGTAATGCCTGTCTGTCGATGTAGCGATACCAACACTATGCTTTCAAAAATAGTAAACGGAAAGGTATTACATCCAATCAATACGATCAACGAAGGAAAATATTGAGGAATTAGCAATATCGAGTTACTGTACGGAAGAACTTGTTGATAACAAAAGAGCCCTAATTCACTTGTGTTATAAATTTGCTCATGTTACGCTCATAATTTTACTTCATATGCAAGTACACCTTCTCTCTCTCTCTCTCTCTCTCTCTCTCTCTATATATATATATATATATACATATATATATATATATATATATATATATATATATATATATATATATATATATATATATATATATATATATATATATATATATATATATATATATATATATATATATATATATATATATATATATATATATATATATATATATATATATATATATATATATATATATATATATATATATATATATGCTGTCAAAAAAGTCCTGCGGTATTTCCGCGAGGTGTCGTTGTAAGCGCGTAGTTCTAGTTGTATTCATTGTATCGAATACAATGACTATACATACTATAGCTTGTTGGAAAGGTATTTTTGCGCGCTATAATATAGTCCTTGACAGTGTTTTGTTTGGTTAAGTCGTTCGTGAGTTATAGTGTCGCAAATATGGAGCAAAATAAAGAGAAAATCCGACATATTTTACAGTACTACTATGACAAAGACAAAAATGCATCTCAAGCTGCCAATAAAATTTCTGCAGTTTATGGACCCGATACAGTTTCCATTTCCACCGCACAACGATGGTTTCAAAGTTTTCTTTCTGGTGTAGAGGTCGTCGAAGATGCGCAGCGCTCCGAAAGGCCTGTCGTCGAAAATTGCGACAAAATCGCTGAATTAGCCGAGAAAGACCGGCATAGTAGCAGCTGTAGCATCGGCCATGAGCTGGGGATAAGTCATCAAACCGTTATTAACCATTTGAAGAAGCTTGGATTCACAAAGAATCTCGATGTATGGGTGCCACACACGTTGACGCAAAAAAACATCTTTGACCGTATCGACGCATGTGAATCGCTGGTTTTACTGTATAGATAAATGTTGAGAAATGAAAATGTTAAAATCTGTCATCGCAATACTGTTGTTTTAATGTTGCAAATGAAATTGAACAGGTAGCTCAGTTGGTCACGCGTCGCCTCTGGGTATTTCCTGCCTCCAATCCTCATGAACCGGATAAAGTTTGCCTGGTTTGGGTTGCGGCGGCTAAATGTGTTGAAATCTCTCTGAACGCATATTTTTAGGGGCTAGACTTGATAACATCTTTGAGTAATATACTGTACCAATTCTGTGAATATCGCATAGCGCAGATCAGAATAATTTTCAGTGTTGTTCAGAAACATAAGATTCTACAACAAAAATACCAAGAGATACCATTTTCCGCACGATAGTGTCGACAACTGGGATAGGGCGCAACTTGTTGCTTGTTTGTTTGTTAGGTCAATCTCAAGAGTTCATGAGTAAATATGATGAACTAGCTGACTCGGCAAACGTTGTTCTGTCATATGAATTATTTGTAGAGAATATTTTGGTTGGTAAAAAATGTTATCGTTCAGATCTGTAAAATTGGACTAATAGAGGATTTTCCCTGTGAAACATACATATGTAAAGCTGATTTTTTTTCGAATTTTCCTATTCATTTTAAATATACTTCGAACTATTCTATCATTCTAATTGTGGGTAGATAATCGTTCTCTCGTGATGATGAGTTATACGTACGTGGGAAAATCTATGTTTTATAAATGATAAATTGAAGAATATAGAATATTCGACATACGATTGCTTATAATTCTCTTCATTCTAGCGCAACCCAAAAATGGACTTCAGCAAAACCGATCTGCTCAAACTGCTGAGCTATCTGGAGGGTGAACTTCAGGCGCGTGACGTTGTGATAGCTGTGCTGAAAACCGAAAAGATAAAACAATTGCTCAACACAACTCGGTACAGCAAATCAACCAATCTTAACGACCCGCATGCTGCCCTTTATCGGGACAATCTCGCCTCGAGCGGGAACATCGCCAGCCGACAGTCGTCTATCCAGGCGGCATATTCCGAGCACGAGATGCGACTACTCAACGACCAACGGGTAGGAGTTAGGGAGCAGATGGATTCGCTTGCGGCGCTGGTGATGCAACAGCGGCAGACTCAAGCCAAGATGGTCGAGGTGCTTAAGGACGCGGAAGAGCGTTACAAAAAGGTGGTCCAGGAGCTCGAGGATGAGCGACGGAAGCATGAGCACACCACCGCTCAGGGAGACGATATTACCTACGGGCTGGAGATCGAACGATCTCGGCTGAAACAGGAGCTGGAGCATGAAAAAGAACAGCACAAAGTTTTGGAGCTTGAGCTGAAGAAGGTTCAGGAGCAGTTCGAGGCGGAAAAGAATCGTCAGAAGCAAATTGTTCTTCTGCTGTTGGCGGAAAGGAAGAAAATTATCATCAAATATATAGAGGAGCGCAAGCGAAGCGAAGACTTGGCACAAATTCTTTCCGAAGAGAAGCTACGGGTGGATACGATTGCGGAAGGATTGGAGGAGGAAAGCAAAAAGTCACTCCGAATGGAGGCCGAATTGGAAGCGCAGACTCAACAGTTTGATATCGAAAGGAAAGTGTTGCACCAGAGTTTGGCCAAAGAGGAAAAGAGGTATGTTTGTGAGCATCTATATAATCAATCTAGGAGAATCTCATGTTGTTTTATTAAATTGCTAGAATCAAAGAGCAGGAACTGGAAATTCAGCAGCTCAAGCTGGAAATCGAACTTTTGAGGAAGCAGACGGGTATTCGACATCCGATTGTTGCTCCTCAGCTTCCTACCAAACCGGGCGGTTTGATGCCATCAAGACCATCGATCGGAGGCGCCGCTCCAGGTGAGTTTCGGAATCGAAACTAAACACAAAACCCAATCAAGCACTTCGGGTACTCACAGTTAGTTTTTTTTTCAATATGGCTTAGGTTATTATTTATTTCATCCGGTGTCAGTACCGTTGCTAAATTTGTATCACAGATAACTCGGGTTTCAAAGCATTTTCCACCTTTTTTAACTCTATTTCAATGGGAATTAGGGTTACAATTAGAATAGCAAATAATAAACACATTCAAAGTTTTGTTCATTAAAACCTCTGTCTCTCCTCATCCTATCTATTGCAAATATTTGTTTTTTTCTTCTTTCCATGTTTCCGAAATTTTTCTTCTTCCACTACAAAACCGCTAACCAATTATGTTCGATAAACCAAAATAAACCACCATATCATACCTCCCTTCACAATGGGCAGAAGTAGACAGCGTGGCATCGGCCTGCTCTTCCGCTTCCGCTGCAGTTGGCTCTGTGGCATCTGCTTCTGGTGCTTCTTCTGCTGCTGTTGCTGCTGCCGCCACTGCTGGATCCGCTGCTGCCGCTGCCGCTGCCGTCACCGCCACTGGTGTTGGGATTTTGCCACCCAGCGCAATGATTAGTAGTGTGGCCACCAAGGTGGTCCAGCCAACCGCTACCGTGTCTAGCGTGCCCGTTTCCGGACCAAGTAATTTGAACCACTAAACCACACTGTCGCTCTTGTGCACATTTTTTGTTTGTTTTGGATTTTGTTTGCCCTCTCTGACGCTGTTTGTGTATGTTTGGTATAATGTATGTAAATATCGCTTCCCTGTCGCAGCTTACTAAAACAGTGATGTTAAACTACTAACCGCTTAACATAGCTACTTAAATATGATACTTCCTGTAGAATTAGTAGATATGAATTTTGTGTGTTGCTGTTTGTGTTCGTGAGAGTGTTTGCTTGATTTTTAAATAAAACTATTGATAGACGTTTTATTGACGCGGCTAGGTGGTGCTATTTAGCATCATATTTACAAAGTGCTTATAGGAAGACATGAGTAATACTTCGTTAAGAATGAATAGTTCTAAGATTGTAGCTACAAGCGCTACAAATAAGTTGATAGAATGTCATTCCGACAACGACATACCCGCGAATCCTAGAGTGCCATGCACATGAAACTAAAGTAAAGATTAGTATGAATAGTACAATTTAATTTAGTGAGCAAGGACACAAAATCAATAACCAACGAACGCATGCTGCAGTATCCTATCAGTGCAACAAACTGAACACGCTATCGAAAAAGTGTTGCGAACGCAAAAAAAATGACATACGTATTTGCATGAAGATATTATTCCGATGCGAAATTCCGAGACTACCAAAAACGAAAAAATAACGGTGAGAAACCAGCTCACCAACGATAAACCGTCGAAAAGCAGCGAGAACCAAATGCCAGTATCCACATGTCCCTGTAATACACTGCGTTTCATGACTATAGAACCACTCCATTTTTCTGAGTTTCCAGAGCTGTGTAAGAAGTCGGTTGTATTGAAGTATATAGTGTAGAATACAATAACTATCTTCATTTATAAGACTTAATTGTTGTGCTCAGGTGCGAAACATTCAAAAAACTAAAGGAAATTTATCCAAAAAATTTTTAGTATAACAAATGAACAGTGAATATAGTGAAAAACGTTAACAATTTGACGATTTCTCGTTCAATATTTTTCAAACACTTGCAAATAACATGTTTCTCCGTTACATGGAATAAAAGTTTGATAGAGAAAATATCATAGAAAAAAGACAGATCCCTCCCCTCTTCTCCCCTTAGAAAGGGGGAAGAAGTGTCCAGGAGTATCTAACCACCATAGAAACATTTATTGCACCCTAAAACCACCTTATGCCGAATTCGGTTCCATTTGCTTGATTAATTGTCGAGTAATGTAGAAATTTGTGTTTGATTTGTATGGCAGCTCCCCCTTAGAGAGGGGGGTGGAGTGTCTAACCACCATAGAAACATTTTTTGCACTCTAAAACCTCCACATGCCAAATTTGGTTTCATTTACTTGATTCATTCTCGAGTTATGCAGAAATTTGTGTTTCATTTGTAGGGCTTAATTTGTTTACAATTAAGCAATGTTTCATTGGAAACTCTGCTATTTCCGAGGACTAAAAGTAAGACCGTTCTTTGGACGTTTTTGCTACTAAAATGATGGAAGTAAGTCACGATACAATTTTCATCTATTAAAAAAACAATCAGTTACGAGATTTCATGAGCGTTTTGGCTCATGACATCATCAAATTGTGAGTTATATAAATATTGTTTCATCTCTTCCATATACATTCCATATTGAATGCAACATTTTTACCATCAAGTGTTTTCCGCTATCCGGGCAGGTAGCATCTATATTACCACCAACATTTTACGCTATCCGGGCAGGTGGCAACTATATTGCCACCAACATTCGGGCAGGTGGCAGGTGTTGGTATTTTATGTATTGAAAAACAAATATTTTGTGTATTTTAGCATCTAAACATGTCGTTGTATTGGAGTTTGCGTTGATTACATGCCTAGTTCTCACGGCCCGTTAAAGGGTTAAACAATAACCAAAAATAACCTAACGCTTCACTTTATCCTTAACATTCGAAAAAAAATCATGAAAATTAATTTTTTGTCGACCTTCCAGACAGGGATCCACCCTTTAGTCGGGTCTCCAGTGCAAATTTCTTGGCCGTATAAATTCCATTTATGATAACACTTTACTGTGGGTGGAAGGCTAAAAACATTCTAATTTAAAAAGGCGTCGTTGCTCAAGTTACGTAACGTGAGAGCTGGAGGGGGTCGAGGTTGCGTTACTTAAAATTACATAGGAGGAATGGGGCTAGCCGTAATTGTTACCTAACAAAATTCCAGCAGCTAGCTTCGAATCTGGGACCGAAAGAGGTGTGTTTCCCGAGCCAAGATGATAAAGCAAAGCAACGCGTTGATTGGAAAATCAGCGTAAAATAAACATAGTAAAAAAACCGCATAAAAATCTGGGTGTACTTAAAAATAATGAAAATATTGTGTAATTAAAATTTTTCAAGCAACTTTGACTTTTCGTGCAGATTATATTAAATATACGTCGTACATCGGTTGCAATACGCACACCTTCGATGGGTAGCTGTGTGATTCGTATTGATGAAATGATTTATTCCGTTAAACCTAACTTCTGATGCCTTCGAGTGTTTAGGCTTGACCTGCATGAACTCGATTCTCGCTGGATTTATGTCACTCATCCGAATTTAAGGTAATTTTTTCTCAGTGCCTGGCGCTCCGCTTCTTGCTGCTGCCCGAGGAGCATTCTTGTGATTGGCCTCGTTCAATGTTGTTCTCGTCATTCACTTGTTTGCCAAAACCGGAAGGGCCGTCCTCCGAGTCACTATCTCCAGCATCCACATCGCTGTCTCCACCGCTTGGGGGCACGATGACAAAGTCAATATCATTTGTTGACACTAGATTTTCGAAATCGTCTTCGTCCAAATTAATCAGATAATTGTACAGCTCCTCCGGATTATCGGGAAGCTGATATATCCTACTGAGAAAAAAATTATACCGTAGTTGCACAGCGTTGAAAATTTCATACGCTCAAAAGTAAACATAGATTTTTTTGCGGTTTCATAATTTTCTTCGGATTTTTTGCTAGATATCATTTTTTACACTCGTCTAGTAGTATTGTGTCACAGATTTGAGCAATTTAGAATCCTTTAAGAGGTAAAACTTTGATAAATTTATGTTTACTTTTGCGACTCCATTTAACTCGAACTTTGCAAGCTTCAATACACAACAAAACAACAAAAATGACAGATAAAATGACACTGATACAATAAAACACTCTTAAATTGTCATGTAGTATCATTTAAAATGCGCTTAACACTTTAGTTTCATCAAAAACAGTTTTTCAAAAACGGGCATTTTTGCGTATTAAATTTCATACGCTGGGCACTAATGGGTTAACCCATTAGCAACCCATTTTCTGATAGGAAGATAGTTAACTGCTGTACCAGAATCGTCATATGCAAAGGGAAAAGTCAACCTCACATGTTGGCATCACATTCAACTGATGCGCCAACATTTTTGAAACTTCGTGAGAAAAATTGGACCATTTCTGGAAATATACAACCAGAGATGATGATGTTTCTACAAGATAAAAATCTTCCGCTACTGCAGTGGAAATTTGTAGCAGTAGCAGTTCATCCTGGATCTGGTAATTGATCTCGCGTTATGGATGTCTGCAGTGGAGGTACAAGTTATCGCTTTCCCACCATCAAACTTCCAGTTTTGCCTATTGAAGTCAATCATATGTGAAAATATATAGAAAAAGTAGTGAAAAATAACTGTGCCTATTATTCCACAACCAAACATCCCAAATACAGTCCACCATATATTGTCTAGGTCCGAAGCATTCCAATTGGATGAACAATAACCTTGCAGTTAATAAGATGCATATTTCACATTTTTACTAAAAATAACATATAGATCTCACGACAAAAAAAAAAATGGCAGATGATATTTCAACGAATATTCTAAACAGTGTGTTATACGGTAATATATTTTCTACATTGCGTCCTCCACTATGAGATCATATTCAAATCACAGTGATATTCTGACGATTTTCGTACCGAATACAACAATTAGATGACCAAATATAGAAGAAAATTACTTTTGTCCTGTTTTGATTATATCTTAAGTTGCATGTTACGTGTCGCAACACTTCCTTGTGTGTAAAAAAATGTTTGCGTGATTTACCGTAAATAATAATAATAATAATAATAATTTTAGCACTTAATCGACTTTCTCACTGAGACCGCATTCTTCCACCCTCCTTACAGCAACGGGAATCGCTCGCTCCGTATCTCCCGGACAGCTGATTCGACAGACGGCCATTTCACAGCTGTCGATAACGTCGCCCCCGCTTGGACCCAGCCCCGGTTTGAACAGCAGTGTACCGATTGCACCTGCAACAGACACTTACGTCAACGCACCCACGGGCAAGGTAAGTTGAACTCGTGAACTCCACGGCGCCAATATTATACCCTAATGCTATAGAGTGATAGGTAGCAGCTTTTCGGATAGGGACTTTGCCAGCTTACGTTTCGTATATTATTGCTTCCGGTACAAAATTCATTTTTGATTTTTTTTTATTCAACCTTGCTAGTTTTTGTTTAATCGAGGCAGGGTTCCTCGGCTGGCACTGTTCTAATTGGCACAGCTCAAGTGTGAGAACTATACCGTTTCACATTATTATTACTATTGCTTAGGGGTAGAGTTAGGTCAGCCTGATTGAATCCATCTCTTTCGTTCTTGTGAGGGATCCATTTGGAACTGGTTTTATGAGATTTCCCCCCCCCCCCGCAATCCTGGTGGTAGCAGTTATTGTTTCTGTATTTTTATTTTGTAACATCACGCCGGACTAGTCTAGACGGAGAAATAAAAACAAATTGAAGATCATCCTTCCGCGACCCAGTTGTAATGCATGTTGACATTATTCAAATTTAAATACAAGTTTGAAGAATTTAATTCGCTTATTAAATGCTAATATTCTATCTTTAAATTGAACGTTCGTTACGACTGGTTTCGATTCTTCTCAATTCACATCATTTTAACCATGATATACTCGTGTCTCCATTGTTAATATGAGCCCACTTCATCTAAGATGGTAGTATACACATCTCATCTAGATACCAAATGAATGTAACCACCCCATTCCTAATACCAAACAGCCGGCTAGTGATAGCTAATTTCGTTTTCTCTGTTTTATTTTCAAACACCTTTCGCGAAACAAACCAAACCAAAAATTGCCGATCCGAAATACCAAATGCATTCAAAAAAACAATTACTAATAATTGATAAAAAAAACAAACAATAATCCGCTTCTTTAGAAAAAGGTTTCTTAATACGAGGACTGTAGCGTAAATTAAGGCTTCCTTCTAAACAAAAAAAAAAACAAACCAAAAAAATACCGAATGCTATCAAAACCAAACGAAAGAAAGAAATCATTCCATTTATCTCATTATAAACTTCGACACCGCAAATCTCTTATCTCTCCCACCAATTGTGAATGAAAACGGATGTGTGCGCACCAATCATCAACCGATCGCTCTTCGCAACGACCTGCAGATGGCCACCGTCAGAAAAGCCTCGTCATCGCCGGCTGGATGTGCCGCTGGTATCGGGGTGTTGTCCGGAGTAGGAGGAGGTTCAGCAGTTGCCGTTAAGAAGACAATAATTCCACCGGTGGGAGGACGTGGTGTGCCGCCTCCAATCCCACCCAACAAACCGCAGATTCCGCCGAAACTATCCAGCACCTCGGCTGCGGCAGCCGTCGCCGCTGCGGCCGTCTCATCACGTATACCGTTTCTAAGCAATAGCAATCAGAGCAGTAACAGCACGATCAGCAGTAGTAACAGTTTAGCCAATAGTAATAGCGTTGGATCATCAGTATCATCGCCGTCCTCTGTATCGTCACCACTACTGACATCATCAGCATCATTGTCATCGTCACCTTCATCATCATCGCCATCCTCTTTATCCTCCACTAGCGCTAGCAGTTGTTTCGCCGCACCCCCTGGGGTTCATGCCAGTGGAACGCAACCGCCCACAAATAATCTTATCGCATCTTCAACAGTCGCAAACAATCCCGTTGGAGCAGCAGCAGCTGCAGCTGCAACAGCAACAGCATCTGCCGCCACACCACAGACAGCTGTCGTCCCAACCGCCGCCACCACCACAACAGCATCACAAAATTCTGCGGCGACAGCCTCATCTTCATCCGTTTCAGCCGCAGCAGAAATACTGACAAACATCGGTTGCGAAGGTGGGATAGTGTAAATTCCTAATAATATCCTCCGCATCATGATCACTACACCCATCACCCACCACTCACTACCACCAATACAAATCAATACAACCATCAATTGTAACATTGTGGGCAAGTTATCATTCACACATACACACCCATACTAGTCATTATACAGTCTAACTCTAATCCACGCATTCACAACAACAAAATTGCAGTGATCGCACTTTTCCGAGCGCTTCCACGCCACGAATCGCAATCGTGCTTTTCCAATCGATTCTGTTGCTCGTGTCCTTTGTTTCATTGGTTTTCTGTAGCCGTAAGAAGATCACCACCTACCATGCGCACCCACATCACCACACTCTCATAGCGGGTGCGCGTTTTGTGGCTGTTGAATGTTTGTTTTTGTGTGCTGCTGACTTTGTGCATTTTGGGAGATGTATTGTTTTGGGCGGATATGTTTTTAGTATTCTAGTTAAAAGTTGATCTGATGATCTATGCTCCTGAACTTTTTCATATGCGGAGCATACATGTAGGATTCATTTGGTAGAGTTTACGAGATGAAACGAGAGCGTGTTTTAGAAGAAAATCTACAAAATTTATCACTTGACTAATATTGTTCATCTAGCCGAGCATATTTCGAACTATGATTTATGCCAACAATGAATAAATTGCAAGAAAAAAAAACAAATAATCATTCTATGATTTCAAAATACTCTATCTGTGTGATTGGTTCTTGGTGTGTGGGATGTTCATAGTTCATAGGAGGACTTGTGTAGTGGGCTTTTCTGAACCTTTTCTGGGTTTTGTTTGTTTCGTCTGTCACTCATCTCTCACAATGTTATCGATCATTTTTGACTTGAGTTTCGTTGCAGAAATTTCATATGGTGGATTCAACAAATGATGAAAACGGTCTGATTTGAGTGGTACTTGCTGTAGGATCAATTTGAACGATTATGTTTTGTGATCAGTGTTTGAACTAAAAAAGAGTACAGTATTAAGTAAAATAATTTTTCATTTTTTGAAAATTCACTGCAGTTTGCATACAAAACGTATTTCTTGCAGTGTAAACAAGCCATTCAAATTCTTTTTTGTTTTAAATATCAGCGATTCAGCTTGGGAAATAAAGAAGTAAACAGTATAAAAATAAAGCATTGTAAATGAAACGATGCTCGTGAATAATAACTCAATACAGGTCAGACTCGATTATCCGGAGTATTGATTTTTCTCACTCCGGATAATCGAATCCTCCGGATAATCGAATAATAAGAAAACCCATATTGGCTGTTCAATATAGAATTATCATACAAATTATTCAAAATTTCCGAAAAATACTCCGGATAATCGAGTTCGACCTGTATTTAGCAATTCATCCATGAATCTCCATTACTGCCATGAGTCGTTTGGTCATACAGGGTTTTCCAACTTTAAATTCCGAAAGTAAATTGAAATAAAACACACTTAGAATTCGAATTTCGATGAAACTTTTATTTCAAATTAAAGTTTGGTTTATGCCATTATGTGTGAAATACAACATCATTCAATTGTCCACCTAGGGCTTCCTCGCACACCTTGATCCGGAACAGGTAATTTTCGATGACTTTTCGGCACATATGGGGCGGTGTCTCGGTCATAACTTCACGAATGTTGTCTTTCAAATGTGCAAGAGTTTGCGGAGAGTTGGCATAGACACGGTCTTTCGCATAACCCCACAAAAAAAAAGTCTAGCGGGTTCAAATCGCATGATCTGGACGTGCATCTGTCACTCCGTTCTTCGAGTTCGTCCAGTATACCAAACTCTTGAGCTTCTAATTCGGCTCTCCACATTTCATCCTCTGTTCTCGGTCGTTCATCCTCTGTTCTGTCGTGCCTCTCATACTTTTTGTCGTAGAGTTTCCATCTGGCATCTGACATTATTTTTCTAGAAGTCTCAGCCGTTCAATAGAGGATCGGGCCATGAGAATCGATGAAAGTTTCTCATATTCGATGCTGTGAGCCATTTTCAATTTTCAAATATTTTGGCAACTCTAAGGTGCCGCCCATATGACGGTCTTACCCAATCCGTAGGACGCAGACAGCGATCCTGAACCGGAAACAAACGGCGTTTTAGTTGCCTCTTTCGGCTTCTTTGCCTCACAGGGCTGTTTCCACTACGAACATCGACCGTGTTCCAATTACTGCTCTCAGGCAGTTTTAACTATCCGTCAAATCGGATTCGTATTTGAGCTGACTGTTCGACCCTTATCGTGGGGTTTTATTTCTTTCAAAGCGGAAATCTACTGATGCTCTCAGGCAGTTTCTCGGTGCCGTCCAATTGGCCACCTACTTCTTCTCCGCACTCAGGCGGTGTCTTATTTGTAGTTTCTAGGTGCTGTCCTACGACAAGCCACCCAACCAGATCGCAAAACGGATTCCTCCGCACGCTGTCGTTTTATTGTTTTGCCCATTAGGCTTTTTGCCATCAGGAAGTTTGTAACTAGTTGATGGCATCATAAGTTCAGCTTCATCCTGAACAAGAGTGTCAATTATATTTTTCTGTTGCATTCCCGTTATTATAGACTCCAATTCTTCTATCTGTTGCTTCAGCTCTTGGATCTGGGCCTTAAGAGCGTTATTCTCATTTATGACATCATTGTTTACGACCAATCTTTGTTGCACTTGGCTTCTGGTTACGTCAGCGTAACTTTTTGTTTGCCTTTGTGTGTTTATGTAAGTTCTTTTTGCTTCCCCATATGGTATGTTCCTTGAGGCTTTAATTTTTATTATATCATTCTCTCGTAAAATGGGCAGTTTCTGTCGCCAGGCCCATGATTCCCTTTGCAATTGATGCAATATGCTTGTTCTTCACAGTTTGCGTTGATATCATCTTTTGAGCATTTTTTGCATCTTGCTTCCTCTCTTTGACATTTTGTTTGTGTATGTCCATATTTGAAGCATTTAAAGCATTGCATAGGTTTCGGGGAATAGTGTCTTGTTTTTAGTCTTAGTAGACCACATTTCAGATGCTCCGAAGGCTCTGATCTGTTCATCGTAATTATGAGAAGAGGTGTATTCACCGTTTCTTTTTTTTACATCTTTTCTGGTAATTCGGTGTACATTTAGCACACCTTGATTTGCTAGCTCAACCTGTATTTCACTAGTTTCCATTCCGATCATCTCTTCACTATAAACCACACATTTTGATATGTTTAGGCTCTTGTGGTATTGTATTTTAATTTTTTCGCCGTTTATAAGGCTTTTAAGCATTAGCAGCTTTTCTGCGTTTTTGTTGTCCTCTAGAACAATCATAAAGCTTGAGACTCTTTTTATAAACTTTATCTCTACTACGTCTTTCGTTATTTTGGGTAGAGTTTTTGATATCAAGAAGGGGTTTCTTGTTATCTTTCCATCACTTTGCTCTGCCGTAAGGCTGAGGTATGTTTTACCTCCTGCTTCGCTCATCAACGATACTGGTTTTTGTTTTGGTTGGTTTTGTTTGTTATTATTTTCCATGTGATTCCCACGAGTCGCTAGGGAAAAGTGGGGTCCTCCGCGCCAGTGCCCTGCTGTAACACGGTAAGGGCTGCTTACTGTGGGGTGCGCCCCGGTGCCCCACAGGCTCCGTTAACGGCTTCTCATTTATATCGCCCCTTCCACCACCCAGCCCTCGGCACGGGTCGCATCACACCTCAACTTTTGGGGTCCGTTTTACCCACTTCCTTGTCATACCCCAGCCGGTACCTCGGGGAGGTAAGGATAGGAGTTCTAGGGCGGAAGTTGAAGGGCCAATAATTGGCACTGGATTGCGCTATACCCTGGCTTTACCAGCCTTTCACTTTAGTCCTTTAATCCACTTTCATCCAACTGTTGTCTTCAACTTCCTGCAACTTTTTTTAATTCATCCTACTATAGTTTCCAACTCATTGCCTTGTATAGACCCTTTTCTTCTATAATTCAAATACTTTTTATCTCCTACTTCATTCGACTATTGTTCAGTTTTTCATCTGTCTCTATGTAGGGGAAGAGAGGCAAAACGGACATGTTAAGAAGAACTTCAATTATATATTTGGAAACTCATGTTCCCCAATACATTGATGCAGTTTCTTGCAATTCAATATACTGTTTTTCTATCTATTTGGCCAAATATTTTACAAAAAAGTGTTTTTCATTGTTTTTACTGAAATTTAAACAGACCGAAAAGTACAA
Source organism: Toxorhynchites rutilus septentrionalis (assembly GCF_029784135.1). Lineage (NCBI taxonomy): Eukaryota > Metazoa > Arthropoda > Insecta > Diptera > Culicidae > Toxorhynchites > Toxorhynchites rutilus. Next base: position 25,456,307 of record NC_073745.1, read on the forward strand.
CATTTTTTCGATGCGGGTAATATGGACATATGGAGGTAATACGGACAGGTTTATAATGTACGAAGCGTAGAGGTTTATCGAACACGAGAGGAATAATGATATCGTGCTTTTCAGCAGTATAAACGGACAGACCTACAATTATTTCTCTTTTGGTTCCAGTCAGCTTCTAAACAGTCCACATTTGGCGATTTGATTTCCTTTTCAAGACGCAGGGCATTCCTTAGGAATAGATTAAACAGATTTTTCACAGTTCATCCCACTCCCACTGGCAACTGTCCGTTTTACCCCAATTATTTCAATAATTTAAATTTTTCCAATTTTTCCAAAAATGAATTCACTTTTCCGTACATACCTAATATCCCTTCTCTGTTAACTCACAAACCGAAATATAACCATTAGCGAATTGAATTTTGATATTAAACCACTCCAATTGCTTAATATCGAAGCAGCTAAAATTACATCCTCACGCGGAATCATATATTTGTTTCCCTTTTCCACTTTTGATCAGTATTCATTGCCACATGGTGGCTTAAATATTATAGAATAACATGTAGAAGGTGTTTTCATTTACAGAAACTGAAATTCAAAATGTAACTATACAAATCAACCACCTGTCCATATTACCCCCCACTGTCCGTATTACCTGCGATTCCGCTATGTGCCATAAACAATTTTCTGTTGCTTCACGCGCAGCATCCCGGTTCATGATAAATCCGACAACTCCGACAAGGGAATTCGGTGCATGGCGGGCTAACAAAGAGACTTTTTTGCGAACAACAGATAGAATGGTTATTACAAAGACGCTCTGCATCTAGAAAACACACGAGAAATGTCGTCTTTTATCCGATAGTCAACGGTGCCCTTTTTCACAAACTGATTTTATTTGTTTTTATGTGCGCCTAATATTGAAGCTCGTCTTTTTAAGGTTATGGTTGATTGATTGATTTTCTAGCCTTGAAAATGGTTAACCAATCAATGGAGGATCCTGGGATTGAACCCACGATCGTTCGCTTAGTAAACGGTTCTCTATTGCTGTTGATGATTCCAAGGTAGGGAGACTCTTCCGAGTATGTATTTTGGGGCCTGGATTTTTCTGGGGACAAAACAGTCAGCAGTCTGAGAGTGCCCTTGATTGCACAGTAGGACCAACAGGAGCTGGAGGAGTGAAAGTTTTATCCTGTGGTATGAGAGGAAGAAAGGGAGGAGGGTTTGTCCAAGGACACTAGACGAAATATATTTTGAGGAGGGGGTTTGTCAGTAAGCTTATCTATTATGCCAGTCTGAGGAGTAGAGACTGAGGAAATATTGCAATCTTAAGAGGGTCCTTTTGAGTCTTGTTCGATGTCATTAAGACGCCAGTCTAGTAGATTCAGGGATGGCAGGAGCCGGGAGGTACCTTCTCAACTAGAAACACTGCGGATCGGTCGGTTAGATGGGCGAAGCACACTGTCTTATAAGAGTTTTTGTTGATTTGAGTTCACTAACGATTTATGTCCCAGTAGGGGACTTTTTTTCGTCTTAAAAATTATAGTCTACTTCGGATATTTCCCTTCTCATTTTCGTAGGTCCTGAATTCAAGTCTTTCGCATTGCATGAACATTGCTTAATATTCTGAGAACTTGTCTGATGAGGAACTGTGGGTCGAATTAGATAAAATATTTCATAAAAAACAGCGATCATGACTTCTGTCCCTATGTTACTGACACTCACCGTGGCTGTCACATTCTTGTTTTCCCGTTGTGACTACTGGTGCTTGTTGCACTATAGATTACAATCCGAACCTAAACACGTTCAATGCACTGTAACCTTTGAAATATTGTATCCATGAGTGAATCCATTGAAAAAAAGCTGGGTGAGCAAGCCCTCACGTCCGCTCGGACTGCAATAGGCCAGCTCAGTGATCGCCCATTGATAAAAACCGAAGTAAGCAATTCAGACAACAATGTATTTACCAGTAGCGCCGACTGGGGGGTGCAGGGGTGCGGATCGCATCCGGGTACACGATTTTAGGAGTGCAGAAACACCCCTTTATTAGCAAAGATTTCATACACTCTGGTTGCCTAGAATCTGAATGAAATAGGGAACGATGTCAATCTATCTGTCACAACTGTATTTCCTTATTTTGACGGAGCGATTTGCAGCAGCTGTTCAGAGAAAAAAATTATAATAAAAATTTAATAAAAAAAATAACAAAATGGAAACAAAAAAAATTAAAAATCGTACACTAAAAATTAAAACATTCGTCCAAAACGGCCAGATTTGTGGGTGGGTACTTGGATTTTGTACCACGATAATGCGATCATTGTGAACGAATTTTTTACTAAATATGGCACGAATGCGATTGAACAAGTACCGTACTCTCTAGATATGAGCCCGTGTGATTTTTTTCCTATTGCCGGAAATCAAATTATCGCTTCGTAGGACCCGTTTAAATACTATTGAATTTCTTGAAATATTGGTTCTTGTTGTTATTTTACTTCACCCGTCTTATTTGGCTTCCCTTGAAAAAAATTCACTATCACTTGTAGTACTCAATCCACTTAATAATCAGCAGTCAATATTACAGCAACTGTGTCTATCTGAAACGGATTCATTTTTGAGAGTGATTCTAAAGTGAGTGAGTGACGTCTAGTTTCGTTGCCTAATTGTGATCAGTGATGTCCATATCCTCTGTGTAGCGAAGAGAAACTTAAATTCACTCACCTTCTCCGTCATCCTCAAAGAGAGCGCTCCATAGTTCTAGATATGTGCGAGTGCAAGATGACGGAAGATAAGTTTTTTTTTACTCAACACTCGGTCGCGCTAGAGTGTGGAAAGAAAGCGCACAAAGTGCAGTGGATAAATTCACTGGAGAGTATACTTTGGTGAGCTCTTACATGTGCTCTGGTGGATGCGCACAGGTAAAAGAACAGAAGTGGCTTTCAATTAACTTAGCGCTGTGGTTCGCAGAAAAAGTAAACCGAGGTTAAACATGCGTGTGGATTATATGTCGTATAAGATTGCACTCTTCAGTTTACTCTTCAGTGCACTCCTCAGAGTTCGGATCAGCTCGCTTCAGTGCTGGACTCAGGTTTTCGCACACTCGAACTCCCAAGAGTAAAGTGAGTGTAAGAGAGTGTGACTCATTCGCACCAAGATTTCTCCCACCTAGCGCACGCTGGCTCTTTATACATTCTCCGGTTGAAGGAAGAAGCGCATGGTTTCTCTTTGGTGAGTGCTGACTGTATCCTCAGTTTAGGCATGAAACTTGCGCGCGGGGTGTATCACATCAGTGAAAATGCCATCACTGATTGTAATGGAGTGCCATTGTCCCATTTCATACGTTTATCGAACCAATTCTCCCTCCTTGAACTAAAATTGTTCCCGAAATGGACTAATTGGATCTGAATGGAAGAATTGAGGAAGCTAATGAGGGTATGTGTGCTTTCATTTTATCATCCATTTCATCCATCTCATGATTGTAGAAATAGTAGTTACATTTGTCACAACTGGTACTTTGTTACATTTCGTTTGATTAGAGTCCTTTTGATTTTTGTTTCATCTACTATATTTTTTTTCTGTTTTGTAAATATACGGAAGATTTACGTGATTAGATTCATTGTTGTAGGTAATTTTTTCCATCTCAAACATGAGTGTCACAACAGTTGGTTCTAGGGTAGGATTGGAAGACTGAATCGGATTAGGTCATACTTATTCTTCAACCTCCTGTTTAAATAAATTTATTTACTTATAATATTCATGATCGATCGGATGGGAATCCGAAATTTAAAGCGCCTTGAGTCAATTTAGTCGGTAGTACTTGCATCATTGCTCTGAAAAAATACGTTTGACCATTGGGGATTCGTCTAAAATATTTTTTCTATGCTCGGTCGTCAATGGGTTAACCATTCTCCGTTCAAGTAGCGATATGCATCGTCCTAACTAAATGGTAATCTGAAGGAGCCACATTTGGCGAATATGGCGAATGTGGTGGAAATCCGCAGTGCTCTGTTCATCTAAAAATGTTTCCACAGAATGCTGTCTGGCATTGTTATATTCGAAAATTAATTCGCTATATATTTTTCTCATTCAGGTCTTTATCTCCTATCGCTGCTCGAAATTTAGTCGAATTCCTTAAATATCGTCAGTGACGAAGGATGGAGCGATCAAAATTTGGTCAATTCAAATTTGACCTGTGCGTGTTGAATGATTCCTCTTTTCTGATTTTGACGTGTGCCCTTTAGCTTTTAAAAAGGCGCCTAAGCATGAGGAGCAACGCTTGCAAATTATACTCGCGCAACGCGAACATCCAAGCTACTCACACACGGAGTTCGCAAAATCAAACTTCAAGCAGCATCCGGGACAGGAGTTTTAAACAGCGGCGTGAAAGGGGAAAGATTGCAGATATCTTCATGATCATGAAACTATCCAAGTTCCCCAGAAAGTATTTGATTTGGCAGGCCATCTGCATTTACATCTCCTCAGACGTCTCGCTGGTTACGTCAAGAATCTATGGAATGTATGGAGTAAATATAGGGTGGATATTTTCTTCAGAATTATCAACAATATGTTCTACACATACGAAGGCAGGCTACAGAGATTACTTGCCAAAATCAAAATTTTAAGTGTTTGTCATTATGATTCACTATGGCACACCGTACTGCATGAGTACATGTCTTCAGCGCGCTTCTTCTTCTTGAAGGGCACTAACGTTCCTACTGGAACTCAGCCGTCTCAACGCAGTATTGCTTGCGTCATTTTTTATTAGTACTTAATTGAGATTTCTTATGCCATATAACACACCTTGTGGCAAGCTCTAGATTACGCTCTCGATTGGACGGGAAATTCACCAGAAATGCGTAATGGCTGACTAGACCATAGTTTTAACGTTGAGAACTATTTTGTTTTGCGAACGTGTGTTGATGATTTGCACACCAATCGAATCGAAAATTCTCCAATATTTGTTAGATATGCTATATTGTAGAACTACACTGTCGCACTTTTTCCCATAAGGTACATAAACAGCGAAGGGAATATTTACTACATAACTTCGCCTTTGCACAACTGTTATGCTGTCGCTAGAGTACAAATAATGTAGCCTTGTTGCGGTAAATTGCTAGTCTCGTTCAACACTCAAAGCAGCGAACATCGCTTGTTCTGCTTGTTTCGTATCATCATGGGGGTATGGCTCGCTGTTGCCTCTGACGCACGTAATCAATAACATAGCAAAGCAGACATCATGAGAAATTCGTCACATTATGCAGTCAATCATCAAGGTTCACTGCGGCAAAGTTGAAGACAAGAGCACGAGAATCTGGAAGTAATACAACTGCAACTGCGCCATACAATCTACCCTTTTCAAGGCCAAAAACTAGAGGTGAATTTTATTGATCTGGCACCTGTTTATATAGAGATTTTTGTAATTTCAAAATCTATTTACAAAGCATTTCTTAAGCTATTGAAACGAGTCGTTGGGTCAATAAATAACAAGCATTTATCTCTTAGACATTTTATCTTTCGAATAAAGTGATTATCATTTCACTTCGTTTAACCGTCAAAAATATATCAACACTCAAAACCTTGCATCTGTAATGTAACGCTCTTGTTTCCGAAACTTTGAAAAGTGAAAATTGAATATGAAAATCAAGAAAAGTGCAAAATGGTAACAAATATGTGTATGACAACAGTGTATGGCTCTGTGTGCGTGTTGGACACATTTTGGAGTAAGGATTTGCAAAAACTTCGGTTTGCAAAAATTTTTGATTATTAATACCGTCGTAAGAATGGCATATCTTTGTCGAGTTCTTTGAGGCGCTTGAAAAAGTTTCACCCATCTAAATTTTTTTTCCCGTGATCTCATCACATTTTTCAGAGGCAGCATTCCACGTGACTTTCAATTCTGACGTTTTCTTGGGCCGTGTGTGTGTGGGCTTTAACAAATTGAAAGTTACAGAAAATACCAAGCTTCTGCTTTATCGTTCGCCTATGTTTCTCTTTGTTTTTATTTTCCCCACATCCCTAATCTCCTAATCACCAAGTGAGCGGGTGTTTTTTGGTCTGTATACTCGTTTTTTTTTTTTTATTTTTTGAGTGTTCTTTTGGTGAACCTACCTTCTATTCTGTGTAATTTATATCATTTTTGTTAGATTGCACTCTTTAATGAAGTTTATGGTTCTTTTTAAGCTCTCAGCATTATTCCTTAGCACCGTTTGCATGTTGTCCTCTAGATTGTGGTTCCTTCTTTCTGTTCCATATTTCCTGCATTCTACTAGGATATGCTCTACTGTCAGGTCGGTACCGCAGGTTTCGCGCGTGGGTGTATCCTGATGTCTTTGGCTCATGATTGTGTTATGAGCTATCCAAGTGTGACCTATCCTTAGTCTGGTAATGATCTTTTGGTCCCTCGGGTTTTCTGCTTCTATCCATTTTTCAGTGAAACTTTTAATTTTTCTCAACTTATGGTCCCTACACTGAATCCATGCTCTGTTCCATTCTTGTTTAATTTCTTCCTTTATCCATCTTATGGCATCTTCTTTGGGTATAGCCTGCTCCTCGATTTGTTTGTGTCTTCCGTCATTGGCTAGCCTATCAGCCTCCACGTTGCCTCGGATTCCTGTATGCCCAGGTATCCAAGTAAATCGGATTCTTTTTTTTTTTTTAAAGCCTCTAATTTGGCTTCTTTCAGCCAAGGGTGTGAGTAGTCTCTATTTTCCATTGCTGCCAGGCAGCTTGCTGAGTCTGTGAATATTATTGCGTTTTCATGGGTATTTTGCGTTGCTCTTAGTAGTGCATACGCCTCTGCAGAGAAAACACTGCATTGGTTCGGTATTCTGCCATTTATGCTTATGTCTGTGCTGGGTGTCACTACACCGTATCCTACTTCGCTTTCTGTTTTTGAGCCATCTGTGTAGGTAAAGCTCTTTTCTTGGTGATTTTGTATTAAGCTTCTGAAGTTTGCCTTGGCAATGTCTTTTGGACAACCCGCTCGAACGTTGGCTTTGAGTTTCCAGTCTATAATAGGACAGTGGTGTATCCATGTTCTATGATCTGTTATTGAGGTTGTTGCGACTTGCGGTAGTTCTCTTTTGGTGAGGCTTTTGAAGCTATTTTTGGCTCTTTCTACCAGGGGAAGGTTTTCCCATTGTTCTAAGCTGAATTTTTCCTTCAGTTGGGTCGCCTTGATGCATATATTTTTTGCAACTTGGTATTTGAGGGGGAGTTCCCCGCACTCAGCGTATACTGATGATACTGGGCTGGTGCAGAAAGCCCCAGATGCTATTTTTATGCCGTTGTTATAGATGGGTTCTAAGGCTTTTATTACCTTTTCTCCGCCTCTTGTGTAAAACTCAGATCCATGGAGTATTTTGGTGAGTATAGTTGCATTTACAACTTTTAATAGCGTGACTCGATTGCCAGTTTTGAATCTCCCTGCTATTATTTTTAGCATTTTTATGTAGCTTTGTGTGGCCTTTTTGGTTTCTCCGCAGTGCTGTTTAAACGTGAGCTTGGAGTCTATGGTGACACCTAGCAGTTTTAACTTTCTTTCTTGTTGTATTTGACTTTCTTCCAAGTATAGTGTTGGAGCTTTTCGGTGATGTCTTCTTTTGCATATGTGTAGCAGTTTTGACTTTCTGGGGTTTATCGTGAAGCCTCTCTCATTGGCCCAGCATTGTATGATATTCAATGCCTTTTGTGTCCTTCTCCTGTTCCAGCCAGGTGTATCGCCGTAGCTGATAAGGGTGATATCATCAGCATACTCTGCTAGTGTCACATTATCGGGTATTCTTTCGAAGATGCTTTCCATTGCTATTAGGAACAATGTTGTGGACATGACAGACCCTTGTGGGATACCGTTTTGGAGGTTGTTGGTAGTTGACCATGCTCCTTTGCAGACGACTTGTATTTTTCTGTTTTCCAGGAAGTTTTTCACGAAATTTAAGATTCGGCCATCGAATCCCCATGCTTTTAGTTGTTTAAGAATAGAGAGTCTCCAGGTTCTATCAAAAGCCTTTGATAGGTCTAATGAGACCATATCTATGTGCGCATTCTCTCTGCATGCAGTATCAATTATTCTTTCTAATTGGGCTAGATATGTGGTGGTACTTTTGCCCTTTCTAAAAGCGTGTTGTTTGTCGCTTAATAGGTTGTTCTGTTCTAGTTCATCTATCAACCTTCTATTTACCATTTTTTCGAGTACTTTTCCCATGCAGCTTAGCAGGGTGATGGGTCGGTATCCGTCTGTACTCATTGAGTTGTTTCCAGGTTTTGGAATTGGTATGATTATACCTTTTTTCCATTCGTTCGGTATTCTGCCAGTTTGCCATATTTTATTATAGGTGTGCAAGAGAGCTATTTTCCCTGCAATTGGGAGGTTTTGCAGCATTGGATACGTAGTTTTATCCGCTCCTGGGGCTTTTCCAGTAGCACTATTCAGAGTTAGTAATAGTTCGCTCATATTGAAATCTCTGTTATATATTTCATTTCCCTCGCATATTTGGATGTTCACCACTTTCTCCTCATACTCTTTTAGTGTTTTAAAGGTGGATTCGTATATATCATTGGATGATATATATGAGAAGTGTTTATCAAATTCATTGGCAATGATGCTAGAGTCATCAGTTATCTCTAGCCCCACTCTCAGTATGAGTCTTTCGGATCTGCGTTCTCCTTTGCATGCACGTACTTTTGCCCATATGCTGGAGCTACTTGTGCTGGGAGAGATTCTAGCGAGGTATTCATCCCAGCTCTTTTTTCTGGCTGCTTTTATCATGTGTCTTGCTCTTGAGCGCTCGGTTTTGTACTTTTTCAGGTATTCTCTATATTCTTCAGAGTAAGGATCCGATTTCCTGAGTATTATAAGGGCTTTTCTTCGGTCTTTTATCACCTGGTACATTTCATTGGACCACCATGGGACCTCTCTCTTTGGCTTGTAGCCGGTTGTTTTCCTCATGCTTTTGCTAGCCGCAGTTGTTATGATATCTGTTAGTCCCATGGGGTCTATACTTTCTATACCTGTTAAGGCACGTTCGATTTCACTCTCATATTTGTTCCAGTTAGCTGCTTCTGTTACCCATCTTTTCCTTCTTGTAGGATGTACTACTGTTTGGCCATGTTTTTGTAGTAAAATAGGGAAGTGGTCGCTTCCTCTTGTGTCTGCGTCAGTTCTCCATAAATAGCTGTTGGGCATATTATGCGAGGCTATCATCAGGTCTATTGCCGATGGTTTACCAGAGGTTGGGTGCATCCTAGTCGGATTACTTTCGTTTAGTATTTTCCATCGATGTTTATCTGTCTCCTCAAGGAGGAGATTGCCTCTTGTATCGTTTTTGTATGATCCCCAATTTTCGTTGTGAGCATTGAAATCGCCCACTAGTATGTACGGTTGTGAGAGTTGTCTCGCAATGTGTGTTATTTCCGCAATTATGGCCCTTTCATATTCGATGCTTGTATAGTGTGGCGATATGTTTATGTTTGCGATCGTAAGTTTTAGTGGGAGGTGTATAGTTACTGCTACGACTTGCACCTTATCGATCCCACTTACATCTATCCACTTATGAGGTGCGTCGTGGAGTACTCCCAATGCAACCCCGTTTTTGTTTGGGTGACTGTGATCATTGTATATTTTCCAGTCATATTGTCCACCTAGTACATTTTGTGGTATTTTGGGTACCATTGTTTCTTGAAGTGCAATGATGGATGGATAGTGTTCGTTTACTAGTAGCTGTAGCTCGTGTAGTCTGCCACGGAAGCCAAAGATGTTCCATTGTAGTATTAGTGTTTCGTTTGTGAATTTGTGATAGCTCATTATGGAATATAAAAGTTTCACTATAGCTCCGTTGGGTCACTTTGTGACATTTCGGAATCGGAAAAGTTTCCGCTTTTCTTGTTTTTCCTTGACGGAGGCGAGGAGTCAGAGGATCTTTTCTCTTTCCTTTTTTTGTTTTTTGTTCGCTTTGTTATTTGGTTCGCTCGTTCTCTTATCCTCAGGAGCACTATGGCTGGTTGAAGGTTTTATCAGATCGGCTTCGTTTTGAACAATCTTGTTTATCATGGTGTTCTTCTGCATCTCTGTAATGATTGATTTCAATTCTTCTATCTGTTGCTTCAGTTCTTGGATCTGGGCCTTAAGGGCGTTATTCTCATTTATGACATCATTGTTTACGACCAATCTTTGCTGTACTAGGCTTTTGGTTACATCAGCGTAACTTTTTGTTTGTCTTTGTGTGTTTACGTACGTTCTTTTTGCTTACCCATATGGTATGTTTCTTGATACTTTAATTTTTAGTATATCGTTCTCTCGTTTGTAAAATGGGCAGTTTCTGTCGCCAGGCCCATGATTCCCTTTGCAATTGATGCAATATGCTTGTTCTTCACAAGATGCGTTAATATGGTCTTTCGAGCATTTTATGCACCTTGCTTCTTCTCTTTGGCATTTCATCTGTGTATGTCCATATTTGTAGCATTTAAAACATTGCATTGGTTCCGGAAAATAGTGTCTAGTTTTAAGTCTTAGTAGACCACATTTCAGATGCTCCGAAGGCTCTGATCTGTTCATCGTAATGATGAGAAGAGGCGTGTTAACCGTTTCTCTCTTTTCGTTTTTCCTAGTGATTCTGTGTACGTTTAGCACAACTTGGTCTGCTAGCTCAACTTGTATCTCTTTCGTTTCCATTTCCATCATTTCTTCGCTGTAAACCACACATTTTGAAATGTTCAGGTTCTTGTGGTATTGTACTTTTATCTTTTCTCCGTTTACTAAGCTTTTAAGCATTAGTAGCTTTTCCGCGTTTCTGTTGTTCTCTAGAACAATCAGAAAGCTTGTGTTTCTTTTTATGTACTTTATTTCTAATATGTCTTTCGTTAGTTTGGATAGCGTTTTTGATATCAAGAAGGGGTTTCTTGTTATTTTTCCATCGGTTTTTTCTGCCGTAAGGCTGAGGTATGTTTTACCTCCTACTCCGCTCATCATCGATACAGTTTTTTGTTTTGGTTGTTTTTGTTTTTTGATCTCCATGTGATTCCCACGAGTCGCTAGGGAAAGGTGGGGTCCTCCGCGTCAGTGCCCTGCTGTAACACGGTAAGGGCTGCATACTGTGGGGTGCGCCCCGGTGCCCCACAGGCTCCGTTAACGGCTTCTCATTTATATCGCCCCTTCCACCACTCAGCTCTCGGCACGGTACGCATCACACCTTAACTTTTGGGGCCCGTTTTCCCTCTTCCTTGTCTGCGTACGACCAAAGGTCCCACCGGGGTTGGTTACCCGATCTTTCCTAAGGTTGCTCATACCTCAGCCGGTACCTCGGGGAAGTAAGGATAGGAGTTCCAGGGCGGAAGCTGAAGGGCCAATAATTGGCACTGGATTGCGCTGTACCCTGGCTTTACCAGCCTTTTCTTGGGCCGTCCTTTTGAGCAATTCCAAATGAAATCGGTAAATGACAAAACATGATTATTTTTAATTCGAATGAAAGTTTGTATTCCGTTTGGGTTGGAGGAAATATGAGTTTTCCCACAGCAATTGGGAAATTTTTGGCTCAAGTGTAACTTTTGAAAAGAGCGTATCGATTTTAGTAAGAGATGTCTTTAATTTATATCTCGAAAACTATGAGTCGTACTTTAATAGTGTATTAGAAAAAGTTATAGAGTATTGATGTTAAAATGTGAAAAAATGTACACTGAGAAAAAAAATAGTATTCTTTTTTTATTTACAAAAAAAAACTTAAATTTGCAATATCTAGAACACATATTTTTGATTTTTTCAATTGTTTCATATGAAATAGAAGTCATGTACAAAATTTAAAAAATGAGTCCAAGATGGTAAAGCTATTTTTGGCGAACTTTGTGGAACTTCGAATTTTTATGAATTTTCGGAACTTCGATTTTTTGTATGTTAACAATTTTATTTTTTTTTTATTATCTGTATTATAGTGATTTTCAACTCATTTGGCTGGTTTGTCACTTTTTACTTCCATTTTTGGAAGAATGTCGGGAGTGAGAATTGAACTCGTGACCTTTAGCGTGAGAAGCATGGATGTTACCACTACGCCAGATCGCCTCCACAATATTTATCCAAAATATATATTTTTATTAAGGCTCATATGGCGTCAACCTGACGGGGCCGGGAGTTCAATATTTCGACAATGTTTGCCTTATAACTATGTTAGTAATATGTAACCGATTACTCGCGGTTGGCTCGAGGTTAGTATTACAAGTGTTTTCGTAATTGTGATGTTGCTGTCTTCAATGATCTGTACCTGTGCCCGACACGGGATACTTCCTATTGGGATGCAGCTGACCATTAATCAGCAACGCCCCCCTAGTCTGTACCCCATATCTAGCGTGGTGCGTCTTCTCGAGGAATCCAGGATAGAATGGTCACTAGCCGGCGCAATCATCAGCTCGTGTAGAGTTGTCATGAGCGGTACAACCTTTGGCTTTTGTTGAATCATCAGTGGACTGCACAACCTTTGGCCCGTGTATCTGTAAAGAGTGTGTGTATGTATTGCCGCGACTAAGTAAAAGTTTATAGATCGGATAGGAGGGATACGAAACAGGGACACAACGAAGGAAACATCATTAAACGTTGACATCGGCGTTTCTGAGGAACAGGTATAGATGAAGCAGAAGATCAGGATCACGGCTACCTAAGATATCCCGGACGGGGATATCCGATTGTCTGCCTTTTGCTCTCAGTGCTCTAGAGAGCTGAGAGCGAGCAGCATGGAACCGGATACACGACCAGACAACATGCTCGATGTCGTGGTAGCCATCGCCACAATCACAAAGATTGTTTGCTGCGAGCCCAATGCGATAGAGATGCGCGTTTAGGTTGTAGTGATTGGACATAAGCCGAGATATCACGCGAATGAAATCACGACCGACATTCAATCCCTTAAACCAAGCTTTCGTCGAAACCTTAGGGATAATCGTGTGTAACCAACGACCGAACTCATCTTCACTCCACATGCGCTGCCAACTAACGATTGTGTCCTGACGAGGAATGTGAAAAAATTCGTTATAAGCAATTTGCCTTTCAAAAAGTGTGCCTTCTGAAGCGCCCACCTTAGCTAGCGAGTCCGCTTTCTCATTCCCCGGAATCGAGCAATGAGAGGGAACCCATGCTAAGGTAATCTTGAATAATTTTTCGACCAAAACACTCAATAGATGTCTTATTCTTGTTAGGAAATAAGATGAGCGTTTACCAACTTTCATTGAGCGGATTGCCTCTATTGAGCTGAGACTGTCTGAAAAAATAAAATAGTGGTCGATGGGCAATGTTTCAATGATCCCTAATGCGTAATATATCGCACCCAGTTCAGCGACATACACGGAACAAGGATCTTTGAGTTTGAAAGAGGCACTGGAATTTTCATTGAAGATGCCGAAGCCAGTGGACCCGTTTATGCATGAACCGTCAGTAAAGAACATTTTATCAGATCTAACTTTCCCATATTCTGCCGAAAATATCTCCGGAATATAATCGGAGCGTAGATGATCTGGGATTCCATGGATCTTTTGTCGCATGGACAGATCAAAATTGACAGAAGAATTGCAAAAGTATGGGAAGCAAACTTGGTTGGAGATGCCCGGTGAAGGGTGCACTTCATGGGTAAGGTACTCATGGTATAAAGACATAAAACTTGACTGAGGAGTCAGTTGGAGTAGATTTTCGAAGTTATCAATCACCAATGGATTCATGATCTTGCAACGGATGAGAAATCTGTAGGATAATTCTGTGAACCGAAGAGTAAGCGGGGGTACTCCTGCCAAAACTTCGAGACTCATCGTATGTGTCGAATGCAAACACCCCATGGCTATACGCAAGCAACGATATTGTATTCTCTCCAGCTTGAGAATATGAATCCTGGCAGCTGATCGGAAGCAAAAACTGCCATATTCTAACACTGATAATATCGTTGTTTTGTACAACTGAATGAGGTCTCCTGGATGGGCGCCCCACCATGTTCCGGTTATTGTTTGGAGAAAATTGATTCTTTGCTGGCATTTCTGTTTCAAATACGCAATGTGTATTCCCCAGGTACATTTAGAGTCAAAATATACTCCAAGGTATTTGAAAAACATCGAGTGCCTGATCGCTTTGCCGGATAGGTGAAGCTGGAATTGGGAGGGTTCGTGCTTCCTAGAAAAAACGACCATTTCGGTTTTCTCCGTAGAGAATTCGATACCCAGCTTGAGAGCCCACGTGAACAGGTTGTTCAGGGTATCTTGCAAGGATTTTTGCAGAACGGCGGGATTAGTACCCGTGATGGAAATAACTCCATCGTCTGCAAGTTGTCTCAAAGTGCAATCTCTAGTTAGACAATCATCTATATCATTGACGTAAAAACTGTACAAGAGGGGGCTTAGGCAGGAGCCTTGTGGCAGGCCCATAAAACTGTAACGAGAAGATTTCAAGCTGCCATGATTGAAAAACATGTGCTTTTCTGAGAGTAAATTGTACAGAAAATTATTCAGAATTGGCGAAAGTCCACGATTATGAAGTTTCTCTGAGAGAATTTCCATGGAAACTGAATCAAATGCCCCTTTGATATCGAGAAAAACGGAAGCCATTTGTTCTTTGCGAGCAAATGCGATTTGGATTTCAGAAGATAGCAGCGCGAGACAATCATTCGTCCCTTTACCTCGGCGGAAGCCAAACTGCGTATTTGACAGCAAATTGTTCGTTTCAACCCACTTGTCCAAACGAAGTAGAATCATTTTCTCTAACAATTTACGAATACAGGATAACATTGCAATCGGCCTATACGAATTGTGATCGCAAGCCGGCTTGTTGGGTTTTCGTATGGCTATCACTCTCACTTGTCTCCAGTCATGCGGGACTATATTCAGCTCCAGAAACTTGTTGAACAAGTTCAGCAAACGCTGTTTTGCCAAGTCGGGAAGATTCTTCAATAAGTTGAATTTAATCTTGTCCGACCCCGGAGCTGAATTGTTACATGAGAGAAGTGCAATTGAGAATTCTACTATCGAAAAATTCTCATAATCGCCTTGGAGCGGAATGTCGCGTACGACGTTTTGTGCAGGAACGGAATCGGGACAAACCTTTCTTGCAAATTTGAAAATCCAACAGTCAGAGTATTCCTCACTATCATTTGTATGGTTCCAGCCACGCATTCTCCTAGCCGTATTCCAAAGAGTGCTCATAGCTGTCTCCCTTGACAAACCATTGACGAACTTCCGCCAATATCCACGCTTTTTTGCTTTAATCAGACCTTTTAGTTTGGCTTCTAGAGCTTGGTACTTTCGAAACCATTCCACTAATCCAGTTTTCCTGAATTTTTTGAAAGCGGATGATTTTTCAAGGTATACATTTGAACACTCCTTGTCCCACCAAAGTGATGGAGGACGACGTCGGAAAGTGGTAGCAGGAACACGTTTCTTTTGAGCTTGAAGTGCGCTATCGTAAATCAAACTCGATATAAAGTTATACTCTTCGAGTGGAGGAAGTTCATGCATTGAAACAAGTGCTTCAGATATTATTTCTGCAAATTTTCTCCAGTCAATATTTTTCGTGAGGTCATACGCAATATCGACTGACTCACGAGAACCTGATTCATTGGCGATCGATAAAATTATTGGCAGGTGATCACTACCGTGGGGATCTTGGATTACCTTCCACGTGCAATCCAGGGATAATGAAGAAGAGCAAAGTGATATGTCTAGCATACTTGCCCGTGCAGGAGGGTTGGCTATCCTAGTTGCTTCCCCTGTATTTAAAACTGTCATGTTGAAGTTGTCGCACAGATCATAAATCAACGTGGCACGGCTGTCATCATAGTGTGACCCCCATGCTGTTCCATGGGAGTTGAGGTCACCTAAGATTAGCCGCGGCTCCGGCAATGCCGCGATGATATCAAAAAACTGATGGCGGCCGACCATGGTTCTTGGAGGAATATATATCGAGGCAATGCAGAAGTCTTTGCCATTGATTTGTGTCTGGCAAGCGACAACTTCAATGCCTATCATCGATGGGAGAGTGACTCTATAGAAGGAGTGACATTTTTTGATCCCCAATAGTACGCCACCAAACGAGTCATTTCGATCGAGGCGAATAATGTTGAAATCGTGGAAATTCAGCTCGTCGGCTGAAGAAAGCCATGTTTCACAGAGGGAAAATACATCACAGTTAGAACTATGAACTACAAATTTAAATTGATCTAGTTTAGGGATGATGCTTCTGCAATTCCACTGTATTACAGTGTTCAAATCCTTGACCTCTTGCACTGAATCAGGCATCGAGGGAAATGAACGCTGCTAAAAAACCACATTTTTCTTTCAAAAATGTTCTCACAATCGGAAGCAAACATAATACTATGCTTTTAAGAGGGTCATTTATATTTAAAGCATTTAAAATGTTGTCCACCAGGTCAGAAAGCGCAAGCAAGCCAGATTGTGGCTGTTGCCTCGACCGCGAAAAAGGAGCAGACGTGTTGGGTGCTGCTCCGGGAAGTGCTGAGGACCCCTGGTGCGTAGAAGAACCGCTTAAACCAGGAGGTACTTGCTGCGGTCTATTCTCAGCACGTTCAATTCGAGTTTTAATTCCAACTTGGGAAGTTTCGGTTTTCTTTCTGGGGAGTGATGGAAAAGAAGTAATTTTTCTTTTCCTGACGGCACCCTGCGATGTACCGGAACTTCCTGTATTGGGAGCGTCAGCAACAGGCTCGTCGTTCTGCAGAATGGAGTAGGGATTGTCCTGATTCGTTGGTACGGAACTCTTAAGCATTTCTGCATAAGTCCGCTTGGAACCTTCCTTTAAGGAACGCTTGATTTTCTCCCCTCGTTGTTTGTACACCGGGCATTGGATAAGATCATGAGGAGTCCCGCCGCAATGAAGACACTTGTGCTCTTTCGCGCAAGGATTCTCATCATGGCTCTCTCCACAATCTGCGCAACGTTTTTTATTGCAACAATAGGCGGCCGTGTGACCGAGTTGCATACATTTGTTGCATTTCATTACCCGGGGTACAAACAACCGAACAGGTAAACGAAGTGCACCTATTGCAACGTAGTTTGGAAGGGCGGAACCCTCAAGTGTCACACGAAAAGAGTTTGTCCGATTGAGAACCCTTTTGTCATTTTTTTGTGACACAGATTTCAGTCGATCGCATGCAAGAATCTTTACAGTTTTTAGTGAAGAGTTCTTGAAGCGACCGACACCATCGATAATCTCTTTTCGAGTCAAACCCTTTTCGGTTATTACGCCGTCTATTTCGACGTTGCAACAGGGCACGTATACGCGATACTCAATCGCAAAGAGGTCGCAGCGCGTGATTTCGTTCGCTTGGGTCCTGCTTGAGACGACAACTCGTAGTTTGTCTGGCCCCATCCGTGTAATCTCGGTAACTGCAGAAAACTTCTGAGTGAGTTCCTTCGAGATACGAATGACATTGAGAGGTTTAGATTTTCGTCTAAAGTATACAATGAATGGGCCTTTGGAGCCTTCATGGTATTCTTTTGGACGAAAATCCTGTTTTTCGTCAATGTCCTCATCTTCGGAACTTCCAACTTCATATACAGAAGTTTCTTCCTCAACTTCAGCTTCATCTTCCTGCTCTTCAGGAGGAGGATCGGTATCGGAAATATTCAATAGCGTCGATGGGGGATCCTTCCCGCCCTCAGCCATATCAAAAAAATCGGTCAACTGTTCGATATGAACAGAATATAATGATAATCAAAATAAATAAATAAGTGAAAAAAAATATTTTTTATAAGGTTATGATGCGAATATTAAATTCAATTTATTTTATGTTAAATAAAATGATAAAATGAAAAAAAAAATCCAATGAAAGTTCAACGGTATATAAGAAATAATGATCACCCCTAATGCCAACGTTTGCCGATTTGGTTAACACAAAGTTGAACAATGGTGTAAATCGTGCACAGAAGGTAGAAGGAATGATGGGGAAACAAAAGAAAAATAAATTTCTACTTGCCGCGGCTGTGTGGCGTGTGTGATGAATGTGTCTGATTTGGATCCTCAGCGCGCACCACTTTAAACTTCGCTCCACTCGCAAGCGCACCCGGTGAAAAAGAACACTATTATTCGATGTGAAAAAAAACACCTTTGTTTGATCGATTAAAAACTTGTCCGATCTGCTTGCGAGTTGTCGAACAAAACCCCTTTTTTTATTTTTTTTTTTTTGGCAGACTTATCTCACTTCTTTTTTTTTTTTTTGGCAGACTTATCTCACTTCTTAACTAGGCGAACCTAGCCAGAATTTTCACCTACCCCCGGGCTTCTGAATGCCAAAGGGGGACTAGGCTCTGCGGAATGCACGTATCTGCATGCTCGTGCTGTTTCAGCAGGTGCTAAGGTGCTAAGGTGCTAAGGATGACCGACTCTTGGATGCCGGCCAATTCCTTCTCCATGTTCAACACCTTTAGCGCTTCCAGAAGTGTCTTCGGGACAATTCCAGTTCCAGAGAGAACGACTGGAACAATTCTTGGGACCTCCCTTAGCCCCCACAGTTCCTTGAGCTCCACGGCCAATGGTCGGTACTTGCAGATTTTGCGACCGTGGGTCTCCTCCAGATTCTGGTTCAGTGGAATAGCGACATCGATGATGGTGACTTTGCAGTCGCTCTTGTCGTAAACCATTATATCTGGACGGTTGTGGTGGATCGAGAGGTCGGTCAGAACAGTGCGATCCCAGTACAGCTTGAAACGGTCATTTTCCAGGACAGGTGCAGGCAGGTACCGGTAGTTTGGTACGTTGTCTTCCAGTAGAGCACATTGGAGCGCCAGTTGTCGATGAACAATACGGGCCACGTTGTTGTGGCGCTCGGTGTAGGCTGCGTTGGCCAAAACGGGACAGCCTCCCATAATGTGCTCTATGTTTTCACCTGGTTGATGGCACATCCGGCAAATGTCATCAACGTCTTGATGCCAGACGTACCGCCTGCAGTTTCTCGTCGGCCTCTCGTTTTTTTTCGTCGTCGTCGTCGTCGTCGTCGTCGTCGTCGTCGTCGTCGTCGTCGTCGTCGTCGTCGTCGGGGTCTCGTTTTTTGGCAGACTTATCTCACTTCTTAACTAGGCGAACCTAGCCAGAATTTTCACCTGCCCCCGGGCTTCTGAATGCCAAAGGGGGACTAGGCTCTGCGGAATGCACGTATCTGCATGCTCGTGCTGTTTTAGTCCTGACCGAGGAATTGTCGGACAATCGCGCAGGTGCTAAGGATGACCGACTTTTGGATGCCGGCCAATTCCTTCTCGATGTTCAACACCTTTAGCGCTTCCAGAAGTGTCTTCGGGATAATTCCAGTTCCAGAGAGAACGACTGGAACAATTCTTGGGACCTCCCTTAGCCCCCACAGTTCCTTGAGCTCCACGGCCAATGGTCGGTACTTGCAGATTTTGCGACCGTGGGTCTCCTCCAGATTCTGGTTCAGTGGAATAGCGACATCGATGATGGTGACTTTGCGGTCGCTCTTGTCGTAAACCATTATATCTGGGCGGTTGTGGTGGATCGAGAGGTCGGTCAGAACAGTGCGATCCCAGTACAGCTTGAAACGGTCATTTTCCAGGACAGGTGCAGGCAGGTACCGGTAGTTTGGTACGTTGTCTTCCAGTAGAGCACATTGGAGCGCCAGTTGTCGATGAACAATACGGGCCACGTTGTTGTGGCGCTCGGTGTAGGCTGCGTTGGCCAAAACGGGACAGCCTCCCATAATGTGCTCTATGTTTTCACCTGGTTGATGGCACATCCGGCAAATGTCATCAACGTCTTGATGCCAGACGTACCGCCTGCAGTTTCTCGTCGGCCTCTCGTTTTTTTTCGTCGTCGTCGTCGTCGTCGTCGTCGTCGTCGGGGTCTCGTTTTTTGGCAGACTTATCTCACTTCTTAACTAGGCGAACCTAGCCAGAATTTTCACCTGCCCCCGGGCTTCTGAATGCCAAAGGGGGACTAGGCTCTGCGGAATGCACGTATCTGCATGCTCGTGCTGTTTTAGTCCTGACCGAGGAATTGTCGGACAATCGCGCAGGTGCTAAGGATGACCGACTTTTGGATGCCGGCCAATTCCTTCTCGATGTTCAACACCTTTAGCGCTTCCAGAAGTGTC
This sequence comes from Toxorhynchites rutilus septentrionalis, assembly GCF_029784135.1. Lineage (NCBI taxonomy): Eukaryota > Metazoa > Arthropoda > Insecta > Diptera > Culicidae > Toxorhynchites > Toxorhynchites rutilus. Next base: position 25,476,364 of record NC_073745.1, read on the forward strand.
TTCGGGATAATTCCAGTTCCAGAGAGAACGACTGGAACAATTCTTGGGACCTCCCTTAGCCCCCACAGTTCCTTGAGCTCCACGGCCAATGGTCGGTACTTGCATATTTTGCGACCGTGGGTCTCCTCCAGATTCTGGTTCAGTGGAATAGCGACATCGATGATGGTGACTTTGCGGTCGCTCTTGTCGTAAACCATTATATCTGGGCGGTTGTGGTGGATCGAGAGGTCGGTCAGAACAGTGCGATCCCAGTACAGCTTGAAACGGTCATTTTCCAGGACAGGTGCAGGCAGGTACCGGTAGTTTGGTACGTTGTCTTCCAGTAGAGCACATTGGAGCGCCAGTTGTCGATGAACAATACGGGCCACGTTGTTGTGGCGCTCGGTGTAGGCTGCGTTGGCCAAAACGGGACAGCCTCCCATAATGTGCTCTATGTTTTCACCTGGTTGATGGCACATCCGGCAAATGTCATCAACGTCTTGATGCCAGACGTACCGCCTGCAGTTTCTCGTCGGCAGTATCCTGTCCTGGATGGCTATCATGTCGGCTTCTACTACTGAAGAGAGTTCACCACGCGTTAGCCACAGATTAGATGCGGCCTTGTCGACGTGTGGCCGGTCCAGTTGATGGGGGTGGGCACCATGCACTGCCTTCTGCTTCCAAGCTGCAATCTTCTCCTCCACTGTCTGCAGATTGCAATTGAGTTGGTACTCCGCTTGCGCCAAATGCAGAGCGCTGTATCCTCTGTCGGCGGCGCAGACAGCCCGGTATAGCGCGTTTTGGTTGGCGCGTTCTGCGAAGTACTCGCGCAGTTGTCGTACCTGGGCAACACACAGTGCAGAAATGTCGACGATTCCAAGTCCCCCTTCTTTGCGTGGTAGTGAAACTCTCTCCAGTGCCGATTGAGGATGGTGCATTCCGGCCTCTTTGAATGCTTTCCTCATCCTCCTCTCAAGGTCCTCTAGGTCAGTTTTGCTCCATTTGACTACACCAAAACTGAAGGTCAGCAGGGGAACCGCGAATGTGTTGATCGCGCGTACCTTGTTCCCCGCGTTGAGGAAAGTCCTCAGGACACAGTTCACTCGAATCAAGAACTTGTCTCGCAGCTCCGTCTTGATGTCGGAGTGGCGAATCCCGGTGAGCTGTCGGAATCCAAGATATTTATAGGATTCGCCACGAACCATGTCTCTTATAAACTCGCCGTCATAGACCTCGTAGCCTCCGGATTCGGTAAGTTGTCCTTTCAGCAGGTGGACACAGCGACACTTGTCGAGGCCGAACTCCATACAGATGTCCCTGCTTATGTCTTCGACAACCCGGATAGCTACACCTAGACGCTGACGTGAATCAGCGTAGACCTTGAGATCGTCCATGTAAAAGGTATGGGTCACTTCTTCGTGGGCGCCGTCGCCATACCTTATTTTATAGCCATGACCGTTTCTATTGAGCGTCCTACTGAGGGGGTTCAGTGCCAGACAAAACCAAAGCGGGCTGAAAGAGTCGCCTTGGAATATCCCCCTCTTTATCTGCAGCGTTCTAGACTGCAACACATTTTCCCCATCACTAAGGTGCAGAGACGTGCTCCACTGCCTCATCGCATGCTGCAGGAACCTAACGACGACGGGATCAATTTTGTAGAGCTCCAATACCCGGACGAGAAACGAGTGAGGTATGGAGTCATAAGCCTTCCTGTAATCGATATAGGCCATGCTTAGGTTCCGCTGATTATAAACCGCCTGGCCGACTATGGTTGCGTCGATGATGGCCTGGTCTTTGCAGCCATGCGTATTTTTTCTGCATCCTTTCTGCTCTTCTGCGATGATATGGTGTTGTTCGCAGTGGGCAGAAACTTTGGCGGTTATGATGCTGCTTAATATCTTGTACAGACTCGATAGGCACGTTATCGGTCTGTACTTTGATGGGTTCAATGTGTTGCTGTCTTTCGGGAGGAGGAATGTGACGCCACGGGTGGCGAATTCAGGGAGGTTGTGTGGGTCACGTAGCACCTTGTTGAAGCACTCAGCTATCTTTTGATGTGCGACGGTCAGCTTCTTGTGCCAGAAGTTCTGAACACCATCGGGGCCCGGTGCTGCCCAGTTCCTCAGGTACCGCGAGGCTTCGCGGACATCGTTCTCTTCGACGATGATAGCTGGCATCTCTCCAATTTCACCACAACTCTCCTCCTCCCGTCTTAACCACATTTGCCCGTCGCGATGTTGTACTGGGGTCTCCCAAATACCAGCCCAGAAGTTCGTCACATCGCTAATATCTGGCAAACCTTCGCGGTAGTCGGGCTTCTCGTCGCTAATGTGGTCGTAGAACGCTTTTTCGTTATCTCTGAACATCCGATTTTGTTCCTGGCGCTTTGCAGAGTCAGAGTAACGTTTCAGCCGTTTAGTTAGGACGCTCAATTGCTGAACCAATGTGTCGAGTTTTTCCGTCAGCTAGTGAGCTCCCAGCTGGCGAAGTTCAGTAGGCCGCACGATCACAGCAACTTGGCGACATAATTTCGCCGATCTGCTGCCTCTTTTGTACGCCATCAGTCTTCCAATTGCGGCGCGCTTGTTTAGGATTCGTTGCTCCAATCTCCTTCGCCATGGAGGCTCACGCCTTTCACGGAGATGTTGGAGCAGTCTGCCTCTTGGCCTAATACGGTATCCTAAACTTTTGGCGGTCGCCACAGCAGCACAGTAAACTTTCAGTTGCAGCTCCTCCCTGTTCTCAGCATCAACCAAGTGCAGCGGAAGAACGTGCTCGTTCATGAGCTTTACTGCACTTGTCAGCCTGCGGGAATGCTGCAACTTCGGGATCCTGGGGCGCGACAATGGGTCTGTGTCGCGGAACTGTGAGATCGCCTCGTCGTAGTGGAAGACCAGATCGCGTAGTAGTTGTTGATCTGGCTGTGGGTCTCCCGGCTCAGGGGGTTGTAAAGGGTGTGTCACATCAAATTGCATCACGGAAGAAACGCTGTAGAAATTTAATTTTTAGGAATTATATCTTCAGCTTTCGCTTTAAAATCAGATAAGAGTGTATAGATCACGTTGGCCATGCTTCACTGTCAATTTTTCGTAAATTTGGAAAAATGTCGTCGAACGAAAAAGAGCGTCGTGAATTAATCCTGTACACTCATTTCGAGGATCCGGAGTTGTCACATCGGGACATCGGTAAGATGCTGGGAATCGTCCAATCCAGGGTCAGCAGAGTACTAAAACGATACTTCGAGAACCTAACCATCGACCGGAAGGTGAAGAACGGCAAAAATGGATGCTCCGTCAGTGAAAAAGATCACAAGCGCGTAGTTAAGCAGTTTAGACGTGATCCGAGAAGTTCGGTCTGGGATGTCGCCAATAAGCTGAATTTGTCAAGTTCATTCGTCCAGCGGATCAAGCAGCGGGAGGGCCTGCGTACATACAAGGTTCAGAAGGCTCCTAACCGCGACGAAAGGCAAAACATGGTGGGGAAGACGCGAGCCCGGAAGCTGTACACCGAACTGCTGACGAAGCCACATTGCCTGGTAATGGACGACGAAACCTACGTCAAAGCGGACTTTCGTCAGCTGCCGGGCCTGTTGTTCTTCTCCGCAGAGGACAAATTCAGCGTTCCGGAAGAGATTCGCAAGCAGAAACTATCCAAGTTTGCCAAAAGGTACATGGTGTGGCAAGCGATCTGCTCTTGCGGAAAGCGGAGCGCCCCCTTCGTGATGACCGACACGGTAAACGGGCAGGTTTACCTTAAGGAGTGCCTACAGAAGCGCTTACTACCACTATTGAAGCAGCACGAGGGCCCGACCATCTTCTGGCCGGATCTCGCTTCGTGCTACTATTCAAAGGACGTGGTGGAGTGGTACGAAGCCAACGGGGTCACCTTCGTGCCAAAGGAAATGAACCCGCCCAACGCGCCGGAGCTTCGCCCAATAGAGAAATATTGGGCGATTATGAAGCAGGCCCTCCGGAAGAACCCAAATGTTGTCAAATCGGAGGCGAACTTCAAGAGAAAATGGATTTCTGTTCAAAAAAAAACTACCACCTGACGTTGTACAGAACCTTATGGACGGGGTAAAGAGGAAGGTGCGAGCATACGGGCTTGGGCTCGAAGTATGAATAAAAAGAAAATGCCAAAAGTTGTTTAATAGTTCTCACCCCCTCACTTAGCTCGCACCCCCTCACTTAGCCACTTTCGACACCCGTTCTCGGAGCCAAGACCAGGTGTGTGTTTCCAGTTCACGCCCGATCTAAAAATGTCGTCATATGATCTTCGTGGAGGCGTGAGATAGGAACATTTGAGACCAACAGGCAGGCTCCTACCCTATGTTGATCCCCATTTGAGAACCACTTTTTTTTTTTTTTTTTTTTTTCATGTCCGAGAATATAATGTCAGAGTATTAATTGATAGTTAGTGATCCGTTATTGACATCAAGAGTATTTCTATATCGCAAATATAACTTTGCTCGAATCAGGACATTGGACACCTTTATGTCCTCTGAGTCCTCTCTTGTTAAGAGGTCTTGATAAGCTTGCTTCCTGAAAACCCAAACTCTCTTGATCTCTGGATCTTCCTTATTGGCTACAGTCACTGAAAATGTCTCGTCAATTGGAATTGGTTCGTCCGAAATGCTCACTACGTTGTTTACGGTCCCTCTAGCGACAGGGAGGTATTCTGATTTGGGGAGTTTGACGGATTGTTTAGGATCCGTTGCTCCAATCTCCTTCGCCATGGAGGCTCACGCCTTTCACGGAGATGTTGGAGCAGTCCGCCTCTTGGCCTAATACGGTAGCAGTGCAGATGTAATAGGCGCGGATCACGAATTCATTCATTTCGTGTGTCCACATGATCCGGCGCCTAGTGGTACCCACAAGTGTGGACGACTGTCGTCTGGCAGTCGCAACACGTCTCGTAGGCGCAGCGTTTCTTGGGTGATGTCGATGGCTGCTGTTTCCGTGTGGCGGTAGCTCTTCGGGTTGAACCCGGCTGGTGGCCCGCTCTTGCACATCGCCCTCCAGCCGCTGGCCGCTCGCTCTTACGCCCGTTCCAGGACCAGCTCCAGTTCGGGGACCCTCCTCGGGTGATCGCATTCTAATTACTCTTCGTGAACGTAGCTCCATTTTCTGGGTGTATCTCCTTTGCCCGGGAGACAGCGGGTTGGCAAGGCCTCCATGACCCGGGAGGCCTTCCCCGGGAGAGATATAGCGCTCTGACTCGCTCGCACCCCCTCACTTAGCCACTTTCGGCACCCGTTCTCGGAGCCAAGACCAGGTGTGTGTTTCCAGTTCACGCCCGATCTAAAAATGTCGTCATATGATCTTCGTGGAGGCGTGAGATAGGAACATTTGAGACCAACAGGCAGGCTCCTACCCTATGTTGATCCCCATTTGAGAACCACTTTTTTTTTTTTTTTTTTTTCATGTCCGAGAATATAATGTCAGAGTATTAATTGATAGTTAGTGATCCGTTATTGACATCAAGAGTATTTCTATATCGCAAATATAACTTTGCTCGAATCAGGACATTGGACACCTTTATGTCCTCTGAGTCCTCTCTTGTTAAGAGGTCTTGATAAGCTTGCTTCCTGAAAACCCAAACTCTCTTGATCTCTGGATCTTCTTTATTGGCTACAGTCACTGAAAATGTCTCGTCAATTGGAATTGGTTCGTCCGAAATGCTCACTACGTTGTTTACGGTCTCTCTAGCGACTGGGAGGTATTCTGATTTGGGGAGTTTGACGGATTGTTTAGGATCCGTTGCTCCAATCTCCTTCGCCATGGAGGCTCACGCCTTTCACGGAGATGTTGGAGCAGTCCGCCTCTTGGCCTAATACGGTATACGGTATTTTTTTTTTTTTTTTTTTTTTTTTTTTCTCGTCTTCAGTGCAACCATTATTCTGTAGTCTACTTTCAAGGTTGCTGATTAAGATGCCACCTCGTCTAAGTTCCTTATCGGGCCCCAGATGTTCTTTATAATGTAGATTTATATACCCAACGAGCCAGCTTGGAACCCTACCCACTTTCTTCTTCTTCCATTTCTTCTCTGTTGTAGGTTCATGCTTGATGTTTACACATGGGCATTCTGAATACTGTGTTTTATGTTCGGCACAAATATCTGACCTGGGTGTGTCTACTTCCTCTGGAGCCCTTAACGGTTTAAAGATACTCTAGTTGCTGACGAGGGTCCAGCTGCACTCAGTTCCCTATGTGATACCTTAGCAGCATTGTAGTCATCTTCTAAGATGTCTAATGCCCACTCATATGGTAGACCTCCTGTTGCATATGGTGCCATAGCTTTAAAAAGGTCCTTGTCTAATGGTCTTTTCATGGAAATAAACTGCTTAATTGTCTTGTGCACTATGCTTTGCCGAACTCTTCTGTCCTTAACATTCCCAGTTGCGACTACCACACACAGAGCTGCTATATCTGATCTAGAGTGTGGATCATGATGGCCTCCAGATTGTGCACTGGCATTTATTGCCACTATCAGCTTGCATTTGTTCACAAAAATATTACGTATGTACACAACTTTGATCATTTCCTCAATTGCTCCACGAGAGAATATTGCACCAGATAAAGGTGTCAGTATATTTAGCCCTTGAGCACAAGCTTGTTCTGTGAACCCAGCCATAATCTTTAGGCCTATTATCGAAGCTTGCTTAAGGGTCAATAACAAGGTGGTATTGTTGACGTGGTAGGAGGTGTTGAATTCTTATAGGTGGATATTGCAATGCTGCCTGTTATCTGGTATTTACCTTGCACTTTAGGCTGGCTTGTCCAATATGTGTATAGCTTCGACAAGTTGATGCCATCGTTGTCAACTGGCCTCCCATCTAGCTCAACACCAATTGACGGTCCTAGGACCCAATTCCTCTTGTGCTTTGCATTTAGAGCATCTAGTGCTGGGCCCAAATACCCCTTGATATCTTCGTCAGTTATTTCTTCATATAATCTCAGGTTCCAGATTTTGTCTGTGTCAGTCCCCTTCTTGACTGACCTTGACTGTGGGCCTATAACATACAATATCTTGGCCATCAAGTCTATTGATTGGTATGGGACTTCCCACTTAAATTCAGCATTTAGGCTAGGCATTATTTTAGCAGTTTGGAGCATCAAGTTTCCACAATATGTTAACAATCATTTTTGGCCACAAATTATGAATTCTGATGTGATTTAAAATAAAAAAGCTCTTTATCAATTTCCTTCTAAATGCAGTCATTCTCGATTCTCATTATTTGAAAAAACATTTCTAATTTATTGTCTTTTTTATAGTAAATACGCTCTTTCAATATATTTGTCGTGTTATACCGTCATGTTCATGACATTTTTTGAATTCGCTTATAGGTTTCAACACCTTTTCCAAATACATCATTATGGTAAAAATATATGTTTAGGAATTACGTTGAAAAATATTGAAGACATGTGGGATAAAACTTTTAAACATAACATCAGGATTCAACACATACATACAACAATTCGAAGTTTCGAAAATTCATAAAAATTCGATGTTCCACAAAGTTCGCCAGAAATAGTTTTACTATTTAATTTTTTAAATTTTCTGCATGACTTCTATTTTATATGGAAAAAATCAAGTATATGTATTTTAGTATGTATTTTATATATATGTATTTTGCAAATTAAAGTTTTTTCTTGTAAATAAAAAAAAGTACTAATTTTTTTGTTTCAGTGTATATTTTTTTCACGTTTTAACATCAATACTCTATAACTCTTTTTAAGACACTATTGCGGTACGACTAATAGTTTTTGAGATATAAATTATCAAAGATATCTCTTACTAAAATCGATACGCCCTTTTCAAAAGTTACGCTTGAGTCCGAAAATTCCCATTTGCTGTGGAAAACTCATGTTTCCTCCAACCTAAACGGAATACAAACTTTCATTCGAATCAAAAATACATGTTTTTAAAATCTGCATTTTTATGACATTTCATTTGGAATTACTCTTTTAGAAAAGTGCGCTTTACGATAGTCCAATATCTTTCAATACCGTTCAAAATAGAACGAAGGTAATTTTTTGAGCCAACGTTTTGGATATGTTGGGTTTCATAAGCACTTACTGCTGGAACCCTTTAACGACTAACAGACAAACATATGCTGTTGTGTGACCTCGAGCCTGGAATCACTATCTCCTTTCCCGAACAACGATACGATCTCAGAAGAAGCGAAATAAAAATTACAATTCGGGCAAGTCTTCCCATCCTTATAGGCAATATTTTGTTCCCTGTACCACATTCTCCATTTCTATCGCATTTTTTATAATACAAGAGTTTACTTTCCGGTTTTTTCATATCTCTTCATGAAAAAAAAAGTTTCAGTAGCTCACATTGCCATTAGACGTTTCAGATATGTAAAACCGTGGAACCATTGATAATCATCGAATAACGAATTCTTTTGCTTTAGGACTAATAACAGAATATTTTCATCTTTATGTTTATCATTCTGACGGCTGTTACAATTTACTAGTAGAACTGTAGGCTAAACTGCTTATGATAATTAGAGAGAACGAAACCTCCCGGTGGCGGCTTGTGCAAGTGATGATCGCAAACGCGATTGACTTGAGAAGACAGTTTTAGATAAGACTACATACACTTAAAGCAAATAAACATGGTTAAATTATTGAGAAGAGTTAATCAAAAAAAAAAGGTATGCAAAAAAACGTAGAGAATTCACAAGTACATATATATTTAGCGACTTAAGAGATAAACTACGCAAAACGATAATGTAATAATGTTACTACCGTACTAATAACCAGAAACACACACACAGGCGGTGTCTAGTCTAGTCTAGACGGTTCATCTTAGGTCCAGGTCTACAGGAATGAAGTAAAAAAAATAAAACCAACAAAGCAATAGCAGAGCCCCACAGCTTAATCGTGACGATTAAATGTTATCCACCATAGTTAAACACGTTAAGTAAAGTGGTGTTCACAAAGCTTTTCTAGCAACAGTATAGGGTCGGTACCTGTTGAGAAAAAAAAACAAATGGAAATCACACCTAGTTACATATTGAAATTTATACAAAAACAAAATGTTATTAAGTAGGTCAGCTGTGATTGATTTAAATTATTATTTTAAGGTACAGTACACAGATTGGACGTGATGTAGAAAGCGTAATAGACAATGATTGAGCTATACCAGTAATATACTTCTTCCTTTTATCAAACTTAAACGGTATTTCAAAGCAGTTTTATACGATACAGGGTACTTGATGTATGATGTATCCCACGTGATTATTTCCTATATATAATACATTCAGATTGTAAAAAGGTGGACTTAATTTAAGTAGGTTTTTGTATTCGTGGCTTAGTTTCGAGGATAACAGAACAAAATTAAATAATCTTCCAAGTGTAGAGAGAGAACATGTAGCCACTAGTGGGTAAGAAGTCCAAATTGTATTGGGAACGGGGGAATCAACACGAAACAATAATATTTATAGAATCAATCGAATATATTAGTGAATTATTTTGCTTACTGATTTCTATACATCAAAAATTCTGCATTTGACAACACTAACCAGAATCGCCAATAGGGTAGACCTAATTTACTTACCTTCTTCTATCATTATGTATGTTATGTGACAGCAAGTAGAGATCGATAGTATTACGCAGTGCATTTCCCGAATCGGAGGAACGAGATAAGATAACCTAAGTTTTGCCATGGTTTGCTTCCAAAAATTACTTAATATAGTTTTACCCTCGCAATGTTGCTGCTGCATTGATGATAGAACAAATTGCTGCTACTAGGCGTCAAACAAACACACATTTAACTGGTTTAATTTATAGTAATTGACAACGGATACAACTATGGCAGATGTAACTATAGAACAAGTAATAAAGCCAATTCTTAGAAAGAGGCCAGAGTTGATCCTGGCCATGGTAGACATAAAACGAAAACAAAAAGCCCAAGCGCAGGCTGCTGCTGTATAGTTAGGCGACTGAAGCTGTTAAGAGGGTAACATTTATATGAGTAATACAACAAACAAACAAAAAAAGAAATATGAACAATATTCAGACGCCGCAGCAAACACGGGTGCGTGTATATAAATAAATTAAAATGATTGATACTATCTTGAAGAATAGAAACAAAACCGTAAGCTGTACTCGAAACAATGCTTAGATACAAAACTGTACCATTACAACAGTACTCGGTACTGACAAAAAATAACCTATCTAGAGACTTGCAAAAATATATATTTAAATAATATGAGTGTTTTATTGTATCCGAAATTTGCATCAAGTTATACATCCGATACAATCTGAATGAATATTCAAAAGTATTGCAAATTGACAGTGAGATTCATTCATCTAGAGCAGTTATTCTCAACCTTTTTACTATTGCTGCCCCCTTGAAAAACAGTTTTTAAAAGTAATACTATATTTCACCAAGAGTATTTTTTTATCCCATTTGTTTGTTCATTTAGCTTCATTGGATTTTCTTAGCTGTAACAGAACCGAATTTTGATAGTGTACATGTCACATGTTTATCATATCTATAAATAGCACATTACATAGTTGCCATTGTTTTTAGACGTAAGAGTATTCTTTCTATACCATTGCGTATGGTACATTACACAGTAGCGATTTAGGCGAAATAGTATTCCTTCTGTTCTTCCATTCTTCAGTTAGACCACCGGACAGCGGAGACAGTTGATATGATCATTGTTGTGTTATTAATAGAATAGCAGCCCGATGTTTCTCGCAGAGCAGAGCAGTTGTATGGATGAATTTGTCTCCATCGATGATGATTGTTGTGTGGACGTAGTTATTCTGTAACAATACAAAGATGGTCAATGAGGGTTTTGGCCAAGAATATAGTGTTTTCCATAATGATGTTACTACCCGCGAATATTCATTTTCCACGCGGTTTAAGGGGGTAGTACACTATGAACATCATCAAAGGTGTGTGATTTTCGCATTTTTTTCAACGAGAAAATAAATTACTATGATTAATCTGATATCACAGTTTTATGAGGTATATATTACTTAACAAACAAAAAATAAATTGTTGTCAGTTGGACTGTCCCCTGAATAGCCACAACCGGTTTGTTGAACCCTTGCAACCAAAACCTTGTGAATTGTTGAGAGTTCTACAATTTTTTCTAGCGGACCGATTTCAATCAATGATTTTTTTACGTAATCTTGGATATATTTCCTTTCGTCGTACGTAGGACTTTTTCAAAATATATTATAAAGCGATATTTTTTGTAAAAAAAATTCGTTTTTGCCTCAAAGATCGAGCTAAAACATTCACCAAAATGTTATTTTTCAAAATATCATACGAACGATGACAGGAAATTTAGCGGAGAATCTGGGAAAAACTGTTTCATTAAAATCGGATGGACCGTTCCGGAGGTAGAACTCCCACCAGTTTGCAAAACTTAGTTTCGAGAAAACCGCGTTTTAAATTTTAAATCCGCGCTCTTTACGAAAAGACTTAGGTCCATCAATTGGCTGGTAACTTTGGAACGGAGCATCGGACAAACCTGGGACAGAAACTATAGTAAAGTAGACATCCCAGCGAACATTTTAGGCCAGACTAATTTTTGAATTTTTTTTCAAGTTTCCATAGTGTACTACCCACTTAAGTAGAACCACCCTAAACGAATGTTGGCAATTGATGACACAAATTGTGACACAAATAAAAACTAAAGATCCAAACAGAATGCTTCTGTTGACACGCGTGGTGAATTCGAGATAATGTTAGTAAATATTCCATTTCAAAAAGACACGACCAATGTTGCCACATTTTAATCTACACCAGAAGGGAAAAAAATTCTCATCTGTACTTTTTCTTAAAAAATTCTGTACCTTTGGAATTATTCATTGTCGAGAAAAATCATGAAATATGAAAAAATACCCATTAGTTTTCTAGAATATATTATATTTACTTGCTTACTTTATATCTAGATTAACTTACTACAAATACTAATACTTACGTATTAACGCCACCGGCAAATTTTATTATGAAGTTATTTTTCCGTAATTAAATTTATTCTGAGGTCAATGTAAGGGGGGCGAAGTCACCATCTTACGCGGAGACGGCCCCAAACCGTCGAGGTGACGCAATCCGAGTCGAACACAATGTACATTAAGTGTTTGATGATGCTTACAAAACAAAATTCTTACGGTGAACAAAATTCTTCATGCATAACTCTAACATTGCGACTTCGATGCTGTTGGGAATCCGAGTTATTTATTCTTTAAGTTCCTCCAAATTTTGAGGCTTATGACCATAGCAACGGTCCTTCACGTACCCCCCAGAGGAAGTGATCGAGTGAACATAAATCTGGACTATACGGCGGCCAATTCCACCCACAGTTAAACAGAGTAGGAAAGCGATTGGAGAATACGCGATCTCTGAAAACTCTACGCAGAAACAACAACGTTTCATCGGCGGTATGAGGCTTTGCTCCGTCCTGTTGGAAGATGAATCGTTTGAAATTGGGCATCGCCATCATAACATGGAAGGCTTCATCTTTCAACATTTCCCGATAGGTACCGCCAGTGACGTGGGTGGGTGTCAGTGGGTGTCGACCTCGATCTGCAAGTAGGCGTCAGGAAGTTCGATGTGGCCGGACATATTGGCGAATATATCTTCGGGCATCCGTGGTTGCATGACGACGGCCGTCAGCAACAGGAAATGCTTCGTTGGTCTTACGGTACATATGATTGATTCTTCAACTGACGGAACAGAATTCCGTGAAATTGGAACCTGTATCTTCGCTGGGATTGATTGATCGTTTCTGGTGATGACAGCAGAATTCTTCTGAGATAGAGCAACGTGTGATGTTTGGTTGCGCATTTAGCCCAAGTTCTCTCGACCTGCGTGAATCTGTTGACTACGTGGCCCTTACGGAGACAATTGAAATACGACTTCTCCATCTTGATCTTGACGTGTCGCTGAGCAACATACTCGAACAGGAGGAACTCGAAGTTAACACTGGATGGTGGAACACCTTTCGACAATGCGAATTTCTTCTGTTTCACCGCTACCGCTCTCTCCAGTACCAGGTACAAATCTTGCGGGAAATCGATGGTGGTTTGATATTTCTGGAGTCCACGTTTGTTCAGACTTTTAACCCAGGTTTCACGACTCTCACGATCCAATAGTACAGTCAGGATATTGACCAAGAATACTTCTGATACATAGGTCAGGTGTTGTTCCATCAACTGCACACCTTCGACATCGCGTTTACAATTTTCTAGCAGAGTTCATGATTCCGCTCATTATTGCTTCTTCATCTTTGAGAGATTTTTGATGCCTTGAATAAGAGTTGCAATTACTAGCCGTTTATTATCGTATCGCTCCTTAATACTAAGTTTTCGGACGTTTTTTTATATACCTATCTCTACGAACACGCGTCAATTCGACGCATGGAGGAACTCATACAACAACACTTATTATATCATAAGCAAAAAATGAAAATATGTATAATTGAGGTTCACAGTAACATAATAATTGATACTGATTCAAAAAGATATTCTAGCATTTCATTTTTCAATATTCGAACTGAGTAACTGAAATTTTTAAAATCGACTAAATGCTAAACGTATGACACGATGGGATTCAATGGGATTATTGTCAGCGGAGTGCTGGATGAATATCAGTTGTTGAATTTCTAATAATGATTTTCAATTAACACGTTGAATGCCACGGTTTTATAGCGATTGGATGGACATTTTTAAACGTATTAGGACCATCGTTTCTTATCGTAGTCGAAGGTATTTCTGTTCGAAAGGGAATGCTTATGAGCTTATATGTTTCTATTATTTACCTTTATTATCATATGTTATACTGTCAGTCACCGGTGAGGGACGCGGCCTGAACGAAAAATCAGTGTCAGTCACCGGTGACTGACGTGGCAGTCAACGTGTTAATTAATTTAATTAATTAATTCCATGACGGTTTAAAATTAATGCCCTGGAAAACACATTTTTTAAGGGTTTCAAGTTTTTTTGTAACCTTCATTTTGAGAATCATAATGAAATGCATTTGATGTTTGAATAGAAACGTGAAATAAACTCCATGTTTGAAGACAACACTTATATAGAACAAGTAGATAAATTGGAAAAAAGGTATTCGATTTTTCAAAGATCGATTCAACAAAGATCG